>NC_042615.1:492401016-492701016 GCF_901001135.1 Rhinatrema bivittatum | reverse complement strand
ACCTAAACCATTTGTTATCCCTTCTATTATTGGTACAAAGCAAAACTTTCTCCAACTGTAGACCTGTAATTTACTCTAATCCATGATCTTACTCTGTTTACCTATCATCTGTATTAGACCTACTGTTCCTTTATAATTTTGGTTAGAGTTAATTTCACACTTATTTGTCTAAGGTCACAAATAGATATTATTATACATGATTTTGCAAAACCCTTTTTTAGTTTATAAAATATTGTTAATCTATTAAGTGCATATTTTATAAAGAATCCTATTGCTTTGATATTAAAGATCAGACCAACAAAAAAAACTAACTGAAAAACTTTTTATAGTATTACTAATTAAGCTCCCCCTGAATGTTACTTAAGTGTTCTGATTTCACAAATGACTACATTTATCTAAATCACTTCCTTGTGTTTCTCTGCCAACCAATGTCAAGTTATTCTATGTAGTCCAACCCCCCTAATTAGTGGGTTAATCTATAAAGTTAGAATGGAAAGTAGGAATGTGTGAAGCCCTTTCTCACAGGACAAGAGGGATGGTAGTCCTCACATATGGGTGACATCATCAGGATGGAGCCCAATCACGGAAATCTTCTGTCAAAGTTTCCAGAACTTTGATGGCCCCTACTGGGCATGCCCAGCATGGCACTAACCCTGCAGCCAGCAGGGGTCCCCGCTCAGTCTTCTTTTTTCTGTGCAGCAGTAGCCTCGCGGTTTAGGAGCTCTGAACACATTCCTAACAGGAATTTTCCTCACGGACGTATTTAAAATAATTTTGCCCCACAGGGGTCCCTCCTCTAACTTTTCTCTGGCCACGGTACTCCGGTAAGTTTTTTCGCCGTTTTTCGTCGATTACCGTCGAGTTTGGCCCTCGCAGCCTACTGGCCGTCGACCGTACCACGGCTCTATTTTTTCTATGGCCATGGCGTCCGGTTTTCGTCGGTGCCCGGACTGTACTCGTAACATGTCTATCACAGACCCTCATAGAGTCTGTGTAATGTGTTTAAGCCGTGAGCATGATGTCCTGACTTGCACCAAATGTGCCCTCAAGACACCAAAAGGTCACAAAGCCAGAATGGAGAAGATGGGACTCCTTTTCCGTGCTCACACCCCGACGCCGTCCATCGCATCGACGTCATCAGAACCGGCACCGTCGAAGTCGCACCAACATCGACAACAGTCGGGTGACCGCACGCCATCGACATCTTCACGGCCATCGAATCCCGTTTGCCCCTTCAAGATCGAGGGGATCGAAGGGAGAAACATCGCCATCGGCTTCGTAAGTCTCGGACCGTCGAGAGAGCGAAATCATCGACCTCGCCACTATCCGAGCCACCATCAAAGAAGCCCCGTCCAGGAACGGCACCGACCACTCCTGCGACCGGGACATCGAGGCCACCCTCACCCAATCGGGGATTGGGAGTCGCGATTCCGCCTGTAAAGGTGGTCCCTCTGACTGTGCCTCAGCCTCCCTCTTCCGTCACGGAGCCGGAGCTGATTGCCACAGGTCTCCGGGAAGAACTGGACTGGCTGGTCCAGGAGGCCATCGACAAGGTGATGCATCGGCTCCAGGTCCCTCCGGCACCGACACCGGCACTGAGAATGGAACCGGTCACCGACCCGATTCCAGCAGCACTGGCACTGCTGCTATCCCGGATGGAGGCGCTCATGACTGCCCTTCCACCGGTAATTCCCGGGTCTCAGATGGCCCCAGTGCGCTCCCTGATGACAGCCTCATCGGGAGCAGAAACACCGTTTCGCATCCCTCCTTCGGGAGTTCTGCCTCAGCCATCGATGCCATGTCGTCCCTCGCCATCGATTCATTCATCGGGAGCGATACGCACATCGGCGCCATCGATGCCTTCGATACCGGCACTGATGCCTTCCAGGCCGTCCACGGTGCCCCCGGCGATTCCTTCGATTTTCTCGGAGCCTCAGCAAGGGCCTTCGTGTATCCAACCCCCTTCTCGTCCTACAGGTCAGCCTACTGATCCTTATGACACCTGGGGTGATGATACTAAGAACATAAGAAAACGCCATACTGGGTCAGACCAAGGGTCCATCAAGCCCAGCATCCTGTTTCCAACAGTGGCCAATCCAGGCCAAAAGAACCTGGCAAGTACCCACAGACACCGATGACTTACCTTCACTTCCCTCTCCTACTGAAAGTAGAAAGTGTTCTCCTCCAGAGGACCTCTCATTAATTTTGTGAAGGAAATGTCAGAATTGGTCCCTTTCCAGCTTCAGATGGAGCAAGATGATAGGCACCAGATGATGGAGCTTCTCCAATTCCTGGATGCCCCTAAGGCGATCACTTCTATTCCCATTCATCAGGTTCTTCTTGACCTCCTCAAAAAGAACTAGGAAAACCCTGGATCCATTGCCCCAGTACACAGAAAGGCTGACACTACGTATCTGGTACAGTCAGCCCCTGGCTTTCAAAAATCTCAGCTTGACCACCACTCAGTTGTGATGGAATCGGCTTATAAGAAAGCAAAAAGGACAAAACCACACTCTTCTACCCCTCCTGTCAAAGAACACAAGTTCCTCGACAATATTGGTCATTGAGTGTTCCAAGGGGCCATGCTTATCTCCAGGATTGCTTCTTACCAGCTGTATATGACCCAATACAACAGGGTCATTTTCAAGCAAATACAGGACTTCTCTGAAACCCTGCCTGACCACTTTCAAGAACATCTTCAAACCCTTGACAACAAGGGGTTTGAGGCAGGAAAGCATGATATAAAAACAGCTTACGATATCTTCGACACCTCCACTAGAGTGTCTGCAACTGCCATTTCGGCAAGACGCTGGGCCTGGCTCAAGTCTTCTGACCTTCGCCCAGAAGTACAAGACAGGCTTTCTGACCTGCCCTGTATAGGAGATAATCTGTTTGGTGAACAGATTCAGCAAATAGTGGCTGAATTAAAGGACCATCAAACAGCTCTCATCGATACCTCCTGACTTCCCTTCTAGACAGCCCTTCAAGAAGGACTCTAAGAAGTCATTCTTCCGCCCAAGGAAGTACTATCCTCCACCAACAAAGTCCCGAGTTACGAGGCCTTATCAGAAATCTCAGCCCCGCCAGCAAAAGCCACAAGCAGCTCCCCAGCCGGGGCCTGCTTCAGGTTTTTGACGTTTCCTTGGAGAGCAGCAGCCTGATCCCTCTGCCAGCCATACCAGTGGGAGGTCGATTGTGCCACTTTCACGGCATGTGGCAATTAATCAGTACCGACCAATGGGTGCTAGCAGTCATTGCTTAGGGTTACCACCTGAACTTTCTTGCTCTTCCACCGAATTCACCACCTCTACAAGCGTGGAGAGTAACCGACCACTCTGTCCCTCTGGAGCAGGAGGTTTCCCTTCTTCTCCAGTTAAGAGCAATAGAACCCGTCCCTCTTTCACAACAAGGCCTAGGGTTCTGTTCCTGGTACTTTTTGATCCCCAAAAAATCCGGGGGGCGTCATCCAATTCTGGACCTACGTGCCCTCAACAAGTATCTCCAGCAGGAAAAGTTCAAGATGGTAACCCTGGGCTCGCTACTACCTCTTCTACAAAGAGGAGACTGGCTCTGCTCTCTGGACCTCCAGGACGCGTACACCCCATTGCGACAGCTCCAGCTCATCGCAAGTATCTCAGGTTTTTAGTAGGCCCAAAGCACTATCAATACCGAGTGCTTCCATTCGGCCTAGCATCGGCACCACGAGTCTTTACCAAATGTCTTGTGGTTGTCGCAGCCTTCCTCAGGAAAGAAGGTGTTCACGTCTACCCCTATCTAGACGACTGGTTAATAAGGGCCCCAACCCAGCAAGCCGCTCGATCATCCCTGGATTTGACCCTACACACTCTAATTTCTCTAGGATTTCTCGTCAATTACGAGAAATCCTATTTAGTCCCATCTCAAACCTTGTCGTTAATTGGGGCAGACTTGGACACCTTACAGGCAAAAGCCTTTCTACCTCAACAACGAGTGCAAACCCTCATATCTCTCGCTCACCAGTTGCAGTCTCAGCACACAGCAACAGCTCGACAATTCCTTGTCCTTCTCGGACACATGGCATCCTCAGTCCATCTCACACCAATGGCCCACCTGGCCATGAGAGTCATGCATTGGACTCTGAGGTCACAATGGATTCAAACGACTCAGCCTCTGTCAACCATTGTCCACATCACCGACGCACTCCGTCTGTCTCTCACCTGGTGGAAAGATCAGAACAATCTCCTCCAGGGACTGCCTTTTCACCTGCCAGATCCTCAACTCATTCTCACCACCGATGCTTCCAACCTCAGCTGGGGAGCTCATGTGAACGATCTGCAGTCACAAGGATTTTGGTCTCCAGAGGAAGCCAAACACCAGATAAATTTCCTGGAGCTTCGAGCGATGCAATATGCTCTCAGAGCTTTTCAGGATTCTCTATCAAATCACGTCATCCTGATTCAGACGGACAACCAGGTGGCCATGTGGTACATCAACAAGCAGGGAGGCACAGGCTCCTTCCTTCTGTGTCAGGAAGCTTCGCAGATTTGGACGGAAGCGCTTTCCTGCTCGATGTACCTCAGGGCCACCTACTTGCCAGGAGTACACAATGTCTTGGCAGACAAAATGAGTCGTGTCTTCCAACCACACGAGTGGTTGCTCAATTCCTCGGTAGCAACCTCTCTTTTCCAGCAATGGGGTTATCCCCAAATAGACCTCTTTGCATCCCCTCAGAACCACAAAGTGGACAATTACTGCTCCCTCATTCGGAGCGAGCGCTCTCAGCCCAGAGATGCATTCTCCCTCTCGTGGGCAACCGGTCTGCTTTATGCATTCCCTCCACTTCCTCTTCTTTTGAAGACTCTCGTGAAGCTATGTCAGGACAAGGGAACCATGATCCTGATAGCACCTCACTGGCCACGCCAAGTGTGGTTTCCCATACTCCAGGATCTCTCCATCCGCAGACACATTCCCTTGGGAACGCACCCGCTTCTGATCACTCAGAACGACGGATGTCTACGCCATCCCAATCTTCAGGCCTTGTCCCTGACGGCATGGATGTTGAAAGGTTAATTCTTCAACCACTTAACCTTTCAGATTCGGTTTCTCGTGTCCTGATTTCTTCACGGAAGCTTTCCACAAGAAAGTCTTATTCCTATAAATGGAAAAGGTATACATCATGGTGTTCTTTGCAATCCCTTGATCCCTTTTCCTGTCCAATCCCAAGGTTTTTGGACTATCTCTGGCATTTATCGGAATCAGGTCTAAAGACCTCTTCCATCAGAATGCATGTCAGTGCGGTAGCCGCCTTCCATAAAGGTGTCGGGGATGTCCCTATATCAGTACAACCCCTCGTAACACGTTTTCTTAAAGGCTTACTCCATATCAAGCCTCTTTTACGTCCTCCGGCCCCTTCTTGGGACCTTAATCTGGTTCTCGGGCAGCTCATGAAACCACCGTTCGAACCTCTTCACTCCTGTGACCAAAATATCTCACATGGAAAGTGATTTTCCTTTTGGCTATCACTTCAGCTCGCAGGGTTAGTGAGTTACAGGCCCTAGTTACCTATCCGCCTTACACTAAACTCCTGCAGGACCGGGCGGTACTCCACAGTCACCCTAAGTTTTTGCCTAAGGTAGTTTCGGAGTTTCACATTAATCAATCCATCATATTACCTATCTTCTTTCCCAGGCCCCACTCCAACCCAGGGGAACAGACTCTGCATACCCTTGACTGTAAACGGGCTCTAGCGTTCTACCTAGATCGTACAGTTGCCCACAGGAAGAGCACTCAGTTATTTGTCTCTTTCCATCCCAACAAACTAGGGCAACCTGTGGGTAAGCAGACTCTCTCCTCCTGGTTGGCGGACTGCATATCTTTTTGCTATCAGCAAGCAGGCATTCTTTTCCAAGACCGTGTTAAAGCACACTCTCAGGCCTATACAGTAAAGAGCGGTAGGAAGAGCTGCGTTAGTGCTGGGCGCACCCGCGTTTGCCGCACGCACAGTCCGGCTCACCTACCGCTCGATACTGTTTTTAAATAGCTTCCAAATGCAAGCCGTGTCCAAGAAGCGTCCGTGAAGCGTTAGGCCTGCGCAACCCATTTTACTGTATAGGCGCTTTATACAGCGCCTATACAGTATCCTGGGTGCGCTGGTACCTGTCATTTCAAATGTCATTTCAAATGCGGGATTTGTTGAACAAGAGTGTCGTAGTGTACCTAGATGACATTCTGATATTTTCTCAGAATCTGTCTACTCATCTAGATGTCAAGCAAGTTCTACTAAGACTCCGAGAACACCCACTCTACGCCAAACTATCCAAGTGCGAATTCCATAAAGACTCCGTGCCTTTTCTTGGCTACATTGTGTCTAAAGATGGCTTCCAGATGGATCCCCCAAAATTAGAAAGTATCAAGAAATGGTTCCAACCTACCAGCCTGAAGGCCCTGAGACGATTTTTGGGGTTCACCAATTACTATAGAAGCTTTATAAAGAACTATTCTTCTTTAACGGTGCCCTTGACTGCTATGACCCAGAAATGGGCCAATGCTTCTAAATGGTCTGCAGAGGCCATTTCTGCATTCGAAGATTTAAAGACTGCCTTTTCCATGGAACCATGCCTACGTCATCCGGACCCCAACAAGCCATTCATCGTAGAGGTCGACGCCTCTGATGTCGGTGTGGGGGCTGTTCTGAGCTAGACTGGAGATTCCAAGTCCTTACGTCCCTGCTCTTTCTTCTCACGTTTCTCTCCGGCAGAGAAGAATTATGGGATCGGTGACAAAGAGCTCCTGGCTATTAAGTTGGCATTCGAGGAATGGCTGCCTTGGCTCGAAGGTGCTCAACATCAAATTACCGTGTTTACGGACCATAAGAATCTAGAGTATCTCTGCCATGTGCAACGTCTTAACCATAGATGGTCCTTATTTTTCAACTGCTTTGACTTTGTGCTCAAATATCGCCCCGGAGACAAGAATACCAGAGCGGATGCCCTATCACGCTCCTTTCTCTCGGAGGATATTCCGGAAGAGCTGCAGCACATAATCGACTCAAAGAAAGTCGTCTTAGCAGCTACTCATTCTGTGCCCACTGGTAAAGCCATCATGCCAAAGCATCTCAGAAAGAAAGTGCTCTATTGGGTGCACGATTCCAAGCTGGCTGGCCATCCTGGTCAACACCATATCCTGCTGAAGCTACAGAAGTATTATTGGTGGCCAACTATCAAGGAAGATATGCTCTCCTATGTGGCATCTTGTGCCAACTGTGCCAAACACAAACCTACTTATGGCCAACTGTGGGGATTGCTGCAACCACTTTCAGCTCCGGAACAGCCCTGGACCCATATCGCTACTGATTTTGTAGTTGATCTATCTCTTTCTGGAGGTATGAATACCATCTGGGTCACAGTCGACCGCTTCAGCAAGATGACCCACTTTGTGGCACAACCTGGCTTACCCTCAGCCTCGGAACTTGCGAGGCTCTTCATAGTCCATATCTTTCGCCTCCACGGCCTACCGAAGCACATAGTCTCGGATCAAGGATCACAGTTCACGGCAAGATTCTGGAAGGCCCTGTGCAAACTCTTCAACATCTCTCTAGATTATACATCTGCCTATCATCCTCAATCTAATGGCCAAAGGGAATGGATGAATAGGACCCTGAAACAGTTCATTTGGGCCTATGTGAATTGCCATCAGAATAACTGGGCCGAACTGTTACCATGGGCTGAATTCGCCATTAATTCTCATCCAGCAACATCAACTGGATCAACACCATTCGAAGTGGTACATGGGCGTTCCCCATCACCGCCACTTCCACTGAAGCTCCATGTGACGTCCCCAGCAGCTCAATCCACTGCTGAAGAAATCCATCAATTATGGACTCAGACGAAAGCAATGCTACTCAAAGCGAGTGATCGAGCCAAAAGGTTTTATGATGCTCATCATTCCAAAGCGCCTGTCTTTCAACCTGGTGACAAAGTCTGGCTATCCACTAAGCAGCTTAGACTGAAGTTACCCTCCTCTCGATTTGCTCCTCGCTAAGTTGGACCATTTCCAATCCTCCGACGTCTTGGCAATGTTACCTACAGTCTGAAGTTACCACCTGGATTGAACATCCAAAACGCTTTTCATGTTTCACTTCTGAAACCACTCATCATCAGTGAATTCTCTTCCAAATCTCAGGAATCATCTCCTATCAATGCAGAAGATGACCTAGAATACAAGGCCGAAGCCATTCTTGATGTCCACAAATGAGGCAAAACCTGGGAATACCTTCTCTCTTGGGAAGGTTTTGGCCCCGAAGAAAATTCTTGGGAGCCTCTGGCTAATATCTTTGACAAAGAGATGCTCCATCAGTTTAATCTCTTGCATCCTTGGAAACCAAAACCTGGCACCTGCAGAGGAGATCGCCCTTTGAAGGGGGGTACTGTTGCAACTGTCCCTTCCTGACGGCTTCACTCCGCCTACCTTTCTTTCTTTGCACCTCCTCTCGCTATGGATGGATGCCTGGTTGCCGCGGCGTCTGCCTGCCGTCCTCTCCGGCGTCCCTGGACCGGCTTGGGCGCTGCCTCCCACCATGCTCCGCTGGTACCTTAGGGTGCGCGCGCCGCGCGGCCCTCACTCTTATTTCCTACTTGGTGCGAACCTCAGGGACATCCCCCTGTGATGACGTCACGCTGCCCGGATATTTAATGCCTACGTTATTTGCTAGCCTTTGAGTTAACAAGGGGTATCTTACGGATGGGATTCGCTCACCGTACCCAGCTACTCTGCCTCTCCAATTTTCCATTGGACTCTTAACGCTAACGGGGTACCCGCTCCTCGGGGGCCTCACTTGCTTTTCAGGTCGCTATCAGGAAACCGGTACGCGCTCCTTGAGGGCCCATGTTCCCTGACTCACTGCCTGCTCCTACCTTCTCTTCTGCCTGGAAGGATTCGCTATCTTCAACACCAGTGAGTACTACTATCTTCACCTCAGAACTGTTCCCTGGAACCAGGTACTCGCTCCTCGAGGGCCTGCCTCCATTCCAGCCCTAGTGCCATCTCCTACGTGGAACCACTGTGTGAGTACATTACCTTCAAGCCTCTCAGCTCTCAGGCATCAGGTACTCGCTCCTCGAGGGCCTGCTCTCCCTATCCTGGGGTTCTCCATACTGGGGCTTTGTGCATATTCCACTGTACTCATTATTCTCAGTTCTTTCCACTATTGCACTGCTACCGGAGGAGTCGCTGTTCCAGCGCCTGAGGGATACTAGCCCAGCCGGGCTACTTCTGCTGCTCACTACTGCCACCTCTGGTGGCTTCACCACATTGTCTAATAAAAGATCAATCTCTGTGTTTCTGTGTCCTAAGCTGAGCCTGACCTGTGGCCCCTCATGGGACTTCCCCCGTGGGCGTGGTCATCTGCCACGGTGTCCAAGGGTCCACCCAAACCTCACTAATTATAACAATTCTGGGGATGGGGCCTCGCCTTTTATACAGGAACTATGTGATGTCATCATCGGGTGCCGCGGACCGGGTTCCCGTGCTGGGCTCTTTAAAGGGACACGCGGCCTGCGCATGCCTAGGGGCGGGGCCGACGCTGCGGAGGACGCTGAACCCCGGTGTGAGGAGCGCTGAGAGTCGGAAGGCCCCGACAGGCCTGGGGACGCCTGGGAGCGCTGCATACGGTGAGAGCTGGCCGTGGCTGCTAGAGATGAGGAGCCGGAGCTGGTGGGAGGGAGTGCGAGGAGAGCCGGCCCGGTTGTGGCACCAACGCGGCTGGGACAAGCAACAACATATATACAAAACTCAGGCACTGATACAATTAACGAACTCCTTCCAACTTCTAAGGCTTCAAACTAATTCTAAAGGCAGAATTTAAAAAATAACTGCATCAAAGCAATCTTTCCCTTCAACTCTTCCTTTCTAAAGCTAAGCAGTAATAATACCCAACAAACCAAAAGCAATGCAAAATATCCCTTTTTCAAAAATAAATAAAACAAAAGCAATGAAGAAAATATACCTCCCCCTTTAAAATAAGGTCTCAGTAATTGAATTCAAGTCAGATCAATTACCTCTGTTTGTAGTTCAGCTCCTCCAAGAATGTTGTTACATTTTGCACTCCGTGCCTTGGGTGTTGATGTTACTGTACTCGATGCCATACCCCTCACTATGGGCCTTGGGATGTTCATGCTACTGTTTGTGTCTCTTTCCCTTCTTTGGGAGCTTTGGGTGTTCATGCCACTCTGTGTTGCCCTCTCACAGTGCCTTAGGGTGTT
This sequence comes from Rhinatrema bivittatum, assembly GCF_901001135.1. NCBI lineage: Eukaryota > Metazoa > Chordata > Amphibia > Gymnophiona > Rhinatrematidae > Rhinatrema > Rhinatrema bivittatum. The sequence goes on along the minus strand of NC_042615.1, from coordinate 492,690,778 downwards.
CATGCCACTGTTTGTTGATGCCTTTTGCTCCTCTTTTGAAACTTTTGGCTTTTTTTGGCACTGTTTTTGTTCCTTTGCCCCTTTCACGTTGCCATGGGGTGTTCATGCCACTATTGTTATTTCCCTTTACACCTTGTTTGGTGGCTTGGGCTTTACATGGCATTGTTTGTATTGCTTTGCCCCTCTCATGGTGTTGTTGTGAGGTCCCGATAGACAGTTTTCACCTCCAGTCAGCAGGGGCCTCTGTAGGCTTTGGGAACTAGCTGGTTAATTCTCCCAGCTCCTTGGCCAACATTTCCTGCTGGCAGCCATCTTGTTTCCTGTATGGATACATATATATTCCAAGTTTCTAACTAGCACTTGCCAGAGCTTTGTTCTTCACCCTGGGGCTTTCGTGTGAAACTTTTATGTAGCTGTGGTGAGATTCAGACAATGTCACATATTGTTAAGGACTGTCCTCCTCAGCATGTGAGGAAGCTGTCGCTTGGCTTCATGGTTTTGAATTTGCTAAACAAGTTCCTTTGTTTATAAACTTTTGCACCTATGTCAAAATTTCTTATATGTATTCATTGAATTTGAGCAGCAAACTGGAGAAAATATATTTGGCTTTAAATAATGTGTGTATTTTATTTAAGTAACACTGGATATTGAGTCCCTGTTATACCAGCATTTCCTAACTATAAGCTCTAACTATTTTAGAATACATCTTGGAGGAGAGGGAGACGCTATGGAAAACACTATCAATTTTTATCAAGATGTTGACATTGATTGCATATAAAAGCAAATACTTTCATTATGACAACCTGATAACTTTTGTTATATACAAATTAGAAGAATATCCATAGAAGCCACCATGGATTCTATTGTGGCAAGTATTTCTGCTGGAAAATCTGATGCTGAGTTCACAAATAAGGAGAGGTTAATCAATGGCTATTATATATTGCTTATGTCATTGGTTTCAATTCACTGATTCATAATTGATTATACTAATTTGATCTGAGATGGAAGCAGAGAAGAATTGACTGCACTTTTTGAATGGTTGAATACCTGCAATGTGAATCAGAAAATTACCTTTGACTCTATTGATATAATCTGTCCGTCATTTTTATCTTGAAATATTTAAAGAGAAGAATAATTTATTTAAAATATAGTGGCAGTCCATGGATAAAAACTTAAATATTTGCTCACTATAGGAGATTCCAATTGTGATTCTAAAGGAGAATTTGCCAGTGCAATAATTTATAAGAAAATAAAAAAATGTGTGCAGAAGATGGCTCCCTCTCCCAAGTTCGCACTCAGCTGACATCACGATAATTCCCTCTGCTTTTGCAGTTAAGCTTTCCATGACCCTCAGAATAATACATCTCCTACCACATGGTGCTAGAAATAAAGTTAAACAAACAGATCTAACAAAACAAAGATGATCCCAAAAGGCATCACAGAAACATCCAAAATGGCTGAGGCAGGGGATGTGGAAAATACAACTGCAAAAAGAGTACTTCCTAATATTGGACTGCTTTGTAAGAGTGGATGATGAGATTATTTTAAGGAAAGAGAACTTAAACAATTGTTGTAAATGCTGCCGTTGGACAGGCCTGGGAGCAGTTCACTCACCTCCCGACACTACCGAGCCATGCTGCTGCTCCCAAGCGGTGCTGAGTCATCTCTGCTGGCGCTCTTCCTGTGTGCCCCTTCCTTCATGCTGCTGCTGTCACCACAGATCTGTGCTGCTACTCTGCAGCAGGAGAGATGCCACCTCTGCTGTCTTCATGCAGCCCTGAAACGCTGTCGACTTTCTATATCATGGCACTGCCTTCCTAGACATGCGTGCACCACTACTAGGAATTTAAAGGGCCCACGGTGAGAAGAACTCCTCAACCTTCCCTGATGATATCATCCAGCCAGCCCTATAAAAGGGCTCTTCGATCTTCACTCCGGGCCTTTGCAAGGAGTTGCTTCGTCCCTGGATTTCCTGCACCACCTCTTCGCTCCAGGAGTCTTTGGAGTTCCAGTTCTTCACTCCTTCAAGGTCTTCATGTTCCTTGTTCTTCGTGGGAACTCCTCTGTGTTTCTTCGTTCCATGTTCCTGGTCTCTCGACAGTCCCTGTGTCTTCTGTTCCTGATGTCAAGTCCTTGCAAGTTCCTGATGTTCAAGTCTTCATCTCCTAGTCTTGACTTCCAGGAATTCTCTTTTGTCCTTCAGGCATGCCAGCGTCATGGTCCGTGACCAGCCCATGGGTTGTGTAGGGCACCTCGTGGCACAAGGCTTGTCTTCTTAACTGGCCAAGTCTCTGGAAGTCCCTTGTTTTTAAACTTGGGGTCTTGTCCCTGGTTCTGAGTTCTGAGTCTTTGAATGCTGTTCCTGGTCTTTGGAGCTCCTTGCCCAGTTTCCGTCCATGGCCAAGTCTCAAGTCCAGAGTCTGCTCCGCCTTCGGTGTGGTCTGCAGCCAACCCATGGGTTGTGAAGGGTGCGCAGCAGGACAGAACTCTCCCAGAGTCTTCGTCATGTTTCCAGTGCCAAGTCTTCGTCCTGTTTCAAGCCCAGAGGCTGCACTGCATTTGTCGTAGTCCGCAACCACCCACAGGCTGTGTAAGACGCGCTGCAGTGCAGGGCTCATTCCGTTCCTGAATCTGAAACCTGAACATGAATCTGAATATGAAACCTGAACATGAATCTTAAATCTGAACCTGAAACTGAATCTGAACACAAGTCTTCGTCTAGTTTCACGTCTTCTGGGCCTTCATCTAAGTTCCACGTCTTCTGTTCCTTCGTCTAAGTTCCAGATCTTCAGTGCCTTGATCCAAGTCCCTGTCTCCAGAGTCATCTCCTGTCCTCGACCTCCACCTGTCCTGACACACAAGCCGTTCCTCAGCAGCGGGTCTGAAAGGATTTTCGAGTGGCTGGAGGGCTAACCCAGAGACCAGCATTGCATTGCTGGGTCTCAGTTCTGTACATGCAGGTTCAGCGGAGTCTCCGAATGTTCAAAGTCTCCGAGTGTTCCAAGTCTCCAAGTATTCCAAATCTCCAAGCCTTGCCTAGGCCGTGCCCGGATACTCTTGCCTACCCACGATATGGACCTTAGAACTTCGCCCTGGAGTTGTGCCGTGGTCTAAGGGCTCACACTCTCCCGACAATCAGGCCTTGAGTTTGACTGCAACAACAATGTTACCATGATTGGGCAATTTTCAAACTGTTCACATTAGGACAACTCTTGCAGACATTTTTATCTTGTGGACATTTGCACCAGTTTTGTAAGAGAAATTACAAGTAACTTTTCATGGATACAAAGCACCTGTGGACATTTGAACCTGTTTTTTCTGGAGAGAAAGAAGACTTCCTCCAGCTTAGGGAAAGAGCCAACAGATGCCTTGCCTCTCCTTGCTTCCAATCTACTTTGATTTTCCTCTTGGAGCACATATAGATGTGACCCTACCTAGGGCGATTAAAGAGTTTTGCTAGAGGGTTTCTGCTCTCTAGAGTCATTCAGAGGTCATTGAGCTCTGTGTTGCAGAGCCCTTGCAAGCTGCAAGTATCCTCTCTGTTAAGGAGGGGTTGGAATTAGAATTGGTTAGTGTCATCTAAATTTGAGGGATAGTTTGAAGTAGATAGGGTTGGATAATGTAGTTGGGTCATTCTCTCAAAGAGGATGGGCTTAGTTAGAGTAAATTTAAGATGCTTAGACAGGCATCTTAGGAAGAGAGAATCTCGGAAGGAGTGAGAAGATTCCTAAGACATAGGAAATTGCTTAAATCAAAGGATTTGTTTAGAATTCCTACCAGCCATCTAGAGGGATGAAACCCTGAGGTTAAGGGGTGATCTTCTCTGCTGAGGAAGTTCCAAGAAAAAAATACTTTGTCAATATGCAGCCCTGAAAGACTTGGGGCTGAATATTAATTTGTGGAATTTCATTCTCAAAAAAGTTAATTTGAGGAGTGAATATTACTGATTGTGTTTTGTTGATTTATATCTCATATTCAACTTGAAGATTTTTTTCTGAAGATTCTGCTTGTTGTTTTTTTTTTTGGATTTACAATAAAATTCTAATTTGGAACCAAGCTCAGGTGTGGACCTTGGGCTTTGTTGGAATTTAGTAAGACTTTCCCTGGGCCTCCCAACTAGTGATCTCTGGGGACCATGGCTGCTCCCAGGGCTGCAGCAGGGTAGCTTACAACCTCTGCTGCCTCCAAAGATGGCCCTAATGAAAAAAGGGTCCCATGGATTTTTGCAAGAAGGACCAACCCTGTGGGGATGGGCCAACCAGATTATTCACTCCCTTATCACAACTAATATCAGAACTTTCCACATAATAAAGGCTTAGTGGCCTTATATGTATAAACTCTATTATCTTTTATTACAGGAAGTTATGATTTTGGGAATCAGTCTATATTTTTTATTTCCCCTATTATTTTCTCTTATAGACATCCCCAGCCCAAAGGGTGTGCCTGAGCAACACATGTGCACTCACTGGACAGGAGGACTATAGCATAGCCATATCATTTTCAGGAGTCACCACAGTAGCAGCAGCCATGACTTCTCTTCCTCCCTAGAATGAAATGTCTTTTCCACAGTGTGCCCACCCCTTGTCTGCTCCATCAAACAGAAGATTCAAATGCAAGTCTCCTACGCCACAGCACTGCCCGAGCCATGTGATAACCACTATTTTATATATTTTTTATATGGCACTACAATATTGAGAATCTAGGATCTAATGTTACAGTAGGCATGAAATTCCTGCAGTGAAATTACAGTGGAAGGACTTAAGTTGCTAAAGATATATTCTATTGAAGAACGGAGGGAACAGGGAATGGGCCAGTTGGTCTTTATCTGCTGTGGTACACCATGTTACTATGATCGCCACAGTCAAATATCTAGCACACTGCAATAAGGTACCAGAAAACAGTGTTTTCTATGGCATGAAAAACTCTGGGACAAGAGATCAGTATGCAAAATTGGAAAGAGAGAGGCTCAAAAGTAAGAATTCTTTACTAAGATGGTGGGGGACACCTGGGCCAGATATCCAGTGGAGGTGCTAGGAACTGAAAGAGTGAGAAAATTCTAGCAGGTTTAGAACAAACAAAAAGGGACCTTAGTGGTTGAAAGGGATAAGAAATTGAGTAGGGTTTCTGGAAGCACAATAGGCAGATACTGAAAGGAAGATTGGGTGGGTCAAATAGTCATTTTCTGCTGACATCTTCTGTATTTCTATGTAGTACACAAGAAACTTGTTTTCCACTATTTCAATATCCCATTGAAATATAAACAACAGATTTTACTGCTTGCAAAATCACAATCTCTTATGGTAAGTGACAACAAAATGCATTTGCTGTAATATTTTTTAAATCTGTTGCAGTAATACTTTAAATAATTGTGCAACATCTGCAACTACTGCTTACTGTTCACTTTGAATTATTTCTTGGGCTTGTTCATTGGTCTTGATGTGACTTTTTTTCTTCTGCCATTCTCTTCCTCATAGAAACATGACAGCAGAAAAAGACCATATGGCCTATCTAGTCTGCTCATCCACACAACTACTCAGCTCTGCAATCCCTACCATGCCCTCAGAGATCCCCTGTGCTTGTCCCATGCTTTCTTGAATTCAGATACTGTCCTTTTCTCTACCACCTCCACTAAGAAGCTGTTCCATGCATCCACCACCCTTTCTGTAACAAAATATTTCCTTAGATTACTCCTCAATCTAACCCCTTTTCCTATGACCAATCATTCCAGAGTCTCCTTTCCACTGAGAGAGACCCACCTCTTGTGCATTTTTTCTTTGGAGATATTTAAATGTCTCTTTCATATCTCCCCTCTCTTGTCTTTCATCTAGGATATACATTATTTTTATCTTTATCTTTATTAAAATTTGTGAATCGCACAACATGAATCTAAGTGATGTACAAAAAAACCCCACACAGAATAAAAACACACAATACATAAATCTCTGCATCGAAACTTACATGCTGCTCTGGTCTTAATCGTCGTGACTTCCTGACAAAATTAATAATATGCTTGCTTAAAAAAATGTCTTTAATAAAAATATTTTAGTTTTCAAGCTGTCTGACAAGCGCAATACCTCAGTTAAGGAGTTCAAGAAAATCAGGGCTGCAACTTAGTCTGTCCTCATATGTTTTATAATGATGATCATTGACCATTTTAGCATCCTTTCCAACCCCATCACTTTATCTACTTTAAGTTTAGCTAGTTCCTCATGAGCTAGTTAAGCTTGTTTGAAGTTTATCTTACTTCCACTTTTATTTATGTCCATTTTCTGTGTTCCTACTCTTGGTTCTTACGTGAGCACAGAACAGAATAATTTGTTAAGCAATCCCACCTTTTCCTTGTCAGACTCTACATATTCCTCCTCTTCACCTCTAAGTCTCCCAATGCCACTTTTGCACTTTCTTCCATCATTAACATATCCAAAATGGGCTCACTGGTCTTCAGGTCCTGTCTTCTGAGTCCATCCAGCAAGGATGACCTTCAAAGGAGCAGAGTTAAACACAGTCTCTTCCAAAAATAGGTATCTTCTAGCCTTCAAATGTCTCATGCTGCCAAGCCTGTCCCAGGTGTTTTCCTCATTCAGGAAGTGAATGGGCTCACTGGTCTTCAGACCTGAAACGAGAGTCCCGCAGGTGTTCCAGCAAAAAGATGTTCTTATTGTAAATAAACTCCAAGAGACCCTCTAGCAGGGTGTGCACAGGGAAGTGTTAAGTTTTGTAGGTTTTGTGGACCCTTGGCCTGAGGTGGGAGTTGACTCTCCCTGAGGGGTTGAGCCCCACAGGGTCCCACTGTCGGGAGGCGAGGTGGAATGGAAACACAGGACCATGGCTATGGCCTAGGAGAAAGGAGGCATAGACGAGTTGTCTGTGTCAGTGTCACGTCATCGCAGACACCTGCACTGAGGCAATACTGCAGGGTGCCCCGAGGAGCGGGGTCTGAGAGAACAGTCCATGGTATTGCAGTGCCAGGCAGGTCAGGAGATAGGATAACCTGAGGAAGGATCTCCAAGGCAGAGATGCACTGGGCAGGCCCGAGGAGCGGGGAAATGTGGAGACAGGATCTCTGGTGTGGGAGCGCTGAGACTACACTGAGGAATGGGGAAGCATAGAGACAGGATCTCTGGAGTAGTAGCTCTGAAATCACCCCGAGGAGTGGGGGAGTGTAGAGGCAGGATCTCTGGTGTAGCAACGCTGGGGCTGTCCCGAGAAGAGGGGAAGTGAGGCATCAGGATCCCTGGTGTAGCAATGCTGGGGCTACCCCGAGGAGCGGGGAACATAGCAAAAGAATCTCTGGCAAAGTGGTGCTGAAGCTGACCCGAGGAGCGGAATGGGAAGTGCAGGGCAGGCCCCCGAGGAGCGGGTACCCAGAGTCCAAAGTTGAAGAGCAAGGATCCAAGGCAGGAACCGCAGGTCCGGAGAACAGGTACAAGCACCAGAGGTGCTCAGGGAACTTGTTGCCAAGTCAGTTAGCATAGGTCAAAGGAGGTGCTTAAATATCTCAGGCTTGTGATGTCATCAGCTGGGGACGCCCCTGGAGTTCCCATGGAATCTTGAGAGTCAGGAGGAATGCGGAGGTAGCGGCTAGCCACAGCCTCGAGTTTACCCAGAGTGGAGAGCAGAGCATGACATGACATGAGTTGGGTCAGCTGCGGGCGGCTGCTGCCAACGGTTGTAACAGGAAGATTCCACTCAAAAAGCAAAAACATGATGAAGTAGGGAGACCTCTCCAGGGAGGGTAAAACATACATTTTTACTGCTCTTGTCAGTCCTAAACTGATTCTAGCCACACCCCTAATCACAAAATGGCTGGTTATAAAGGCTAGAGCAACCAATCCCAGCTCTCCTAGGTAGGAGGAGGGTAAGGGAGCTGGAAAGCTCAAGAGGTGTTAAATATCTAGAAATGGAACTAAAGGTTTATAGTGGTAGACTAGGGGGGCCTGACATTTTTTTTATTATAATAATATTTTGAACTAATATAATCTGTACCTTTTTCTTGTGAAAAACAATTAAATAATGTTTTTCTTTTACGGAGGAAAAGACCTCAGAAACCAACTTGTTGATCACAATTCTCATTCAAGCTTTGAATAATCATTGGTCAAAAAGACCTCTGACTTATCTATTATTAATTTAGTACTGTGCAAATTCCTTTTTTATAATTAATAAAATCTTTTTGTGACAAAATTTATTTTGGTGAAAATTATTTCTTTCTTTCTTTCAATATCTTCTTATATGTCATTTATTTCATATGTCACTTTCCCTCCAAAATGTAAATTTAGCAGATCAATGTGAAAACCAACATTGGAGCTATTTCAATTAGTGTCCAACTTTACATCTTATGGCACTCAAAATGATGATTCTCAACTTATTTTTTCCATTGTGGGCTAATTCTCATGCCAACCATTGGAGCATAAAATGGTTTCCAAACGCTAATACCAGTTGCTTTGCTTTGCCTTGCCAACGTGGCACACATTTCGCTATAAAAATAGCTGCTTCAGGGCAATATTGCTCCAAACTTTTTAATGAATCCAACGTTCTGTCCTTTTCACTAGAGTGCATCGATCTAGGTCGAGAGTACATTGTACGAATCTCATCTTTGTGTACATTTCATCATTCCAAATCACAAAATATTCATTGATGTCTACTATGTTATTCGTACCTCTGACTGTGCATGTAAAACTGCTCCCCAAAACCCAGGCCACCACCAAAACCTCACTCTGAGTTCAGAATGGCCCCTCTTACAGTAGTATAAAAAGTTGACTAATATGTGTTCCTCCCCAGAGGCTCTCTCTCTCCCCCCCTCCAAAATGGGATTTGTGATATTTATCGCAAATCCTGTTTTGGGTATAATGCCAGGAAAAAAGGTGTAGTTATTTCCAGCAATAGCGTGCGTTCCGCTATCGCACACAACGTTAAACACACCTCATTTTCATAAACTCTGCCCAAGTTCCTCTTGCATCTCGCGATGTATTTATCACATGCGTTATGGCGTTATCGCGGGTGTTAGGGCCCTAACGCCCGCGATAACGCCATAACGCAATTTGATGAATGACCCTGTTAGGCTCCTAAGTTTCTGGCTGAAAATTCACTTAAATAAAAGTAGCCAAAATCAGGTCACCTAGATTTAGGACTGCTATTTGTTATCCTCACCTTGGCCCCATCCCTGGACATGCCCATTTTCTTGCTGTCTATATTTAGAAGCCTTTGACCCTATGCATTTAAATTTAGATGCTTAACCTGGTTCAGTTTTCAAAGGGCTGATTTAACAGCCCAACTCTTTTATGTAGCCCTATTCTCCTATGTAGCAGAACTATGTAGCCCTATTCTCCTATGTAGCAGAACTCACAAAGTCCACCACTCCTTCCCCCCAGGAAGATAATAGCATAGAGAAATGCAATAAACTAGCAGATCACTTTAAAAACAAAATCACCAACATTCTCAATCGTCTCCCCCCCAAACCCACTCACATCGACCTCCCACCCACCACCAACAACATTAACCTCACATCCCTTGATCTCACCACTACGATGGAAGTCAACGCCATCCTAAAAAAGATGCGGCCAGCCACCCACATCGCCGACAACATCCCATCTAAACTCCTCCTCACTATCCCTTCCGTCATAGCAAGACCGTTAGCGGATATCATAAACTGCTCCCTTACCTTCGGGACGGTTCCCGACCCGCTTAAACTCGCCATCGTAAAGCCCCTACTAAAAAAGCCCACCCTCGACCAAAATGATCCAGCAAACTACAGGCCCATCTCCAACCTACCTTTTATTTCTAAAATTCTGGAGAAAGTGGTCAACACACAACTTACCGACTTCCTAGAAGATAACAATATCCTCCACCCCGCCCAGTACGGCTTTCGCAAAAACCGAAGCACGGAAAAGCTCCTACTTGCAATAACAGACACCATCCTAAAAGGCATGGACCACGGCCAATCATACATTCTAGCCCTCTTAGATATCTCAGCAGCTTTTGATACGGTGAACCACAAAATCTTAATATCACGCTTAGCAGAGATAGGCATCTCTAACACAGCCCTATCATGGTTCTCCTCCTACCTTGACCACAGAAAGTACTTAGTCAAACTTGATAAATCCGAATCCACACACATTCCTCTTTCACAAGGCGTACCCCAGGGCTCCTCCCTTTCCTCCACCCTCTTTAACATCTACCTTCTCCCTCTTTGCCACTTATTATCCAAACTGGGACTAAAATTCTTCTTGTACGCTGACGACGTACAAATACTTATCCCCATCCAAAACTCCCTCAACGAAACCCTGCACTTCTGGGAGACATGCCTCACATCTATCAACGCCCTCCTTTCCAACCTACACCTTGCACTCAATACTTCAAAAACTGAAATCCTAATTATTACTAATCAACCCAGCTTATCCATTCACCAACTGCAACAGAACACTTCACAAAATCTCACACCTCCGTCCACTGTCAGAGATCTAGGAGTTCTCTTAGATACACAACTTAGCTTCAAATCCCACATCAAATCACTCCTAAAAGGGGGCTTCTATAAACTCCAAACCCTCAAAAAACTTAAGCCTCTCCTCCACGCACATGACTTCCGTACCATTATGCAAACCACTATACTATCAAAACTTGACTATTGCAACTCACTGCTAATAGGCCTTCCAGCTTCCACAATCAAACCCCTCCAAATCTTACAAAATGCCATGGCTCGCATCCTTACAAACTCAAGAAAGACTGATCATATTACTCCCATATTACAAAACCTCCACTGGCTACCAATCACCTATCGCTCTCAATACAAAACACTTACTATCATACATAACACGCTATATAAAAATAACTCCCCCTGGATCGAAGATATGCCACACTTCCACCAGGCCAACCGTCCTACCAGAAACTCCCTTGCGGGCACCCTCCACACCCCTTCACTCAAAATTGCTCACCTCACAAACACCAGAGCGAGAGCCTTCTCCATCGCCGGCCCCACCCTTTGGAACTCCCTCCCCACCGAGCTCCGACTAGAACCTTCACTTAATCAATTCAAAAAAGGAATCAAGACCTGGTTATTTAAACAGGCCTATCCCAACGCCTCTCAACCCTAGCATTTGACTTCTCCTCAACACTCATTATTTCCCTCTCCCTAGTACAGTGTCCCCCCGCCCCCCTACACACCCTCCCTCCCTCACCACCCCATCCATTTTATGGCTTCCTGATATTCAGTCACCACCTCTCCTTCCCATCGCCACCACCTGCCCCCCTTGTACAGTTCCTACCCCCCCCCCGCCTCCCCTATGCGCTTCATCCCCCACCCCGCGCTACCCCCCACTCTGTCGCCTCTTGTATATAATTAATTTATGTCCAACCTGGTTAACCACATGTAATCTCATTTAATAACTGTGGCGCCCGTTGGCTCTACAGTAAAGTTGTCACCTTTTAACTTCCTATCCTTCCTCCATCTATCATTGTAATTTCCTTTCTCAGTTGTCTGTAAACCGACATGATGTTTTTTTTACGAATGCCGGTATATAAAAGTTATAAATAAATAAAAAATAAAAAATGTATTTGTTTATAGGGATGTCCATATTCAAAAGCATTTAGTTGGATAACTCAGAAGTTATCCAGGCTAGATGAAGATTTGGGCAATTATCTGGCTAAGTTAGGGGCATTCCCAGGGCATAACTGTGAGGAGCTGAGTTAGCCGTCTACATTATCGGGCTATCTCCAATATTCAGAATTAGCCAGATAACTTAGGGGGTCATTTTCTATCGATATCGCACGCAATATCTAGAAAGGGGCGGGGTCGGGTTGGAGTCGGGACCGGAAGAGGAGGAGTCGGGGCGGATGTGACAGTAACCTCGCTGGCGGCGATAAGGTAAGACCCGTTATCGCCGCCAGTAGCGTGCCCAATAGCACCACCTTTCACGGTGGCGCTATCGGGTGCGAAAGCCGGCAACTTTAACACCGCAGTGGTGCGATCGCTGCTGGCTTTCACATGCCTGCCCCCCGCTTCTCCCCCACGCCCCCCCCCCCGTCACTGCGCGATTCAACAAGCTCTGCGATTTTAGAAAATCCAGCCCTTAGCTAGCTAAGAGCTGTCCTAAAGTTAGCTGGCTAACTTTAATGATAACTGGCTATATTCAATAGTGTGGCTACACTATTGAATATACTTCCAAAGGTAGTTGGATAAGTTTATCTGACCACCTTTGCTCTCTGGACAGTGACTGAATATGTACCCCTATGTATTTAGTACATGCCTTTTCACTGGTAGCTCAAAGCTAGTTATATTCAGGTACAGTATGTATTTCCTTGTCCCCAGAGGACTTACAATCTAGGGGCTTGATTTACTAAGTGTTTTCTCCCATTCTGTGTCTATGGGACAAATGTTTTGGAGGTAATTTTCAAAGAAGTTACATGCATAAATGTAATATATTATTGCAGCAATTTTCAAAAGCCATTTACTTGAGTAAAGTGCACTTACGTGAGTAAATCCTATGGACAATTCAATGGCATTTATTGTAGCAATTTTCAAAAGCCCACTTACTCAAGTAAAGTGCATTTATACATGTAAAACCCAGGCCCTTAGTGAATAAGGCCTTGAGTTTGTAAACTCTTAAAAAAATTGATCCCTTTGTTTCTAGCAACCCAATTTGATGTTTCTCTCCCTTTTGCTAGGGTAAACTGAGGCTCAAATTTGTCTCCATTCATATCATGTACTTAGTGTATTGTTGCTTAGCAATCCAGCCTGAGTCTCTCTGGCTCATGTTCTTCTTTCTTCTTGCCACATCTCTGGGGCCTGGTTGCTTAGCAACCCAACATGGCTTTCTCTGCTGCCAGCTACCAGATTCTGTACCAACTGGACATTTCACAAAGTGACGTATTCCTTTTTATACAAGGAATGGTTACTGAACCACTAAGGCTCATTCAGTTATAAAAAGTGATTATTCTCAGACAATCCACCCATACTTTCTTGTCCAACTATCTATTTCCTTTGCAAAAAGATATCTTTTAGGTGACTGAATTCAAAGTGGATGCCTCAATATTGTGTATATGAAACAAAACTACAGTCCCAATTGCTCATTCCTCAAAAGTCAGAGAGATTCAAAGGGTTATAACTAGACACTTCTATTGGGAGGAATGTTGGAGGATCAGGAACAGCTATAGTTAAGTGTACTTCTTTGTCTTCTATTTCTACAGCCTTGTTTAAATGGTTAAAAAAATTATTAGAGATAGCAAGAACTTCCAGCAGTAATGCGTTGAAGGTTTTCCCTTTAATTTTAATGGCAGCAAATTATAAAGAAAATGCTGTACTTGATATGGCAAGCCAGTTCTGCCTCAGTGGTTGCCAGAAGAGCTTTATCACTGAGTGGACTTTGCATACTTCTTTAACATCTCATCTGATTAATCTACATAACAATGGATTACTTTTTTTGTGAAGATATGGATTTGTTGCTAAAACAACTGGTGGATACTAAATATGTTCTGCTTTTGTAGCATGGAAGAGCTAGAAGGCACCCTTCCTTAATTCTCTGAATCCAAATCATTTCTTTTGCGATTTCAGACAACCGCAGATTGCTTAGATAGAAGATGAACATGGACTCAAAGTTGGCAGAACCTAAACATACTTGTCAGTCTTTCTTAGCTTTTAACAAAAGAGGCCGAATAGATGAAGGAGTACATAGTTCCAGAAACAGGCCACCCTGTCTGTATCAGACCAGTATTTTAGAAATAATTTCCATGCATATATAATGGACACGTGAATTATGAATGCTTATGAAAGCTGCATGACTGATCAGGAGATACCATAAGTTTGGAGCCTTGATAACTGGCACTACTGCTCACTAGTTTTAAACAGGTGCTAAATTAATCATTTTCTGTAGAAATAATACAGGTTGGATGTGCAATAGAGTTTTTCTCAGATTCCGTTCTCAAACTGTTTTTTTTTTGTAATCTATCAGCTCTAAGAACCAAGAGCAAAGAGCAGGAATTTATAGATATTTCTTAGATCTCCTCCATATTAGGGCCATCACAGATGTGCCAAAGGCGGAAATAAAGAGCTGAAATTCACACATTGCTGCTCTTGTATCAAAAGTTTCTGGCAGGTACAGTGTGATTCTAGTCTTAAAACAAGTACACAAGTTTGAGGTTCTGCTCCATTTCAGAATAGTGAATGTTAGAATAGTAATAGAGTAAAAAACAACTTTTTTATTTTCATAGATGTCAAGTATTCTTACTTTCACATACCATTAAGGTCTGATCATCTTAGTATTCACAGGTTGCCTATCAACACTAACATTTCCAATGCAAGACACCTCTCTTTGGTTTAGCCTTGGCCCATAGGATATTCTTCTTCTGAAAACGTTATAACTTACAACATCTTAGTTAGATCCCAATGCCTTCAAAATTATTTAAAAATCCAGCTCTTGCTCTATCAGGCCCAATTGTGTCTATTATAAACAGCTCTTGACCTTCAGGTATTTTTCCAGATCAGTTCAATTTGCTAGGGTCTGCTCTTTTCTTAAAAAAGAAGCCTTGGACCCATGTCTATCCTAATCATTGTCAAGGTGGTGTATCACCAGCTAAATGACTTCATTAGCAAGACCAGCGTTATACATCTGTCTCAATCCAGTTTCCATAGGGCTCACAGCACAGAGTCTGCCCTACTCACTTTAACTAATGATATTAGATTCCATTCAGATTCAGGCAAGGACACACTCACTGCCTTTTTGTTTTTTTTTTTAATTAGGGTGGCTTTCAATACCATCAATTATCCATTACTCGCTGATTGTTTAAAGGAGATTGGTCTTGCTGGTGTAGTCTTAAGCTGGTATATCTCCTACCTATCAGGGAATTGTTTTCAGGTAGAATGGTATCAAGCACAGTCTGCTTGTCTTTTGGTATACCTTAACAATCCATCCTATCTCCCTTTTTATTTAATCTGTTCCTATCATCTTTAGCCACACTCATTCAAGGCTGTGGCTTTAGACCATCATTTTACGCAGATGATGATATACAAATTACAGCTTTTATGAACACTAAATCCGCACCAGATCTAACTGCTCTGAACCATTGTCTTGATATTGTGGTTTCCTGATTACATAATTACAAGCTGCAGGTCAATCCTACTAAGTCAGAAGCACTTTGGTCCAGCACTAAATCAAATGTTCCTACAGTAGCTCCTGCTATTAATGGCATTTCAATTCCCCTTAAAGATATTGTGACGACTTTAGGAGTGCAACTTGATTCTCGACTTTCCATGTCCCATTACATTTCTGTCATAGTCCTGAAATCTTTTTTCTTTTTAAGATACATCTGTCGTCTCTGGCCATTATTGGATTCTCATGGTCTGAAATTGCTTACTGATGCTTTTGTTATCTCTAAACTGGATAATTGTAATTCTCTCCTCCTTGATTTCCCAAATTCTCAACTATGGCGATTACAATTACTACAGAATACTGCCACAAGAGTAATTTTTGGTCTTAGCAAATTTGATCACATATCTCCTATTTTACAATTGCATTGGCTTCCTATTACGCACTGTATCACATTTAAAATCCATTTCGTGCTTTTTACTCTGGTTTTCCTCTATATCTTTCTAAGTTACTAATCCCTTATTTTTCCTACTTGAACTCTCTGTTCCTCTCAGATGGGTAATCTCCACCTGCCATCTCCATCAGCTATCTGATTGGAATCAACAAGAGAATCTTCTTTCAGTTATTAGGCCCCTGCCCTCTGGAACTCATCCCCTCCACCCCCAGCATACATGCTACAATTAAAAAATGGAGTGAAAACTTGCTTTATTAATCAGGCCTATATTAGTTCAAACTAGCACCTTTAATTTCATTCTTTTCAATGGGATAGACCTTGACTAGCTCAGTGTTACTTCTTCAACATATTAGAGGATTACTGAAGACTTATTTTGTTTTGATGTTTTGTAATGTTAACATTCTGTGATTATTTATGAATGCGTTTTTATTATACAACTGGATAACACACTTCACAGGTAGAATATAAAATTTTAATAAAGGAAATTAAATTAATAAATTTACAAAAATAGTTATTTGTAAATTTTTACATTTGGTAACAATATTAAATTGGGAATGGATAGAAGTTATTCCTTACTTGAATACCTGTTTGTAGAGGGTCAACTCATAAAATTTAGCTACAAAGCATACCCAGTGAGTGATTCAGGCCCTATAAAGACAAGTGGGTAATACATTGAGGAAAGAGAATTTTAGTCTCGTACCGGGAAACTTATTTCCAAGGAGCAAGATTCAATTCAGCAATAATATATGTGAACAGATTAAAAAAAAAATTAAATAAAGTTAACTGGGCTGCTGCAGGAGCAGGGTCTCTCCCCCATATATCAGCTGTTTGAGGCAGGAGATAAGGGCTGCTCCTGCCCACGATTAGGGAAATCAAAGGGAGCTACTGGTTTAGTTTCACTTCAGCAGCCCAGCAATGATGGTGTCAAAGGGGACCAGGTTATATCAGCACTGCAGGGGCAGGCACAAAAGTAAAATAAAAGAAATCAAAGCAAAACAAAACTAATATAGATTAAAATAAAGGCAAGGGGGGAAAGACAAGCAGCAGAAGGCACTTACCAAGCTCCTGCAGCAGTGACAAGCTCCCATAATCCCTCAGTGATCGGACAAACAACCCCCTTCCATGGGAGTGATAGAGGGACAGCAGCAAGGGATGCTGGGATAAACTCTGCTGCTCGGCTGTATGAGAGAGGGTCCTGGAGAAAAAAATGAATTCTGGTAAGCAAATCCTGTAGCCCCTGGGAAAAATAATTTAAAAATAAGTGTTTGGATCAGATGGAATATATTAGCTGCCATCTCTTGTGCAAGGCTGGGTTGATATGTTTATGTGGACAGGGAAAGGCCCTGTGCTAGGACTCCAGTATAAGCAGGAATTCAGTCCAGGTTTTCCTGTAGGTACCTTGTATGTATATTGTGCAGCTCAAAATACGGGGACTAGCCTCGTAGCTTTTGTCATCAATTTGCTTAGTGTAGAAGCACTAAAAAGTAAGATGAATAGCCCCTGGAATCATGTTTTGGGACAATGCAGCTATTTTTTAAATATAAGGAAAATTAAATAGAAGTGACTGACACCTCTGCCCTGTCACCAGGAAGGCTAAGAGTGGCAGTTCCAGGAAAAGAAAGATTTTTAAAAGTGGTACTATTTTATAGTGACATCAGTGGAGCAAGGATTTGCTCTGGGAGAGATTTTCCATGTGGGGAATTAAGCAGATGGCAGGAGGCTTTTGTAGGAGGCAGATGTGCTGGTTGTCTGCTCTGTAAAGCCCCAAAAGCATTTGTGGTGGAGCTAGCCTGCACCCAAAGGAAATAGCTGCAGAAACCAGTAACACTGCTTTTTCTGAGATACTATGTCCCTGGGAGATTTGAAAGAGAGAAAAAAAGAAGTTTTGATTCCAGATCCCAGAGAGACTCCTGTGCCCTGAAGGTAAAGAAAAAGAGGGACAGAATAGTTATCAGGAGAAGCAACGAAACAGAAAAGTGGTCATTTATTTGCCTGTGTGTGAAATGTAACTGCTGTTCCCCTGAAATTAAAGACAGGGATTTCCTGATTATCCTTTATTTTCTTTAGCTAGATAAAACTGTTTCAACAAACTGCCAGACACCCGCAGCAGAAAGACTTCTAGCTTGCAGAAGATAACTCAGTGCAGGGAGGTAGCCTTTGTTTTGAGTTGGTATAGTTAGGCAGTAGGTAACCTCTGGAGGTGGACACTGATGGAGGAAGACCAGATACCAGCGACCTCCGGTCCCATTGCCTGAAGAAGGCAGTTGCTGTGCCACAGACCATCACATCAAAGATTGCATCACAACGGACTGAGCATGGATCCCAGATAAGTGTGTGCATACACCTACAAAAGAAAATCACACCTTAGGTCTGGCCAGATTAGCAAACTAGCAGAATCAAATTGAGCTCAATATGAAAATAAAATATTGGACAGACAACACTGAAACTGAACAGTAAACACAAAGGAAAAAAGAGAATACTTACCATAAGAGGGTCACTTGGTTCTTAGAAGAGCCTGAAAAAGAGAAAAAGTACCCACAAAGACTTAAAGGTGAATTTTTAGACCTGGACGCTCTGATTTTATAACATGCATGCCTGATTTTATATCGGTGCGCACAGAACGGCTTGGGGGGGGAGCATTTTATTAAATGTGCGTGGCGATGAACTGGGCCTTTCCCCAGTTCCCTCCCAGTCCGCTCCAATAAAGAAGCGGACAGGGAGGGAACGTCCTAAATCCCCCTACCTACCCTGCCTGCCTTTTCCTCCTCCTCCCCAACCTCTAAATCCCCTCTAACCAGTTTTGTTTGTCTATACATACCTGATCTCTGGAGCAGTAGTAAGTTGTGCGTGCTAGCTGGCTGCCGGCGAGCGCTTCACCGGGACAGGGCCTAATGGTGCTGTCCCAGCCGGCCCTGCCCCCGGCCCACCATTTTTTTTTAAACCAGCTCTTCCGCGCGTACTTTTGAAAAAGCCTGTGGCAAGCATGTGGTCCGGCCACACGTGCATCTCCCGGTATTAGCATGCGCCAGCTTTTAAAAATTTCTTATGATACAGATCTGAAGGTTAAACACAGAGGGGTAGATTTTAAAAAGCATTTACTCAAGCAAAACTGGTTTTTGCTCGAGTAAATACACTTTACTCAAGTAAGTGGGCTTTTCAAAATTGCTACAATATATGCCATTGAATTGTCCATAGGATTTACTCAAGTAAGTGCACTTTACTCGAGTAAATAGCTTTTGAAAATTGCTACGATAGTATGTCACATTTACATGCGTAACTCCTTTGAAAATGACCCCCAGAGTAAAGTGAAGACCAACACACAAAAGAATAAAAGTAATACTTCTCTGACATGAAGTCGAATCCAGCAGAAGGTTCCTGGAAAGAAGAGAATAGAATTGTTAATATTGTTTTTGCACTGCTACTGTAAAAGAAAATGTGGAACGTATTTACAATTTCTAATTGTTGTCTAATTGTCTATTTTTTTGAAGTATTATTCCAAAGGTACATGTTAAAGATCTTGAATACTTGTATTGTTTACTACAAGATTACTTTTTTTTTTTTTTTGTTAGTTTATCAATTTTTACATCAATAAAAACACAAGAGTTCAGAAATGTTTAACAGCAGGAAAAAGAACACACATGTAGTTTATATATAAAGGGGTAGATTTTATAAATTTACGCGCGCGCGTACTTTTGTTCGTGCTCCAGGTGCGAACAAAAGTACGCTGGATTTTATAAGATACGCGCGTAGCCACGCGTATATTATAAAATCCGGGGTCGGCGTTCGCAAGGGGGTGCACATTTGTGCAACATGCGCGCGCCGAGCCCGGTGCACACTGCCTGTTCCCTCCGAGGCCGCTCCGAAATCGGAGCGGCCTCGGAGAGAACTTTCCTTCCACCTTCCCCTCCCTTCCCCTACCTAACCGACCCCCCGGCCCTATCTAAACCCCCCCCCACCTTTGTTGGCAGATTTACGCCTGCCAAAAGCAGGCGTAAATCTGCGCACGCCAGCAGGCTGCTGGCGCGCCATCTCGCGACCCAGGGGCTGGTCCGGAGGCCTCGACCACGCCCTCGGGCCGGCGTCACGCCCTCGACATGCCTCCCGCCCTGAAATTCGTGCCGCCCACCTGACACGCCCCCGACACGCCCCCTTTGCAAAGCCCCAGGACTTAACGCGTCCCGGGGCTTGCGCGCGCCGCCGAGCCTATGCAAAATAGGCTCGGTGCGCGCAGGGGGGGTTTGGGGTAGGTTTTCGGGGGGTACGCGCGTATCTTACGTGCGTACCCCTTTGAAAATCTACCCCAAAGCATTAAATTCTGTTACATTTCTATTAGTCCTCAATTTGGGGAGTTTTCATATCAAGAAAAATATATACCACCATATTTTAACCAATGAGAGATATCTACTTTATTTTCTTCATCTATTTCACCAAAAACCTGCTTCAGCACTAAATCTTACATAATTTTTAAATTCATTTACTGACTAACTTCTTTATCTAGAAGAAATGTTTCAAGTTGTGTAGGTTCATAGAATATAAATTTGTTCCTAGACAGGGTTATGAAGCACTTACATGGATATTTTAACAAGTAAGTCGCACCTAAGGCTATGACCCTATTTTTTAATAACAAAAATTGTTTCCTTCTCATCTGCTTATTTTAGCCACATCTGGAAAAATTTGGACTTTCTTTCCACAAAATAGAAAGTCTTTATTCTTAAAATATTTTTGTAAGATGAAACATAGAAACATAGAAACATAGAAATGACGGCAGAAGAAGACCAAATGGCCCATCTAGTCTGCCCAGCAAGCTTCACACATATTTTCTCTCATACTTATCTGTTTCTCTTAGCTCTTGGTTCTATTTCCCTTCCACCCCCACCTTTAATGTAGAGAGCAGTGATGGAGCTGCATCCAAGTGAAATATCTAGCTTGATTTGTTAGGGGTAGTAGCCGCCGCCGCAATAAGCAAGCTGCACTTCACTAATAAAAGTTACTAATAACGTAGCCCTAGTTGGAATGTCATCAACTGATGCTTCCAAAAAGGATATCAAATTAGGGCTATTCCTTTGAAGTACATCAAACTCTCCCTCCTGTGTTCTGTCATTAATACGAGACTGAGGAACATAAAATAATTTTGAAAACATCATTTCTTTACTTGAAGAAATGTGTAATATTTCTTCTAAATATTTACGAAGTAGTTCAATTGGGGATAATAGTCTTGTAACCGGAAAGTTTAGGAAACGAAGGTTCCTAACTCTTGTCCCATTTTCCAAATTCTCTAACTGTCTTTGGGTTACAAGACTATCCTTAATGAAAGAATTACTTGCAATTTGTACATTTACAATCTGTTGCTCAACTGTCGCACTCTGATTTTCCAATTTGTTTAAATGTATAGTATGCTCCTGTAGCATATTTTTTGTCTCAGTATTAAACGAACTAAATCGAGCCATAGCCTGTGCTAACATTTTCTCCATATTATTTACTGACCTCCATTCATCAATCAAAGTTATATTTCTTAAATCAGGTATATCAATCTTAACATTATCCATCAAAACCTTGGTTGTTTGTGGTAAAGTTTCCACCTTTCCACCTTCAGCCAAAGTCCCAACTTCACAATCTTTTTCTTTAGGATTTTCTTCTATTTCCAATAACACACTCGAATTATCTAAAACGTTTTCACCCATAAATACGAGGTTTTGAGGAGATGAATGTTGGCCAGGACTCCTTATTGATCCTGATGAAAAGGAGACTTCTGGATTGGGGTTAGAAGATTCAAGATTAGATGTTCGTATAATATGTGTGTCCATAGGACCCCTTACCATAGTAGCTGATGGTATCGGAGGAAAAACCTTTATCTTCCTTTTCCTGCCCATGTATGTAATTCGGGCGCTTTTACAAAAAGGTGAAATGTTCAGCAAGGGGTGCGCGCCGGCGACTGCGCGCCACAGGTCTCTGGTTTTAACCCGGAGCAAGTCGCAGGTAGATGACGTCACGGGATCAGGGCATGTCCATTCACACGGTGCGGACAAAGTCCTTGATGATAATTTTGGTCTCAGCAGTCCCTCTGGCCACTACCCTCCTCAAACAAGGGTTCTCTCCAGCTGGAACTCCCAAGACACTCGCCACAGGTCCCTGGTTTTAACCCGGAGCAAGTCGCAGGTAGATGACATCACAGGAACAGGGCATGTCCGTTCACACGGCTTGGACAAAGTCCTTGATGATAATTTTGGTCTCGGCAGTCCCTCTGGACTCTACCCTCCTCAAACGAGGGTTCTCTCCAGCTGGAACTCCCAAGACTCTCGCCACAGGTCCCTGGTTTTAACCCGGAGCAAGTCGCAGGTAGATGACGTCACAGGAACAGGGCATGTCCGTTCACATGACTCAGACAAAGTCCTTGATGATAATTTTGGTCTCGGCAGTCCTTCTGTCCACTACCCTCCTCAAACAAGGGTTCTCTCCAACTGGAACTCCCCTACAAGATTACTTCTAATCCTTTTCTTTTTGGTAAAAATAAACTTGTTAAACTTGTTCATCAGCAATTGTTTATTTCCCAGGTACTCCAGGTAACATTTTCCCTCAGGACGGTTATCCTAAATTTCTTCCTATTTCCCCTCCCTGACTTTGCTGGGTGGGTTCTGGACCTCATTCCTGTACAGGAGACCCAGTAAGGAAGAGGGCATAGAACAGCCCACCCTGCGAGGTTCTATCTAGAGGCCTTGCAACACAGCAACATTTAGCACCCTACCAGCCTCAGTCACGACAGCGGGAGAAGGTCTCTTCCACAGGGGGGCACTGTTTAGACAAAGCTTTATCTAACAAAAATAGATGTGAGGTAATCAAATTTGCAGATGATACAAAATTGTTCAGAGTAGTTAAATCACAAGCAGATTGTTATAAATTGCAGGAAGACCTTCTGAGACTGGAAAATTGGGCATCCAAATGGCAGATGAAATTTAATGTGGATAAGTGCAAAGTGATGCATATAGGGAAAAATAACTCATGCTATAGATACACAATGTTAGGTTCTATATTAGGAGCTACCACCCAAGAAAGAGATCTAGGCGTCATAGTGGATAACACATTGAATTCATCAGTTCAGTGTGCTGCGGCAGTCAAAAAAGCAAACAGTATGTTGGGAATTATTAGAAAGAGAATGGTGAATAAAATGGAAAATGTCATAATGCCTCTGTATCGCTCCATGGTGAGACTGCACCTTGAATACTGTGTACAATTCTGGTTGCCGCATCTCAAAAAAGATATAGTTGCTATGGAGAAGGTACAAAGAAGGGCAACCAAAATGATTAAGGGGATGGAACAGCTCCCCTATGAGGAAAGGCTGAAGAGATTAGGGCTGTTCAGCTTGGAGAAGAGACGGCTGAGGGGGGATATGATAGAGGTCTTTAAGATCATGAGAGGTCTTGAATGAGTAGATTTGAATCAGTTATTTATGCTTTCGGATAATAGAAGGTCTAGGGAGCACGCCATGAAGTTAGCAAGTAGCACATTTAAGACTAATCGGAGAAAATTCTTTTTCACTCAACGCACAATAAAGCTCTGGAATTTGTTGCCAGAGAATGTGGTTAGTGCAGTTAGTCTAGCTGGGTTCAAAAAAGGTTTGGATAAGTTCTTGGAGGAGAAGTCCATTAACTGCTATTAATCAAGCTGTCCGTCTCATGTGTTGAAGGCAGTTTTCCTGATGTCTTCTGGTTGGATCCGTACTAGATTATATGACCCACGCCTTGTAGGCAGTCGAACAGTTCACTGATAAGTGGCAGTGGATACCGGTCCTTATGGGTTACTGTGTTCAAACCTCTGTAGTCTATATATGATCTTAGACTGCCATCCTTTTTCTTTACAAAGAAGAACCCGGCACCTGCCGGGGAAGTAGAGAGTCTTATGAACCCCTTGGCCAAATTTCCTTGATGTATGCTGACATCGCTTGGGCTTCTGGGAGTGAAAGAGGATAGGTTCTGCCCTTGGGAGGCGTGGTTCCAGGTAGGTGTTCTATGGGGCAGTTGAACTTTCAGAGTAGAGGCAGGATATCGGCGTTTTGTTTGGAGAACACATCTTTGAATTCCAAGTATGGAGCAGGTAACCCCGGGAGGGTTGTAGAGCTTAGGACTGTCACGAATGGAGACACTTGCCGTAAACAGTGGGTTTGACATCGAGGGCCCCACTGGGTGAGTTGCAGGGATTGCCAGTTGAATTTGGGCGCGTGTAACTAGAGCCAAGGAAGTCCAAGGACCACAGGGTGTGCTGATCGTTTCAAGATCAGGAGGGAGATCTCCTCATCATGGAGGGTCCCAACAGTGAGGCGAAAGGTCAAAGTATGGAGTGATACGATTAGAGAGAGGTTATCCTTGAATTAAGGCAATGCGTAGTGGGACCTCCAATGGTTGGACTGGTATCTGAAGGAGTGTGATAATCTCCTCTAAAATGAAATTTCCACTCGCCCCAATGTCCACGAGGGCGGTGGTGGTGAATGAAACGTGACTCCCTAAGGAAGGAGATATGCAGCAACAGTTGAGGGCCAAAAACTGTAGCGCCCAAGCTCGGGACCCCTGCCGGGCTCAGGCTTTGGAGTTTCCCGGATGCACAGGACAAGTCTGGAGGAGATGTCCGGAACCACTGCAGTACAAGCATAGATCCGATTTTCTTCGTCGGAGATGTTCCTCTGGAGTCAGGCGGCCACGGTTGATCTGCATTGATTCCTCGGGCGGTTGAGAGGCCACTGGTAAGGCCTTCAACCAGGGATAAATCGAACAGGGTAGCTGTGGAGTAGAAGGTCGGAGAGCTCTTATCTCCTGATGCCGTTGCCTAAGGCGTTAGTCGATTCTACCGACCAGGGAGATCAGGTCCTCCAGAGATTTAGGGATCTCGCGGGTGGCTAGCTCATCGTTAAGGAAAAACGAAGATATAGATGCCTAAAAGTCTTTTCCAAAGCTTTTATTGGGTGGAGACGTATAAAATCAATTGCTCAAAATAGTCGCCTGATTCAGACCAAGTTTCGCCACTAAACAGTGGCTGCCTCAGGGGCTATGAATAAACGTACACATATTCAAAGTTAGTAACGAATAATTAAAACAAAAATAAATATGGAACATAAAAACATGTATAAAAATCATAAATGAATATATAAAATAATAAAAAGTGAAATTAACTTGAAAATGTTCACATTTCTGCACATAAAAAATAGTAACAAATAATGACAAGAACCAGAAAAGGTAAATAAAAACGTTCAAATTAAAAGTCATGTAAACAACATCAATCTTACTTATACCTAAAAAATGAATAAAAGACCTATGTATATTAAAAAATAAATAATCCTAAAACAACTGTGATCAATCTGGGAATTATCAAAATTTCAATAAATTATAATTGTTTTTTTAAAAAAGTACCTTAAAGGGTTTCTCAGATTGAAAAAATAATTTGAGGTATTTCACATTTGAAGAATACATTTAATAGCCATCCGCAGTGCAGACATATCTGTAAAAATAATGCTGATGAATCAGAAAAATGTAATGTTTTTGTTGTCAAGATTTATTCGTCAAAAAAATTGTTTTTATTATATGAAGAGAAAATGATGCACCTTAGTTTCAAATGAATGATCTTACACCTCTGGGGGCTCCATACACTCAATGGCACCGCATACTGAAAAATAAATAAGATAATACTATAAAATTGTGTAAATGGTTGGACTTATCTTTGTTTAAGAAGAGAAATTTTTACTCATCTAAATGGAATGGAAAGAGTGAATGCCAAATGATTTTGGTTTCTTGTGAAGACGTGAAGTGTGATGTTTATGTAACGTGATAAAGTGACTATTCTTTGAATAGACTCAGCAGAGCTATGCGATTAAACAGTGTTACAAAAAATGTGTCAAAAAATATTATTATAAAGAGTGTGACTGTTAACAGCCGTGATAAAATGTGGTGCTTGTTACGATAACTGTGAAGTGACATTATTATAAAGTAGATGTTACAAAGAATAATTGGCGCTAAAAAAATGTCACTCAATATAAGAGGTG
Organism: Rhinatrema bivittatum; assembly: GCF_901001135.1. Taxonomy (NCBI): domain Eukaryota; kingdom Metazoa; phylum Chordata; class Amphibia; order Gymnophiona; family Rhinatrematidae; genus Rhinatrema; species Rhinatrema bivittatum. The sequence goes on along the minus strand of NC_042615.1, from coordinate 492,665,226 downwards.
AGTGCAAAATATTACCAAAGAGAATATGACATGAAAAAATGAAAGGATTCTGCTGGAAAGATTTACCCAAAAAAAATGCCATCTTTAAGGGTAGGAGACAGTCCCTTGACGTAGAGTGCCTGCAGGCAGTCCTCTTGCCAACCCAACTCAGTTGCTAGAGTTCTGAACTCCACTGTGTATTCAGCGAGCAAGTGCGAACCTTGACGGAGGTGGAGTAGGTGGTGGCTAGCGACCGCCTGTCGACCTGGGTCCTCGAAGGTGCGTCGGAAGACAGAGATGAACTTAGGGAGCTGGTGAAGAATTACTTTGGAACGCTCCTAGAGCGGGGAAGCCCATGCCAGGGCCTTCCCCTTAAGGCAAGACAGGATGAAGGTGATCTTTGTTGCCTCGTTGGGAAAAAGCGAGGGTTGCAATGAAAATTGCATATAACATTGATTTATGAAGCCTCGACAGAGGCGCGCATCCCCATTAAAATGGGGTGGAGCTGGGAGGGCCAGCGGTGCCCATGAGGGCAAGGTATGGGCAAGAGCGCCTAGGTTGGCCATGGCAAACTCCTCCAATTGAGAGCACATCTTTTCCACGGAAGAAGCCAATGCTTCCAGGACCTGTTGTTGCTCTCAGACACGAGTAGCCAGATCAGGGATGGCCTGCAAGGCAGGAGATTCTGCGAGTCCATGGCCTTGGCAACCTGTTGCGCTGGAGGTGGACCTTGGCCTGGTGCTGGATTGGTACGACCCTCTGGTCGAACCCAGAGAGCGCCTGCCACCAGGAGGCATGAGGAGACAGAGGCTAGCTGGAGCTTCGCCAATAACAGTCCGAGGTTTTCTGCAGGTTGAGCTCTTGGGTACCCAGACCGCCTGGACTTAGGTGGGCCTCAGGTGGTCTCCAGGAGAGGTAGCGGAGGGGTCTGCCCACCACAAGCAAGGGTGCGTGGCTGATGCAGAAAGGATAGACCAGACCAGAACTGGAAGCTCCAGAGACCTCAGGGAGGTAACAGTTCAGGAAGGCCCTCCGGGCGAGACAGACCGCGCCTGCAGGTCTGGTTGGATGAAAGGCCACGGATGGAATCCAAGCTGGATGGTCTGGTAGTCACGGAAGGCCAGAAGAGAGTGTCCGAGTGAAGCGAAAGGGTCAAAGCCAGAGTATCAGTCCAGAAGTGGTTAGCCAAAGCAGGGGTCAATACCAGGGTCAGTCCGAGCGTAGTCAAGGCAAGCGAGGGTCAGTTCCAGGCAGCAGACGAAGAGAGAAGTCAGATAGCCAGTGGTCAGTTCCAGGCAGCAGGCAGAGGCAGTAGTCAGCAGGCAGAGATCAGTCCAAGAAGGTATTACCTGAGTAAGGACACAGGAAGGAACACACGGAGAGGCTGGAACACGGAGACGCTGGAATAGGAGACACTGGAACAAGGAGATGCTGGAACAGGAGACTCTGGAACAAAGAGACACTGGAACAAGGAAACGCTGGAACAAGGAAATGCTGGAACATGGAGTAGGCAAACTAGTACACCGAGTTGTCGACCCGATTGCCAAGGCGAAGTGCTGGGGACAGGGCCTGGCTATTTATAGGAAATTCAAGTGACGTCACCGGGCGGCAGCCAAGCCGGGTTTCCCGCACTGGTCCCTTTAAGGCAGGGGTCGGGAACCCATGGCTCGCGAGCCAGATATGGCTCTTTTGAGGGCTGCATCTGGCTCGCAGACAAGTGTCGCCACACTTTCCAGTCCCCCGCTGACCCAGCTGCTCCCCGGTCCTCCTCCGCCCGGGCTTAAAATGCTGTCAGCCCGGGCGGAACACGGCAGGACAGCTGGAGTCAGTGGCACCGGCGAGCTCTCTTCTTCCCGCCCCCCCCGCGGCCCGGAAGAGGAAGTGGAGAGCATCGGGTGCGTGCGCGGCAAGAAGAGGCCACGCTAGTGTCCGACGAAAAGAAGACTGCAGCGCGGCTCGGAGGAAAATGAAGAGCTTCAACCGCGGCCAATGGGACTCCGCCCCCGCGAGGGCTGAAAATGAAGGAGGTTAGCGTTGGGAGGAGGCTGCTGCTGCCGCGAGTTCCCGGGGTGGGGGTGGGGGAGAGAGAGAGTGAATGAGCGAGCAAGCATGTGTGTTTGAGATCCCGTGTGTGTGAGTGAGAGATTGCATGTATGTGAATGATTGAGAGCCTGTATATGTGAAAGAGAGTATGTCTGTGATTGAGAGCCTGCCTGTGAGAGAGAGAGCATGAATGTAAGTTTACCATTGGGAACCTGTATGTGTAAGTTTGTGATTGAAAACCTGTTTGTGTGAAAGAGTATGTGTGTATGATTGCGATCCTTTGTGTGTGAGAGAAATCATGTGTATGTATGATTAAGAGCCTGTGTGTATAAGTAAGAGAGAGACCATGTGTGTCTGTGTGTGACTGAGAGCTGATTTAGGTGAGGGAGCATGTGAGTATGTGATTGAGAGCCTGTGTGTAAATGAGAGAAAGAGAGGACATGTTTGTAAGCATGTGAATGAGAGTCTGTGTGTGAGAGAAAAAGACAGCATGTATTTATGTGATTGAAAGCCTGTGTGTGTGTGTAAGCGTGAAAAGATAGACAGCATATGTGTAAATGTGTAATTAAGAGCCTATATAAGTGAGAGAGAAAAAACATGTGTATATGTGAGTACTGAGAGCATGTGTGTATAGGTGTGTCATAGACAGCCAGTGTGAGAGAGAGCGCTGGTATGTGACTGGGAGAGGAGAAAGTTCCAAGCAAACCACCCCGCCTCCTGCTAATTCAGAACAATCTCAGAACACCTGGATATCAAATGTTCCCAGGTATGCAGAGCAAAAAAATTTTTGTATCCTTATTATTTTTCATTACTGGGTCTTTGTGTCTGCTATTTTGAAATATTTTGTTGATATCTGGAAATGTTTTATATGAGTTTTTAATTATTGGATATTCCACTCATCAGCTGTTTCGAAATCTGTTCTTTTTGTTAGTATGGTTTTACTGCTGATGATTTTATAATTCTTGATTTGTTTTATAAGGATGGGTGATGTTTCTTTTTTCCTTTGGAACACTGCATACAGAGACTCTGGCTTGTTGCAGTTTCCAATTCAGTTTTTTCTGCATGCTTCTTGTTATGCGTTTTGGTCTCTTTATTCTATGTTAGGTGAGGGACAGCACGTGATTCAGGTGAGGTTTTCTGCTGGCGTGTAGTTTCTGTGTAGGACTCTATAGCAGCCTGACTTGGTCCGTTTTCCTAATAGGAGATGTATTGGTGTCTTAAGGCCTGGTGTAATATTTTCAGAGACTTATTGTACTTTAAAAGTGTGATCTTACATAAAATGCACACATTTACTTGTATTTAGTTTTAAACATATTGTATGGCTCTCATGGAATTACATTTTAAAATATGTGGCGTTTATGGCTCTCTCAGCCAAAAAGGTTCCTGACCCCTGCTTTAAGGTGAGTGACGTCGACCACGCGTGTATCTATGGCCAGGGCCGAGGCGGTCGAAGACGCGGAGCCCCAACGGGAGCTCCGCTGTGAGGCCTGTGGTATGAAGGAAGCCAGAGAGGGCTGCGGTGAGCGTTGGGGACGCAGGGAGCTGGCAGCCGCAGCGAAACCGGAGCTAGTGGAGGGCAGCGCAAGGTGAGCAGACCCAGTTGCGGCACCTTTATGCCCGGGACATGCAACAAAAAGCTTACCAAATGAGCCAAAAAGTTCTAAACTTTCTTTCGTGCATTTTGGATCTCTTTCTCCACAGAGGTTGTATAAAGGACTTCCAGCTACTGACTAACAACTGGAGAATTTTCACTTTTCCTAATCATAGCAATTCATTTGTTTGTTAAAAATAAGACAAAGATCAGGATATTTCCATTGAAACCTTTCACATCTTATTTTTAGTAACATTACCATGGTCAGTGTTCCATATTAAACTGATGGATGTGCCACATCAGACCATTGATTGTGCTTTGGACAAATTGTGTTACCACAGACAGTATGACATATCTCTACTTGTGGTAACTTTGCTTTCGCAGTAAGGCTACTTTAAATCTAATACGGATGTTTCATTTTTGCTTCTGATTTTGCTTTCTGTGCAAATGGTGGCAACTCTGTTGTGATTTAATGTGCATTCTCTAATTCTCAATGTGTCATACCAGGACGATCAATACATTTCTGTACTGCAATTCTGTGGAATTAGTCAAGTGAAAATTGCTCATTATTGAGTATAGTACAATGCAAAGAAAATAAACCAATAAACCCAAAAAATGCATGATCCATAAAATAATTTATGGAGCTAATACAGTGACTCATCTGGCAAATCCATTAGTCATCTGAATATCTATTCTCTAACATCTAGATTTAGGTGTTGGCATTACGGATTGGATCAGAATGCTGTTCTATAGATATTGATTGGTAGACAAGTCACACAGGGAGGGTAGCACTCTTTGATGTGTTTGGCATACAACTGAGAATCAGAAACATGTACATTAGTTTTGTTAAAAAGCTCAGTTTAGCAACAATTTGAGTGCATATTTCTCTGATGCAAATCCTAAAGTCTGGGTTTCATGAAGCAGCATTTGATGTACTTTCTACTTGTGTGTCACACACACAAGGTCATTATTCAGACCCCTCATATTATTTATGGAACCAAAATTTCAAAGATTAGATGAATCAGAAAATAAGTCAAAAGGTTTTGAATCAAATGTATAATAAAATATTTAAATTCATTTTCAGCTGCATTTGAATTTTTTTTTAGAAAATTGTAGTTAGTCCAAGTTCAAATAAGGTGCCGCCTAAAGCTTGTTTTTTAACCCTAATTTCTATTTATAAAATTCAAACTGGTTTAATTTGCACATTTTTTTTCTTTTGCAAATTCCCAGTAGAAATATTATGAAAAGTAGCACTAAAACTATATTGGTAGTATTCTCAACCCTGGGATGGGGAAAGGAAGGCCTTGCCACACAGTGGAGGCAGGTAGAGGTCAATATTTCAAGCCATTTAGATGTAACTCACAAGTTATTTGTCTTAATGGCAAGTTTTTGAATTTTGAACCACTTACCTGGCTAGATGTTAGCTGGATAAGTTATTATCCAGCAAAAATCTAGCCAGAGAAAAAAAAGAGGTGTTCCAACTGGGCGGTTATGCTGAGAGCTTATGCTTCCATTGCGGCTGCCCAAAACTAAACTGGAAAGGCCTAGGATCACATCATACTGTGATTCCAGGCCTGTAAACAAGGCCACGATTGAGGTATTGGGTGACTAGGAGAGCCTGGAGGAAGGAGAGGGGTTGCTATTTGGGGGATGAGGAGCGTGTTTTTATTTTATTATTTTCCAGGGAGGCAGGGGAAAGGGGGCGGGTGGAAGAAATAATATTGCTCATTTCCCTTTGGAGGGGACTGGGGGCTCGGCTAGAAATGTTTCAAATGATTAATGATGGTGGGGTGTGGGAAATGGGCCAGGAGATCCAGTTACGTGTTTTTGTTAACTATCGGAGTGCCACTTATATCTTATAAAGATATCTGCTTAAGTGGCAAGTTATTCGGCCACACAAGGCCAGATAATTTTAGTAGCAACTGGACATATTCAAAATTTGGCTGGTTAGTTTAATGATACAGATTATAAATATCTCTCTAAAAATTTCTAGTGAGGTAATTGTCGTGATATATATTGGTGAATCAACAGAAGACTCAAATACCTCTAACAATCCAAAATCAATATTTACCAAAAAAAATATTTTTTTTACATTTAAACGACCTCATACCGGGCTCGGATATGCAAGATAGCAAGGTTAGTTGCCTCTATGTGCAGAATAGCGAGGTTAATTGCCTCTGCCAAGGGTATTAATCATTGGTCATAAAAATGCTATTTCCATTATGCTTCTTGTGACAACATTTTCTTTTTATATCGTGACAAAGTTTTCTTTTTATAGTGACATGCTTTTCTTCACAAATATGAAATCACCATTTCAATTATTTCATTGCTTTTTTGATATAGAAATACAAGCTACTTAGCTTAGTTGGAGAAACACTATAGACCCAGTGCGTTCAGAGGTTTTTGCAAACTGCCCGACACGGTCCGTGTTTCGGCTGAAACCTTCATGGGGCCACATATCCCACTGAATATCCGGGACTAGTTCACACTATAAACACGGCGAACATCAAGGACTTCGTGAACCTTGTAGGTAGTGTCAGTCTCCACAACCAACAGAGATGGTTCATGAGCTTTTCGTGAAGGCCAGGATAGGACTACTGGCTTCAGAAGTGATATGTGAAGCGTATTATGGATTCCCAATGTGGGTGGCAACCGAAGCTGGTATGTAACTTGTCCAACACGACGAATGATTGGAAAAGGTCCAATATACCTTGGTGCAAACCTTTGGGAAGGTATCTTAAGCCAAATATACCAATTGCTCAACCAGACTTTCTAGCCAGGGAGGAACTCAGGGGCTGAGCGACAATGGCTGTCCACAGACTTCTTGGCCCGAGATGCGGCTTGGCGTAACTGAAGATTCGTCTGATTCCAGAGTGCCTTAAGGGCATCAGCAGTAGCTTGCGCAGCAGGAAAGGGCACTGATAATGGTATGGGTAGTGGTGATCGAGGTTGCTTCCCATAAATGATAGAAAAGGCGACATACCTGTAGCAGCGGCAATATGGGAGTTGTGGGAAAACTCCGCCCAAGGAAGGCATTCAGACCAGTTGTCTTGACGGTCATTTATATAGGCGTGGAGGAATGATTTTAAGGAGCGGTTCATACGCTCAGCTTGTCTATTGGCTTGTGGATGGTACGCTGTTGTTAAACTGATGTTGATGCCAAATTTATTACAAAGGGTGCACCAGTATCGGACAACGAATTGTGGACCCATGTCAGACACAATGTCCTTGGGCAAGCCGTGTAGACGAAATATATTAAAGGCTGTAGGGATTCTCCTTGGCCCAGAATCCCTTGCTGGATTGGTTCTTAAGGAGGACCAGGCCAGACAGCTGTGGCCGGTTCTTTAAGGTATTCTGAGGGAGTTTCTTATATACCCCTGGTTCTGACCCTTGCTTTGGATCTGACTACTCTCTTGCCTGCCGCCTGGTTCTGAGCCCTGCTTTGTATCTGACTACTCTCTTGCCTGCCGCCTGGTTCTGAGCCCTGCTTTGTATCTGATTACTCTCTTGCCTGCCGCCTGGTTCTGACCCCTGCTTTGGATCTGACTACTCTCTTGCCTGCCGCCTGGTTCTGACCCCTGCTTTGGATCTGACTACTCTCTTGCCTGCCGCCTGGTTCTGACCCCTGCTTTGGATCTGACTACTCTCTTGCCTGCCGCCTGGTTCTGAGCCCTGCTTTGGATCTGATTACTCTTGCCTGATGCCTGGTTCTAACCCCTGTTTTTGGATACGACTACCTGCCACCTGGTTATGACCTCTGCTATGGACACCGGCTATTCCTCTGGACTCTGCCTGCCTCGACCTTGGCCTGGACCTGATCCCTGCCTACTCACTGACTTCTGCCCATTTCACAAGTCTAAGCCATGTCGGCCCCTGGAACCCAAAGCCTCAACCTGTGGGGTAAATGGCTGATATAGGTGAAGTCCAGCTCCAGTTCCAGTTAGGGCATGTCCACCAGTGCATCAACTATGCAACAGCCCAAAGGCTCACATCCATGATAGTTTGTGTGCTACGAGATGGAATTTGGTCTCCATTTTGTACCCCTGGCTATTTCCCAATTCATGGCCACTCCCGAGTGACCACACCTGGGTTTCTAGAAATAGTCATGCAAACAAGTTCCTTGCTGGCAGCAAATAGGAGCCTATAGCTTTAAGGTTGGTATTGCTAATTTCCCTTCAAGAACCCCAGATCTAGTTTCAAATCTGCAAGCTGCTGAAGGGAGAAGGCCTTCTTACTACCAGCCAACTGTATGAAAGATTACATCTTTAGCTCATGTTTGCAGGAACTAAACAATCATTCTGGCAGAACAAGAGGAAGAGAGAAGACAATGACTTGCGATCAGGGCCTTCTTCAAGTTATTCAGTGAATCTCCATGAGGCTGAGCAGGAGGGGTTACATACTGCTGATCTGTAGGTACTGGAGCATGGCAGGAGAAGGAAGCTAATTGGCAATCCAATTATCCAATCAACAGTGCTATCACTAGGGGACACTTCTGATGAGTTGTAGCTGTATGAGGGAGGAAGCCAGCGGTATAGTTGGAGCCATGTTGCAGGTTACAGGCAGGCATGGGGCTGCAGACTTGAAGGAAGACTCAGAGAGCCATGCTGCAGGGGCAAACACTGTGTGCCAAAGAGCCTGGAAGCGCAGTCGCAGCCAAGTCATTGGAGGGAGACCTCAGGTGAATAGTGACCATGGCTGAAAGACCCAAAATGAGCAGTATCAGTGAGTATAGGAGCAAGCAGTCTAATTCCTGGACAGGAAAGAGAGTAGCCTGATGGGACACAGGGGGGTCCAATTTGGAAGAGGCAAAGGAGGAGGGGGGGCCCTGATGGGAAATCGGAGGTACCTGATAGGGAAGGGGAGAAAAGGGAGATCTGATGGAAAGGGAGCAAGATGCCTGATGGGGCAAGGGGGAAAGGAGGAGGACTCTAATGGGAAAAGAGAGGTCCTGATGGGGAAAGGGGTAAGTTGCCTTGATAAAGAAGGAAGGTGGTCTAAAGGTAAAGGAAAAAGGAAAGGTGGCTCATATGGGCAGGTTCATAAAATAACACACAGAGGAGGTAATTTTCAAAGCAGTTACATGCGCAAATGTAAGATACCATCGTAGGAATTTTCAAAAGCCCACTTACTTGAGTAGAGTGCATTTACTTGAGTACAACCCAGTTTTACACATATAAATGCTTTTCAAAATCAGAGCCTCAACATGCCCTTATGTGCATAAAACTTATTGACAATTCAATAGCATATATCATAGCAATTTTCAAAAGCCCACTTATGCGCATAAAGCCCAGTTTTAAGCTTGTAAACCCTTTTGAAAATTATCCCATAGATGTATTTTTGTCTATGCTCGTTATTTTCCATTGATAATCTGCCTGCACAAAAAACAAATGTGCATGCATACATTTTTTAAAAGCTTGAAGCAAAGTTTGTGGGTTAAAAGTATCTGCAGACTTTATCCTAAAGCAGATGGTCTGAAAATTGCCCTCTTAATATGACAGCCCTCAAAGTTACACCTAAGAGAAAAAAGGCATTGGAACTAGAGAACTAGAGAAACTACAGTCCGACAGAAATATTTATTGCAACAAACTCACCTAGAAACGAAAGATCATACTAAATTAAAAGCCCGGCAGAAAGCTCAAATAGTGGAGGAGAAGTCACCTTAATCAGAAGGTCTTCTCCTATTAAATGTAAGTATTACAGGGACGAGAAAGGCAGCCTAGTTATGCAGGAGCTGGAGGTGGACAGGGACAGGATCTATGTGGCTAACCTTTGTGCTCCTAATAAAAGTCAGACTAAGTTCATTACAAAGGCTCTTGCAAAGATTACAGAATTCTCTGATGTATCTGTTATAGTAGATGGTGACTTTAATTGCTCAATTAATCCTTACCTAGATAGAACCAGAACAGTTTCTCATAGAGAATTAAACAGGAAAACATTGAGAGGGATCATTAATGACTTTTTATTAATAGACGCATGGAGAATAAATAATCCACATAGCTCTGACTACTAACTCATACTCTTGTACTGATTTATTCCTAGTTAATATAGATTTCATTGTTGAAGTTAGTAAATTTATTTATTTATTTAAAATTATTTAGGAATTGCCCCTTCCAGATTTAAAAGATCACTCAGAGCAATTATTAATACAATAATGCACTTTACTCAAGTAAGTGGGCTTTTGAAAATTGCTACAATAGTATCTTACATTTACGCATGTACCTCCTCTGTGTGTTAACTTTCTGCATTATAGACTCATAGGTGATGTCCTTTCGTGGATTGCAAACTGGCTAAAAGACAGGAAACAGAGAGTAGGATTAAATGGACAATTTTCTCAGTGGAAGGGAGTGGGCAGTGGAGTGCCTCAGGGATCTGTATTGGGACCTTTACTTTTCAATATATTTATAAATGATCTGGAAAGAAATACAACGAGTGAGATAATCAAATTTGCAGATGATACAAAATTGTTCAAAGTAGTTAAATCGCAAGCAGATTGTGATAAATTGCAGGAAGACCTTGTAAGACTGGAATATTGGGCATCGAAATGGCAGATGAAATTTAATGTGGACAAGTGCAAGGTGATGCATATAGGGAAAAATAACCCATGCTATAGTTACACAATGTTAGGTTCCATATTAGGTGCTACAACCCAAGAAAGAGATCTAGGCGTCATAGTGGATAACACATTGAAATCGTCAGTTCAGTGTGCTGCGGCAGTCAAAAAAGCAAACAGAATGTTGGGAATTATTAGAAAGGGAATGGTGAATAAAACGGAAAATGTCATAATGCCTCTGTATCGCTCCATGGTGAGACCGCACCTTGAATACTGTGTACAATTCTGGTCGCCGCATCTCAAAAAAGATATAATTGCAATGGAGAAGGTACAGAGAAGGGCTACCAAAATGATAAGGGGAATGGAACAGCTCCCCTATGAGGAAAAACTAAAGAGGTTAGGACTTTTCAGCTTGGAGAAGAGACGGCTCGGGGGGATATGATAGAGGTGTTTAAAATCATGAGAGGTCTAGAACGGGTAGATGTGAATCGGTTATTTACTCTTTCGGATAACAGAAAGACTAGGGGGCACTCCATGAAGTTAGCATGTGGCACATTTAAAACTAATCAGAGAAAGTTCTTTTTTACTCAACGCACAATTAAACTCTGGAATTTGTTGCCAGAGGATGTGGTTAGTGCAGTTGGTATAGCTGTGTTTAAAAAAGGATTGGATAAGTTCTTGGAGGAGAAGTCCATTACCTGCTATTAATTAAGTTGACTTAGAGAATAGCCACTGCCATTAGCAATGGTAACATGGAATAGACTTAGTTTTTGGGTACTTGCCAGGTTCTTATGGCCTGGATTGGCCACTGTTGGAAACAGGATGCTGGGCTTGATGGACCCTTGGTCTGACCCAGTATGGCATGTTCTTATATTCTTAGTATGATCAGACTCTGCACCCTTGCATTTACTATATACATCTCTTTCTATAGCTCTCCCAGATTAGGGTTCAAGAATTGGTACTTGAATAATATATTATTAAATTCAAGGGGCCTGATGCAATACAGTGCACTCAGGTTTTGGATGTGCGTCCACAACCCTTTATGCTATAAGGGGATTAGTGCGTCCAAAACATGCATCCAACCCCATTCGAAACTAATAGCGTCATCACATGCTGCTGCTCCTCCTTCTCTTCCTTGCTCTGCTGGGTTTTGGCATCCATTTGGAAGGGTGCAGTGAAAGGTGGGGCTGTGCTGCTGGACCAACAGCTAAAGTGCTGCTGGTCCCTGGGGCTTCACGACTGGGACTGGCAGTTTCTTGGGTGAGAGCAGTAGAAACAAAGAAGAAGACATAAGTATGAATGCTAAGAAGTACATATGTACAGTTTGGCATAAGAATCACACTTTGCATCAATCAATGTGAGCATCTTATGCCAAAATATGTGGACATCTTTAGCAGCCTTGACATTTCGAGATGAGGTGAACTTACCTGCCCCGGCTCGGATGGTTTCCAGGCCCTCATTCATCCCTTTGAATACGTACTGTCCCAGCCATTCAATCAGGTGATCCTCCATGGGGGTCATCACAATGGGGCAAGGGGCTCCTCCCCCAGTCTGGCGCAGGTATTTATTCCGGCTTGCCACCTTGTTCTTAAACTGGGCCTTTATGTCGCAGTAGCAGTGGGCCACTTATTCTCCAATCCTTGTTATTCCACTGCACTGGGATATGGCCTGGGTGATAGTGCCAAGGGTATATACAAAAGGTATCGTCCAACTAAACCAATGCTCTTCACCAACTCAACAGATGAGTATATTACTGTATATATCAGAACCGCAACAGCAAGCCTGACGACGTGCTTAGTGTAAATCTAAGCCGTCCGGTCTTTTCTATCATTTGCAGTTCGATAGATGATAGAGAATCCACCAACTGGTGCTTAAGAGTAATCTCAAATGAACTTATTTGTCTGTGCCCATCAGATGATATTTTACAGTCTCTTTATAATTGATTCGACAATGGCCGTGTTTCGCAACAACAGAGTTGCTTCATCAGGAGTCAATATCATGTCAAAAAATATAATCTTGTGCGATAATCTGTAAGCAAGGAAAAGGCTGTCAGACTCTACAATGCTATATATACATATAGATAACACTTAGCTTTGTTGGTGTAGCAATCTTTTCTTAGAGGACGCCAGGTCTCAAACAATTCTCCAGAGTGCCGGGACAGAGACCGCATTAAACCAGTCTCATGAGTTAAATAACACGCTCTTTCGGCAGCATAATGACATCATAGAACATCAGAAGCGTCAGATCACCAAGGCTACCAAAAGCCGGAAACGTCAGATGTACTTTCAGGGAACTTCACAGAAAGACATTAAGTTCAAGTGCGGTATTTAGACCAGCTGGATGAACTGTGTCTAAAAAATGAATCCATTGTTGCTCAGCTTTTAACAACAAACCGTTGAAGTCACCTCCTCGCCAGGAAGGATGGAACTGTTCCAAAACACAGGCTTTGAAATCATCAAATACATAGGAATTTTGCAAGCAATGAGTGACCAAAGGTGCTGTTACACGTCCTGTGCTGATGCAAGATCGGTGTTCTATCAGGCTCTTTTTAAAAGATCATTTCATCTTCCCAATGTACCATAGATTACAGGGACATTGGATGATGTAAATCACTTCCAAAATTCTCTTACTATATAATCCCATGATTAAAGCAATCTATCAATGAAACACGTGGTATTAGAAACTTTGACAATTTTAAATGCTGTATATGACGATGCTTATATGTATTTAAAATATAGGTTTAAGGACCATCATACCACCCACAGTGCTCACAAGTTAGAACTTGTATCTCATGCACTTCATTTGGGTCACTTTTAATCATTGGTCCAGATCAGCTAGCATCCAAAACTTCAATATTCATTTTTTTGGTTTTTTTATATTTTTTTAAAACAGTATATATTGAAAGGTATCAACTTCCCTTCTGTAGCTGTCGGGATCACTCGTCCAACGCGTGCATTTCGCAACACTGCTGCTTCAGAGACATCAGTTTAAACTCTCCTGATCCAGCACTCCCCTTCTAAGTTCATTCACGGGGATACAGACAGGTCTTTGAACGGTGTGAATTTATGCGAAAGAACTTGTGCGATGCTGCAGGTCCGTCAATTTTTCGAAGCCGACGCCATTTCCCCGCTAAACTATGTTCCAGCACAATTACTGAACCAAATAGATACTGCAGATTTAAGGGACCTTGTAGCATTAGGCCAAAATTCTGATTTGATTTCAGAGATTGTTAACTGTCTTTTCCCAAGAAGGTTGGCAAATGTCAGGAACTGTTTGAAATCGAGTCTATTGCTTTTGTCTGGTTGTTCTTATAGTGAATAAATACTGTCTGCCCAATTCCCAGAGCAGGGAATGGCTTCAGATCTAGGAATCAAGCCCAGTCTCAATTTACACTTGTAGTAGACTTGCACAATTGTGTAGGGATTCAGAATTGGGTCATGGGGGAACACAGGGGCTCCTCTTTTGGGGATATTGACAATTTGGTTGCTATAGCAGCAATTACTAGTGTTAAGGTTTTAAAACTTGAAAAGACAGGGAGTTAAGGGGTTAACAGCAGAGAGGAAGGTGTGTGAGTAGGGGATGCAAGAAATTGTTTCTCATAGGCAAGTACAAACAGAAGAGAAAACTTTAAATGAATAGATCTTTCAGTTTAAAAGTTATAAACAGAATGATGGGGAATTAAGGATATTTGCAGAAAAAGAATTTGATTTAGAAAGAATGTTTAATTTTGTTTGCAGTGAAGTAAAATTTGTATCTTCTCAGAACAGGAAATATATACTTCTCTTAGGGGGTCATTTATCAAATTGCTTTATGGCAGTTTTGCTTGCGAAAAACGCAATAATGTGATGCAAATTTGAAAAAGGGGAGGGATTTCTAGCCAAGTGGGCTGGCTTTGCAAAGCCATATCATACAGTTTTAACTACACCTTTTTCATTTAGCTGTGTGATATGGATTTATTGCACTTTGTGACGTTTTTGCAAATAGCATTTGAGAGAGAGAGAGAGAGAGAGAGTTTGATGTTACCCAGATAGAGAGTCCATCAAGCTAGGTTGAGAGAACATTGTACAAATTTAATCTTTGAGTGAGTTTCCTCACTCTGAAGGTCATCAAATCTTCACAAGAGTGTACTATTCTGTTTGTACGTCCCACTCTGAATGTCAAAGTGGCTTCTAACCCCTATACTACTACCTAAACCTCACCTCGAGGTACTAGGTGTGCCTCCTATAGAGGTATAAATACCTAACTACTAGAAGGGCCTTATAGTTACTCGCTCTCTCACTTTCTCGCTCTCTCCAGTAGCTGTAGGTAGGAATTGTAGTACTTACCACAAAGTGTGAAAAGTTATCACACTTTGCAGTAATACCTATGTGAAGTGGTAAGATGGTCCACTTTGCAATAAACAGGCTATTAACATAAAACACACCCCTTTTCCTATCACATGTAGTAAGCTGCATTTTGATAAATCCAGGCCTTAATGACTAGCATTTAATTTGAACAGAAACTAATAAGATTTAGTTTATATAATCACTGGGTAAATACTTGTGTGAAATTGATTAGCATTGTTTTATGAATCAACTTTCTTTTTCATTTCTGCATCAGGCAGATGTGTAATATAGTCTATATGTCAGATAATGAAGATCCTGCCGCAAGAAAGATGAGATTAAAAGAAAATTATTCTGGTCCTGAATCAACAGACCAGAATGCCTGTCACATGACTAAATGTGTTCATACATTTTTATTTTTTATCCCTATTATATGTAATGAAATATTATGGATACTGTTTATTTAATGAAAGAACCTGTAAGACAGAATGAGATAAAACATGCAGTTAGTTTCTGAGTGCCTTGATCTTTGAATAAAGCAGATGTTTGTAGCTGTTTATAAAGAGATTTGATATAAAAGATGAGATAAACTTCCTTCTTATCATATTGCTTTTTGCTTCAAAAATTATAGAGAGGGATTTCCTCCTATCATATAGTTTCTTTTACTTAATTTGAATTTTTATTTATTTCATATCAGGTATTAATTCATACACATGCCTCTGACTTAATGATGGAAGTGCAAAGATTTTGCTTTATTGACAAGCTTCAAGAACATTATCTTGAGAGAACTGTATCCACTATGACTGGGTAGAGGGGAAACCATCACATTCTTTGCCACAGAAAAACCCCTTCAATCTTTCATTTTTGGATTGAAGTACTTAGAATTTATAAATGCATTACCTCTGTCTCTGTTTCTTTGTCCCATGGGAGGTAGTCTTACTTAGATACTGTTTTATGAAGAAATATGTCTCTATTTGAAATGTAATAACTGACTATCATGATGAAAATTTTTATGATACACTTAGTTAATACCTAGTTACATATGTACTTGCAGATGCCACTATTTTGTTGCTCACATACATGATAAAGTCTGAATCGATGCAGTTTTATTAGGTCTTAGCTGCTATTCTCTGTTTTCCTGGTATAAACTGACTGTATGTTCTCATTAGGGATGTGAATCGTGTCCTCGATCGTCTTAACGATCGATTTCGGCTGGGAGGGGGAGGGAATCGTATTGTTGCCGTTTGGGGGGGTAAAATATCGTGAAAAATCGTGAAAAATCGTGAAAAATCTAAAAATCTAAAAATCGCAAAACCGGCACATTAAAACCCCCTAAAACCCACCCCGACCCTTTAAATTAAATCCCCCACCCTCCCGAACCCCCCCCAAATGAGTTAAATAACCTGCGGGTCCAGCGGCGGTCCGGAACGGCAGCGGTCCGGAACGGGCTCCTGCTCCTGAATCTTGTTGTCTTCAGCCGGCGCCATTTTCCAAAATGGCGCCGAAAAATGGCGGCGGCCATAGACGAACACGATTGGACGGCAGGAGGTCCTTCCGGACCCCCGCTGGACTTTTGGCAAGTCTCGTGGGGGTCAGGAGGCCCCCCACAAGCTGGCCAAAAGTTCCTGGAGGTCCAGCGGGGGTCAGGGAGCGATTTCCCGCCGCGAATCGTTTTCGTACGGAAAATGGCGCCGGCAGGAGATCGACTGCAGGAGGTCGTTCAGCGAGGGTTCCGGCGCCTCGCTGAACGACCTCCTGCAGTCGATCTCCTGCCGGCGCCATTTTCCGTACGAAAACGATTCGCGGCGGGAAATCGCTCCCTGACCCCCGCTGGACCTCCAGGAACTTTTGGCCAGCTTGTGGGGGGCCTCCTGACCCCCACGAGACTTGCCAAAAGTCCAGCGGGGGTCCGGAAGGACCTCCTGCCGTCCAATCGTGTTCGTCTATGGCCGCCGCCATTTTTCGGCGCCATTTTGGAAAATGGCGCCGGCTGAAGACAACAAGATTCAGGAGCAGGAGCCCGTTCCGGACCGCTGCCGTTCCAGACCGCCGCTGGACCCGCAGGTTATTTAACTCATTTGGGGGGGGGTTCGGGAGGGTGGGGGATTTAATTTAAAGGGTCGGGGGTGGGTTTTAGGGGGTTTTAGTGTGCCGGCTCACGATTCTAACGATTTATAACGATAAATCGTTAGAATCTCTATTGTATTGTGTTCCATAACGGTTTAAGACGATATTAAAATTATCGGACGATAATTTTAATCGTCCTAAAACGATTCACATCCCTAGTTCTCATAACATTCAGAGAGTACTTTTTCTTTGTAAGAAAGAACTAGGATAGAATTTTGAAACAGGGGTTTGTTTTTGTTTTTCACCTCTTGTACAACTGGTAGGTGGGGGAGTATATGCCACATCTGAGTTTAAATGTTCCAGATACCTAAAAGTAGTTAGCAAGCTATATACTGCAGTGGGAGATGCTAATTGGGCTGGAGGCCATACTTCATCGCAGGGTGCAGAAACGCCCAAATAACTGCATCTGTGGAGCTTTTGTTATGCAGACTACCCTGAGCACAGTGAGCCTAACATTGAATACACAATGAAAGCTGGTCTATGTACTCTGACACGTAGGTGGCCCCCAAACGTCAGAATAGGCTAATCATGGCTACAACTACCTGAATGAAGATGGAAATGGATGACCGAAAATACTACCGATGCTCCTGGCAGATTAAAGGTACACTTTGCTATTTTAAATTGGCCAGTTTCCAGGCCAATTAAACTCCAGGTGTACTTAGATGGGGTTTGGTGATGGTTGATGAGGGTCATGTGACCAGTTACACAGAGAGAGCAATAGACTATGCTTTTTCTCTTTAGTTGGGGTACTTTGTACATTGCAGACATTCAGGCCTATCCTGTAAAGTGCGGCCGCGTTTACCCTGCTCCTAAGCCGCTTTTTACTCACGTTCCGGCCGCGTTAGCCCTTCCTGCGATCCCGAATCCCCTTTAACCTACTCCTACCGCGTCCTAAATTCCCCGGGCAACCCCTTCCGCCCACGGCATGTATATTGCATGCAAATGAGCGAATTAGCTCGATATTGCATGCAAACGAGCGAATTAGCTATTCCCTAGCATCCCGTAACCCGCGCCCCGACTATCGCTATCTTTCCCTGCCGTTTTGTCGCGCGTTTAACCTGCAAACTTACCGCCTACCCTGACCCAGGCGGTAGAGGCATGGGTAAGGGTAGGTGGAAAGCTTTCCCCCAGCCCCCGCTCACCTGCCCCCGCCGCGATCATGGGTGCCGGTCTCCGTGGCAGCCCCAGTCCTCTCCCCTGCTCCCGAAGCCAAAAAAAAAAAAAGCGAAAAAAACGTTGCAGCCCCCCTCCGATGTCCGGACTGGGGCTGCCACGGAGACCGCTTTCCGGACTGGGACTGCCACGGAGGCCGCTTTCCCCCGTGCAAGTAAGTTGCTTCGCCGCTTCAGTTCTTCCCTCCTCCCGGAGCTGCTTTTTCAGTCTTGCTCCGGGAGGGGGGAGAATAGACACTGAGCGGCAAAGCGAAAAAAAAAAAACCCCACCAAAAGCTAAAAGTAAGTTGCTTCGCCGCTCAGTGTCTCTTCTCCCCCCTCCCGGAGCAGGGCGCAAAAAGCAGCCTTGCTCCGGGAGGGGGGAGAAGAGACACTGAGCGGCGAAGCGAAAAAAAAAACAAAACAAAAGCTAAAAGTAAGTTGCTTCGCCGCTCAATGTCTCTTCTCCCCCCTCCCGGAGCAGGGCGAGAAAAGCAGCCTTGCTCCGGGAGGGGGGAGAATAGACACTGAGCGGGGAAGCGAAAAAAACCCCCAAAAGCGACTTACTTTTTTGCAGACATCAACAGGAACACCATCGTGGCTGCCCGTAGCTCCTCCCGACGAAGATGTCATGTCTTCAGCGGCCAATTGCACGCTTTCCCCGTGCAGGCGGCCATCTTCGTCGGGTTTTTGGGTTTTTTTTTCGCTTCGCCGCTCAATGTCTATTCTCCCCCCCTCCCGGAGCAAGGCTGCTTTTCGCGCCCTGCTCCGGGAGGGGGGAGAAGAGACACTGAGCGGCGAAGCAACTTACTTTTAGCTTTTGGTGTTTTTTTTTTTCGCTTCGCCGCTCAGTGTCTCTTCTCCCCCCTCCCGGAGCAAGGCTGCTTTTCGCGCCCTGCTCCGGGAGGGGGGAGAAGAGACACTGAGCGGCGAAGCAACTTACTTTTAGCTTTTGGTGTGTTTTTTTTTTCACTTCGCCGCTCAGTGTCTATTCTCCCCCCTCCCGGAGCAAGGCTGCTTTTCGCGCCCTGCTCCGGGAGGGGGGAGAAGAGACACTGAGCGGCGAAGCAACTTACTTTTAACTGGCAGTCTCGACTTCCTGGTATCTGTCATTTCAAATGACATATGAAATGACAGATACCAGCGTGGCGTGAAGCCTTAGGCCCGCGCACCCAGGATACTGTATAGGCGCTCTATCCAGTAAAATGGGTTGCGCGGGCCTAACGCTTCACGGGCACTTATTAGCCGCGGCTTACATTTGCATGCAATTAGAGTTCAGGATCGAGCGGTAGGTGAGCTGCACTGTGCGGGCAGTAACTGCGGGTGCCGCAGGCACTAACGCAGCTCTTCCTACCGCTCGGTACTGGATAGGCCTGATTGTTAGATCTGCTTGTCTGTAATCAGAATGAATTCACAAGCCCTGACCAAGTAGAAATGCAAAAGACTTTCTATTCTGCACATTCTTGTTTCATCTACATTTTCACGGACTACCTTCATGAACATTTATACAAAATGCTTCATTTGATTGCTTTAAAATTTTGATATTGCATTTTTATATGCTTAGTATTAGAATCATTCACAAATATCACAGATATGATAATTATGCTAACATAACAAGCAAACATGTAGTAAGTGTGAAATAATTTAACCCTTGGAGTATTATTGGCTTTTCTTGATATTTCTTAATTTCACCATCTCCTATTTGGTATATCTTAGAATGTCCCATACCATTAGCCCTAAAGGCTAATTGTATACATAGTAATTTTCCTGTCAAGGGGATATAAATTTAAGTTACTTTTTCTTTTGACTGAACTGAAAATGTATGCCTGTCTGCACATTTCCTTTCTTAGTGCTTATTTCCAGACTTGTGATGAGAAATGCACTAGGTGTTTTGTAGTCCTGTATGATTCCAATGATCATTCATTTTTCTAGCACATTTTAGGATTAATTTCTCCTTTTGCTAGAAGTAGCTTGGAACTTTGCTGCCTACACAGGCCACAGTGCAAGGTCACACATACAAAGTGGAAACATGAAGAAAACCACTTATTTAAGAGTAAGACAGGAGATTAAAAATCTAATACAAACAGCTCTCTCCTAGTGCTGAGTGCTAGAATGAGTTGACAGATATCTAAAATTAGTAATAAACTGAATATTAAGTTTTATGAATACATTTTAGGTTGATGCATGTACATTTTGAGACATGATGTATAGCAATTGAACAATAAGGTTGAATCTTTAAAGGTTTGTGTTCATAATTTTAAAATTATTTTTACACATTACAGTGGAGTCACAGAAACATAACATTCAATTAATAGAAATAACTTTGATTAGCTCTGAATTTGCTGATAATTTATTTATTTATTTATTTAAATTATTTTACTATACTGATACTCAAGATGAGGTCTTATCGTACTGGTTTACAATATAACAGGGGAAACCAATTAACAGCTAAGTAGAAAGTAAAGTTACAAAAAACAGGGAGCGAAAAACATGGGAGATGGAATACAGGAAAGATTTAAAATGATAACAACTGCAGAGTGAAAAAATAATCAACTAAAAACCATAGAGTAGCGAGACTTAAATAGAGATTTATCCTGGGCGATTATTAACATAATATATCCTGTGGGAGGAGGAGAGAAGGAGAGGTGAGCGGGGGGGGGGGGGGGGGGGGGGGGGGGGGGGGGGTGTGGTGTCAGGTCAGGGACTGGAAAGGGAAGGGGGGGCGTGATTAGGGAAGAAATGGAAGGGTGAGAGTCAATGTTGATTGATCGAGGTTCCTTCAACGGTAAGCTTGTGTGAACAACCAGGTTTTCAGTTTCTTTCTGAAGGAGAGATGACATTGTTCTTGGCGTATATCTGAGGGAAGCGAATTCCAATGGAGCGGACCTGCTGTCGAAAGTGCTCGCTTGTGAATAGAGTTGTGGACCGAGGATTTTTTGGGGGGGGGCCTTGAGCGAGCCTTTGTAGGTGGTTCTAGTCAGCCTTGCGGAAGTATGTAGTTCGAGAGGGATGGTGAGTTGGAGTGTGGACTGTTGGTAGACGGATTTGTGGATGATGGTGAGAGCCTTGAAGAGTATTCTGTATTGGATGGGTAGCCAATGTAGGATTTTTAGGATTTGTGTGATGTGGTCCTTACGACGTGTGTTTGTAAGGATCCTGGCCGCTGCGTTTTGCAGCATCTGTAGAGGTTTAGTAGTAGAAGCTGGGAGACCGAGTAGTAGAGCATTACAATAGTCAATCTTTGAAAACAGAATGGCTTGAAGCACTGAACGGAAATCCTGGAAGTGTAAGAGTGGTCTTAGCTGCTTCAGGACCTGAAGCTTAAAGAAACATTCTTTGGTTGTAGCATTAATGAACTTTTTGAAATTCATTCTAGAGTCAAGGGTGGCCCCAAGGTCTCTAACCGGGCTTGCTAGTGGAGTAATTGTTGGCAAAGGGGTTGTTATCGCTAGGGGAGATAAGCAGGAGTTCTGTTTTGGACGTATTAAGGACCAGGTTGAGACTCGAGAGAAGTAGGTTGATGGCGTGTAAGCAGTTGTTCCAAATATTTAGAGTAGAGGAGATGGGGTCCGAGATGGGGATAATGATTTGCACATCGTCCGCATATATAAAATGGGTGAGGTTGAGGCTATTGAGTAGCTGACATAACGGGAGTAGATAAATATTGAACAGGGTAGGGGAAAGTGAAGAACCCTGTGGTACTCCTTGATTTGAAGGAATGGGGTGGGATTCTTTGTCATTTATTTTAACTTTGTAGTGCCTGTTGTTCAGAAAGGATTTGAACCAGAGCAGTGCAGAGCCAGTGATGCCTATATCCATTAGATGGTTGATGAGGATAGAATGGTTTACCGTGTCGAACGCCACGGAAATATCGAGTAGGGCTAGAAGGTATGATTGTCCCTTGTCGATGCCCATCAGAATGTTGTCCGTTAAAGAAAGAAGGAGAGATTCTGTGTTAAGGCGTTTCCTGAATCCGAATTGAGGAGGGTATAGAATATCGTGAGAGTCCAGGTAGTCTGTGAGTCGGATGTTGACAAGCCTTTCCATTAGCTTGGCTATAAAAGGTAAGTTTGCAATGGGGCGAAAATTTGTAGGGTTGGCTGGGTCCAGATTGGGTTTTTTTTAGTAAGAGTTTCAGCGAAGCAATTTTTAAACAGTCTCGGACAGATCCTTGTTTGAGGGAGCAATTTATGATGTCTGCCAGAGGTTTAGCAATGGTGTTAGGAATGGTGAGGAGCAGTCTGGTCAGTATTTGGTCCAATGGGTGTGAAGAAGGTTTCATTTTCTTGATTATCGATTCTATTTCCAGGGAAGATGTAGGTTCAAGAGATTCTAGCGTCTGTTTGTGTATAGTTGGTGAAGGATTTTGGTTTGGTGGTTGCGAGGGATTTGATGAAGTGTTGGATGTTGCCAGGGGGGCGAGTAGGTTTTTGATATTTTTGATATTGGTATTATTTTTGATATTGGTATTATTAATAATAATACCATGAGGTATATTTTTTGATATTTGTACAATATCAAAAATATTTGATATTGATATCAAAAATATTTGATATTGTACCAATATATATATATATATATATATTTATACAATATACAATATTTATATATATACAATATTTATATATATACAATATGTACAATATCAAATATTTTTGATATTGTACAAATATCAAAAAATATACCTCATGGTATTATTATTAATAATACCAATATCAAAAATAATACTTATATATTTATTATATATATATATATATATATATATATATATATATATATATATATATACAAAATTTATACAATATTTTTGATATTGGTATTATTAATAATAATACCATGAGGCCTATGCCATACACTCTAAAACACTTATGATTGTTCGTGTTGTTTAGAAGTTACTGATGTTATCCCTATAGTTCTTAGGGCTAGATTTTCTAACTTTGTGGAGCTCCCTGAATTTGGCGGTAATGGGGGGCAGGGGGAAAAGTGGGGGGCAGGCCTGCGAAAGCCAGCAGTGATCGCACCACTACGGTGTTATCGCTGCCAGCTTTCGCACCCAATAGCGCCACCGTGAAAGATGGTGCTATTAGGCGCGCTACTGGCGGCAATAGTGTGGCTTACCTTATCGCCGACTGCACAGTCTTCGCAGTGTCCACCCCGACTCCTCCTCTTCTGGTGCCAACACCGCCCCGACTCTGCCCCTTTTTAGCTGTCGCACGCAAAAAGGGACTTTTTGCGTGCGATACGGAGGGAAAATGACCCCCTAAATGTAACCAAGCATTTAAAACACAATTATAAACTATCTTTGATTAATTACTTAAACTAGAGTGATGAAAAATGTTATCTTTGTGGAAAAAATTAAAGGATGGGGAGCAAAATTATTAATCTAGTTCCTGATAGGATTTGCATGTTGCATTGTAATGACTTTCATTATAATATTTAAAGTTATTATTATAAAGGTTTGTTATTCATCTCATGCCCATTACCATACATGAAAAGCCACTTAAATCAAGAGATGAGAATTCTTATACATAATCATCTGGATCTGTTCTGATCCAAAGAGATGGGGGATAGAGTGTGGAAAGATAATTTTAGACAGCTAGCTAGATGTCCAGAAGACTTTTTACCATGAATAGACAGCTATAGATCAGAACAGGTTCTAATGATTAATGAGTATGAATCAATGTATTGCATATGATTTAAGTACAAAGATTGTACAAAGGCATGACACTATCACTATTTGTTCCCTGTATTTCTGAGACATGCTGACAAAAATGAGCTGATAAAGAGCTGGAATGGCCCCAAGGAAGATCTGGTATCTCTGGGGACATCAAAGACTAAGATATTTGGTATTTCTTATCACCTGGGAAGATCATTGCTAAAGACAAACACAAATACCAATGAGTTGATAATGAGTTATAACAATTGATATCTTTTACCAAATATGAGATCAAAGGACTGGTACTGAAATGCCTTTGAAACATCTAACTTGCAGAGGGATATATAAGATATAGCATTTGCTTATTTTAGCTAGATGAGCTGAACAGACCAAAGGTATCTTCTTCAGAATTACCGGGCTCATAAAGTCCTCCAGATTTCTTATGAACACTGGCTTATATACAGGGGGGCGTATAAGGGAGGTGTTCTATTCTTTTGTTTTTTGTTATTGTTCTTTGTTAATATTCTATCTTTATTTCTGTCTGTCACCTATTTACCTGCATTGATTTATGTACAGTTTACTGTGATACTGTAGTCAATGATGATATTACTTTGCTGATTTATTATCCATATATTTATAACATTTAGTAAACTAAGCTTTGCTTTACTAGATTGTGTGTGGAGGGTTCTATGACATAATATAAAATATACCTCCGCACGACCACCGTCCACAGGTTCTTCCCCTTCTCAACTCTCCTTCTCTCCCTCCAGACACTCTTCTTCTCCCTCCTTCCCTCCACTCTTCCCCATTTTCCCCCCTCCCTCCAGAGACTCTTCTCACTACCTATCTCCTAAGATTCTTCCCCCTTCTCACTCTCTCACTCTTTAAGGTACTCTTTCCTTTTTTTCCTCCCTTTTACCCTCCCAGAGCCATAGCCTAGCGATTTGGCACCTAAGGCCAAGTGAAAAAGTCACCCTCATCCTGCATAATACACAGCACATGACACCACAAGAAACATTTTCTTTCACCCCTCCCCCATCAGACACCCTCTTTTGTACCTTCCCCTGCTTCGTCAGGCACAAATATCCTTTTCTGCTCTCCAGCCCTCTTCCCCATCAGGTACACCCTTTCCCAGCTCTCTCCTCAGAGACCCTTCCTCTCCTACCCATCCCCCAACAAGCATTCCTCCTCTCCCTCTCCATTAGGGACCCCATTCTTCCCCTACTTTCTAGAGTTTGAACATTTTTTTCAACCCCTCACCATTTCAACATCAGGAGAACTCAGTACAGCTCTCTGCAGCTCCTCCTGCCTCTGGTATTGCTTCTTCCCTTCAGCACAGTTCAATGAACTTTTATTTAAAGCACATGGGGCTTTGTACATATAGAACAGAAGATTACTGAATTGAGAAGGAGGAGGGGGAGAAAGCATTAGGGAGGCTTCCTAGACTTAAATAGGATTACCAACTTTTTAAAAAAGAAAGAAAAAAACCCACTACCTGTTCCTCCAACTTTACAACCAAGTGCCCACTAAACACATGAACCATCTCCCCAAACACATGATATACTTCAGAAACCCCCATTCCCTATCCCCATTCCCCTGTGCCTGCTTCTTCCATACGGTTCATCCTCAGTGTCCTCCTTCTTCCATACAGTTCATCTTCCTCAGAGCCTCATCTTTCAACCAGTGTTCCCTCTAAGCTGTGTGTATGTGCATGCGCACACAGGTTGTAAACTCTGCACACATGGCAAAACAAAGCGCTCACAAGAAAAGTCGAAAAAAAAATTGAAGAAAAATGTTTTAAGCAAAAAGTGTAATAAACTGTATCCACACTCAGATGCTCAATGCCGTGCTTGTCAACCATTGGTTATCTCATCACCATACATTGGATGACCTTAATTGTGGGTCTCTGGCAGTGAAGCATTCAATGTTTTTTTTTTAATTTTCTTGTTTCATTCTGCGGGGGTTATCTCCACCACCACCCCCTTTCCCCTTTGACCCACCTCACCCCTGGACAGGCACTCCATAGGCCCTAGTGGGGGCTGCTGTCAGGTGAAAAAAATTGGGGGGGGGGGGGAACCCAAGAAATGACAGAGTTGCTTTCAGCAGCTCTGTGGCAGCAGCTGCGGTAGAAGGACAAGGTCTTGGATTGGAGAGCTGGGAATCCTACGAGAGTCACTGCGTAGTGAGTGCCTGAAAGGGGAGAGGCTATTCAGACCTATCTGACTACATGGAAGGGAGGGGGAATGTCCTAGTGTAAACATTGCACAGAAGATGAGGAGTTAGATGAGCATCTCAAGTATCTGCCCAGGTTTTCTCCTGGGACAGAGCATGGGTAGCAGTGTATATACTCTAAATTTTTCTTTTTTTTTTAAGTTGGAACATAGAGTAACACTGTATAGCTTACTAGCATTATTGTTTTACATGTGCAGCTTGCTAAGATGTGACGAGATGTTGGCTTTGGTGCTGTTATTGAGTGATACTAAATTTTTTGTTGTGTATACTGTGAACTTGAATTTAGCCTTATGAAAAAACTAATTAAGGAATTGTTACAAATAGATCATTTGGACTTGCAGATGGTTTAAGAGTTACCAACTTGATAGAGGACTGATAGATCTGGGCAGAGTTTATAATAAATGTGCAAAAGTCAAAGATCATAGGAAAAACCTGTAAGGTTACGGTAATTAACTTAGCTTCCTCTGTTCTTGCTTCATGATCATTTATTATATGATTTCAGTTAAGACAAATTCTTGCTTTGCATTTTTGCTTCTGTTATTTCAGTCTGGTGCTACTCACATAAAATGGCATAATAGCATATATATCTTTGCTATATAATTATGTTTATAATAAATATGATGGTGACTTTCAAATGGGTGTCGGCGCGAGCACAGGGAAATGGCAATTTTATAACATATGCACATATACTCGCGTATGCTATAAAACAGCCTGGGTGCGCATATGTGTGGGCCCAGTTTTGCAAGTGGGTGTGGTACAGCCACGCACATCTGGGTATTGGCCGCGCAAGTGGGGGAATTTTATAACAGGTGTGGTATCCACACCATGACCAGTTTCACCAGTTTGCCCACCAGTTCGCCCCGGTGTAGAGCTAGGTCCTCCAAACTCTCCTGGTTCTTTAGCCTGCACTCCCCCCAGTTAACCCTGACCCCTTAAATCCCCTAGGGAGGCTTGTTTTTTCTGTGTTTTTCAAACTTATACCTCCTCCATAGCAGAAGTAAACTTATGCGGTAGTGGACCTGGGCGCGGGCACAAGGGCATAGGAACTTGCATGCACATCTCCTGGCCCCGCCCCAGATGACCGTGCCCTGCCCATACCACATCCCTTTTTCATTCCATTCACATATAGGGAGATGTGTGCACACGTAGGTGCCTTTTAAAATTGGTTGAACACACATATGTCCTACATGCACGCACATCTCTCGATTTTGGCTTGCATATCCCTTTTAAAACTCACCTTTTATATATAGGGATGCCTAGGTCTCCACTAGCCATTTATCTCTAACTGAGCTTAGGTTGGGATTTTTGTAGGGAGAGAGTAGTTTGTGGACCATCCCTGGAGGCACCTCCATAGATGCTTGTCTAGATTGGTCAGCAGTTTTCCATAAAAGCAGGCTGTGCACGTGGAGATGTGTGGCTTTTGGTATTTTGAGTAGCAGGCAAGTTTGTTGCAATGCTCCCCTATCTGTTGGGCCCTACAGCCTGAAACAGGGGAAATGGCATGTTTTGATAAGAGTTTTGGAAAATAAGGCAAGTAGCTGGAGAGATTTCCCATATTGCATGGAACTAGGGGAAGAAACTCTGCCCTGGCCAATACCCCACATTCTGGAAGGGATTCTCTTGGAGGAGTGGAAGAGGAGTTTTTTTGAGAAATTTGTTTTCGTGGGAGTTTAGTTTTTTTCATTTCAGCCTACTTCTGCCTAAGGAGAATCATCACTCCTGCCTTGGGACATCAGGATAAGATGCTGTGATACCTTCTTCCCAGCTAGAGAGGGCTAGAGTGACCTAACAGAGAAGAAGAGAGACATATTTTACAGAGAGTTTTGGGAGGAATTTTATCACCAGTTCCTGCCCTCTGAGAAGGAAAGATTTTGGATTTTGAACACTTTCTAGGACTTTCTACCACCAGAGGAGGAGATAAGGAGATCCCAGCCCCACTAGGCGCCTGCTTTCTATCACTCAGGAGTTTTGGGTCTTTACCTAATGCTTTCCATCCTAAAGGACACTGATTCAGCTTATAAACCTGAGGAAATAGATACCTTTGGACTGCTTATTTTTATATGAAGATAAATTGGATTGTTGTGGGTTGGACTTTAGATAACCACCTAAGTCTTTAAGATGTTTTTTTTTATATATACAGACATTTGATCTCAATCGAGATATCACACCGGTTTACATTCAGGTACTGTAAGTATTTCTCTATCCCCAGAGGGCTTACAATCTAAGTTTTTGTACCTGAGGCAATGAAGATTTGCCTTACTGGATCAGATTCAAGGTCTAGCAAGCCCAATATCCTGTTTCCAACAGTGGCAATCCAGGTCACAAGCACCTGGTAGGATCCCAAAGGTAAATACATTCCATTCTGCATATCTCAGGGATAAACAGCAGATTTCTCCAAGTCTACCTTAATAATGGTTTATGGTCTTTTGCTCCAGGAACCTGTCCAAACATTTTTTAAATGTAGCTACATTTTCACCACATCCTCTGGCAATGAAATCTACAGCTTAATTATGCATTGAGTAAAAAAAGTATTTTCTCCAATTTTTTAAAATGTACTACTTAGTAACCTCCTTGCATGTCCCCTAGTCTTTGTAATTTTTGAAAAAGTAAACAATTGATTTGCATTCCATACCACTCATTATTTTATAGTCTCTATCATATCTCCTCTCAGCTGTTTCTTCTCTATGCTGAAGAGTACTACCTTCTTTAGCCTTTCTTTTTAGAGAAATCATTCCATCCCCTTTATCATTTTGGTCACCCTTCTCTGTATCTTTTCTAATTCTGCTATATCTTTTTTGAGATGTGGTGACCTCGCCCGTATGACATAGTGAGGGCAAAGGTAGCGCCAGCGCCATTTTGAAGATTGGCAATACGGCCCGCGTGCAGGAGGTCGCTCCCGGACCCCCGCTGGACTTTTGGCAAGTCTTGTGGGGGTCAGGAGGCCCCCCCAAGCTGGCCAAAAGTCCTTGGGGGTCCAGCGGGGGTCCGGGGGCGATCTCCTGCACGCGTGACGTCGGGAGCCAGGAACCAAAATGGCGCCAGCGCTACCTTTGCCCTGTCACATGATAAGGGCAAAGGGCCACCGGCGCCATTTCTCTTAACGCAGTTGTGGCCAGAGAGAGAGAGATCGCGCCGGGACCCCCCCACTGGACCCCAGGTAATTTAAAACATTTTGTGGGGGTTGGGAGGGTGGGGGATTTGTTTTAAAGGTTTGGGGTGGGTTTTAGGGTTTTTTTGGTGTGCCGGTTTTCCCGCCCTCTCCCGATTTATGATTTTTAATGATTTTTTAAAAAAAAAACCCACGACGATCAGATTTCCCTCCCCCCCCCAGCCAAAATCAATCGTTAAGACGATCGATCACACGATTCACACCCCTAGTCGCTGATGGTGTGGCGCCTTGCTACAATGCCCAAACTGCATGTGTGCCTATAGTTGAGGCCATATTAGCCACAGGCTAGCTACTGCACTGCTCCCTCCATACCTTCTTCTTTCTTTTAACCCCTTTCCTCCCTCCAGATACTCTTCCGCCCTCCCTCCACAGGCTTTCCCGACTTCTCAATACCTAACTCCTGTTCCCCGTTCTCATCCCTCCCCCCTTCTCCCATCTCCCTCCAGACATTTCTCCCCATCCTGATGCTTTTCCCTTCCCTCTCGGTCTCCCTACCGCTGGGACTGAACACGGCTTGGCCCCCCCGCTTACCAGTGACACCGTTTCTTCCTCCCCTCCCTGGCCCTTCTCAGGTCCCCAGCTGGGGCAGCAGCAGAAGCAGCATTTTAAGCACTGCCATGGGGCAGTAAGAGCTGCACAAATCTCAGGGCTCACACCTCGAAACAGGCCCTGCAGCAGCAGAAGATGACGTGTCCTTAAAACACTGCTTCTGCTTCCAGCCTGGGACAAGCCAAAAAGGACTGGGGGGAGGAGGGCAGGGCACTGCACCACATCAGGGATCGGGCAGAAGTTTGGGTTGCCCCAGGAGAGTGATAAAAGTGTCAGAGATGGTTTGAAACTGGAGTGGGAATGGGGGAATCATGTTTGGGGGTTTTTTTTTGGGGGGGGGGGGGTGGAGACACTTGCCATCCCATAATGATATCTGTGGTGGATAGGGTGACATGACAGCTCTACTTTCACATAAATTGTCACCTTACAGATGGTATTGACTAAGGATTTATATACACACAACAAACTACTATCTAATGTAGGTTATTACTGAATTCATACTTTTTCAATGACAGCTCATGTCAGCATCTAGGAAAACATCTTTTAGCTATGTGTGTGTGTGTGTGTGTGTGTGTGTTTATTCAGATATAGGTGAAAAATTGTATTAACCCCATTATAAAGAATTTACATTTGTATACATGGTTTCAGACCTGGAACTTCAATAAATTGTATTAACCTTACCATTCCTTCCTGGGGGATTTCTTGCAATTTTTCTTGCTAATGTTAATATGTGTTTCCTCTGTATTTTGATTATATCTCCCCTGTTCTTCACTGATTCCAGTCCTTTTTTTTTTTTTTTTTTTTTTTTTTATAACTTTGCATCCTTAAAGTTAGGCAGCTAACAATTATATTAAGGTATAATTTTGAATATTAATAATCCCTTCTGAAAATGTATTCATTTCTTTTTCTTCTTCCTATAAATAGTCTGATGGAATGAAACGTAAGGGATGGTTATCTAAAATAGTGTCAGCTATCCTCAGCACAGGGAGAAAACCTTTATTTTGATCATTATGTTGGAAATGATGATATTGGTAGACTTGGTCTATTGTCCTGAATTGCATAATCTTTTACTACTTTGTAGTCCATAAAAAACATTTTGCTAATTTCAGCCCTTCTTCCTTCTGCTGCTCCGTATTGTCTTGTAGCCCTGAAGGTAAGATCTCTAGTCTTTTTCCAAAATGCTAACAGCTGTGCCCTCCCTGTACTGTAACTGGGGACTATTGTTCTCCCTCTTCTCTCCATCATGTAGCTGAGTAAATCACCAGCACAATGCACCCAGCATCTGCCAACCTACTGTACTGCCAACTTCTGCCAACTTTGTGCTAAGAGAAGGGATTTTTCTTTGGCAGAAAAGCAGTGCTAAGCTGCTCTCTTTCCAGCCTTTTGATAAGCGGGTTTTCTAGGCTTGGAGAATAACTTCAGCCCGTCCCAAGAACTTACTGTAGCATAAAATAATAAGTGATCTCAGTTCACCGATGAGAAATAAACAGCTTGACCTCAGAGGAGGAGTGGAAACAAAGAATGCTATCCTACCCTTTCCTTTCTCTCCCCTTCAGCATGCCATCCAGAAGGTTACTGCAAGTGTAGCGCTCCTGATCCTGAGCTACACTCCCTCTCAGAATGTGTGTGCTCCCTTCTGCCCACCTAAACATGACACAAACAATGCCCCCATTCCCCTTACCTCTTCCCAGCCAGAGTACTAGACTGCTGCTCAGAATGAAGATTCGCCACAAACAAAACACGCTGACCACTGTGCAGTAACAGATGCCTTTCGAGCCACACAGCAGTCACTTGCAAATAGCTGATGAACATAAAAAAGGACTGCAATGTTTAGCAAAGTATAGATAGGTTGGTGAATTCAGAACACACTGCACTGATACTTCAAATAAAAGGAAAGATATTTCAAATGTGAATCACATTTCGCTTTAGTCCACTAGGGGTCACTGGTGCCCCCTTGTTGATAATGAAAAAAAAGGTCATGCTCTGGAGATGTTATTCTTTGGGACCAGCTGCAGACTGGATTGCTCAATCCAGAGTATTGCACATAGCTGTTTACAGGTCTGTCTGGTAGACTATCACAATGGCTCAATCCTATAGATCTACTGTTTTCCCCTGGGCCATTAAACATTATCCACAGTAGAAACATTTGTTACCCTAGGCTAGGGGTTCCCAAACCTGTCCTGTTGGGTTTTCAGGATGTCCGCAATGAATATGTACAAAATAAATTTGCATAGATTTGGTCTCCAATGTATGCAAATATACCTCAAGCATATTCATTGTAGATATCCTAAAAACCTGACTGGTTGTGGGAGTCAATAGAACACATTTGGAAACAACTGTCCTAGACCTTTATCCACACTCAAAGGTGCAGAAACACAATTTGCAATACCTCAGCTCCCCAGTTAAGAGCCTGATTTACTAAGGCTTTTCTCCCATTCTGTGCCTATGGGAAAAATGTTTTGTAAATGAGGCCCTAAGGGACTTAGATCCTTTAACGTGAGTGAAAACACATCAGGATTTGCTAAACGGCAGTAACTGAGTACCACAGTTAAGAAAAGCCATGGTGGCACTGGAATGCATGTTCTGGTAGCAAGGACAGTACATGTGCTCCCTACCAGGGCAATGGTTGATCCTGGTCAAGGGTCATTAAAGGTTTAGGTAGCTCCAAGCTGAAAACTCAATTTAAAAAAATGGTATATAGTTAAAAGAAAAAAATGCTGGCCTCTTGCACTGCTCCCTTGCTGCCCACTAGCCTTGTCATAACACCCCTTACCCCGATTTCTCTCACAGCTATTTGTTAGCTTCACCCCATCACAAAGCCCGCACCTACATTGTATTGGTGCTGCCGCAGTGCCCGCATGAGCCCCCCCCCCCCCCCTACACACACACACCCTGCCGTTACCCCATTGACAGGCAGAGCCATTCATAGCAAGATCAATGCTCAATTGCTCCTACCCTGCCAGCGCCAAAATTCAAAATAACAGCAGCTGACACAAGGTGCCCCTATGACCATCACATGCGGAGAAAACGGGAGCAGGGATTCAGGTGATTCCATTTTGAATTTCGACGCAGCTGGGGCAGGAGTTATTGGGCATCACTTCTGTTCTTGAAGAGCTTGACATGCACTAGAGTAAAAGGGGGGTCTCAATTTTTAACAGGTAGGATGGAGGCAAGGGTTTGTGAAGGGATAGGTCTTCCAAATAACTCTGTGAAAGGAATAGGTCTTCCAAATAACTCTGTGAAAGGATTTAGGGCCTTAGGAATTATGCCAGTGTTAGTGGGATGGAAGGTGAAGGGCCAGCTTTCTTTTGTCCAGCATAAATTCTGTCACAGGTTGGGGGGATCCAATCTGGGTCTATATGCCCTTCTAGGCATCTTGAGAGGTATCCCAAGAAAATCACTAAGCGCATTAGCCTGCCAATGATCCGAGGGGAACGTTAACTACACGTCTTGAGCTGTAGATACATTTCAAAGGGTATTTGCCAGGTTCTTATGGCCTGGATTGGCCACTGTTGGAAACAGGATGCTGGGCTTGATGGACCTTTGGTCAACCCAGTATGGCATGTTCTTATGTTCTTAATAATGATTGTGAAGTTAATCATGATGCGCATTATTTCATTTTAATATTAATGAACTGCTTTACATTCATTTGCATGTGATGTAGCTTCTTAATATTTTATGGAAGCAGTGCATGCAGATCTATCTCATACATATTCATTGTGGATATCCTGAAAACCTGACTGGTTAGGTGTGCCTCAAGGACTGGGTTGAGAAGTACTGCACTACACCAGTGTTTCTTAGTCCTCTCTTGGAGACAAACCTAACCAGTCAGGTTTTCAGGATATCTGTAAGGAATATGCATGACATAGAAACATAGAAACATAGAAATGACGGCAGAAGACAACCAAACGGCCCATCCAGTCTGCCCAGCAAGCTTCACACATTTTTTTTCTCATACTTATCTGTTTCTCTTAGCTCTTTGGTTCTATTTCCCTTCCACCCCCACCATTAATGTAGAGAGCAGTGATGGAGCTGCATCCAAGTGAAATATCAAGCTTGATTAATTAGGGGTAGTAGGGGTAGTAACCGCCACAATAAGCAAGCTACACCCATGCTTATTTGTTTTACCCAGACTATGTTATTCAGCCCTTATTGGTTGTTTTTCTTCTCCCCTGCCGTTAAAGCAGAGAGCTATGCTGGATATGCGTGAAGTATCAGTTTTTCTTCTCCCCTGCCGTTGAAGCAGAGAGCTATGCTGGAAATGCGTGAAGTATCAGTTTTTCTTCTCCCCTGCCGTTGAAGCAGAGAGCTATGCTGGATATGCGTGAAGTATTAGTTTTTCTTCTCCCCTGCCGTTGAAGCAGAGAGCTATGCTGGATATGCATTGAAAGTGAAGTATCAGGCTTATTTGGTTTGGGGAAGTAACCGCCGTAACAAGCCAGCTACTCCCCGCTTTGTGAGTGCAAATCCTTTTTTCCACATTTCCTCTTGCTGTTGAAGCTTAGAGCGATGTTGGAGTCACAGTAACCATGTGTATGTTTATTGAATAAGGGTATTATCTCCAGGCAGTAGCCGTCATTCTGGCGAGCCACCCACTCTTCATTGCCGGCCTCTTGACTTTATGGATCCACAGTGTTTATCCCACGCCCCTTTAAAGTCCTTCACAGTTCTGGTCTTCACTACTTCCTCCGGAAGGGCATTCCAGGCATCCACCACCCTCTCTGTGAAGAAATACTTCCTGACATTGGTTCTGAATCTTCCTCCCTGGAGCTTCAAATCGTGACCCCTGGTTCTGCTGATTTTTTTCCTACGGAAAAGGTTTGTCGTTGTCTTTGGATCATTAAAACCTTTCAAGTATCTGAAAATCTGTATCATATCACCTCTGCTCCTCCTTTCCTCCAGGGTGTACATATTTAGATTCTTCAATCTCTCCTCATAAGTCATTCGATGAAGACCATCCACCTTTTTGGTCGCCCTTCTCTGGACCGCCTCCATCCTGTCTCTGTCTCTTCGGAGATACGGTCTCCAGAACTGAACACAATACTCCAGGTGAGGTCTCACCAAGGACCTGTACAAGGGGATAATCACTTCCCTTTTCTTACTCGATATTCCTCTCTCTATGCAGCCCAGCATTCTTCTGGCTTTAGCTATCGCCTTGTCACATTGTTTCGGCGACTTCAGATCATTAGACACCATCACCCCAAGGTCTCTCTCCTGCTCCGTGCACATCAGCCTTTCTCCCCCCATCGAATACAGTTCATTCGGATTTCCACTCCCCATATGCATGACTCTGCACTTCTTGGCATTGAATCTCAGCTGCCATATCTTCGACCACTCTTCCAGCTTCCTTAAATCCCGTCTCATTCTCTCCACTCCTTCCGGCATGTCCACTCTGTTGCAGATCTTAGTGTCATCCACAAAAAGACATACCTTACCTTCTATCCCTTCCGCAATGTCGCTCACAAAGATATTGAAAAGGACCGGTCCCAACACCGATCCCTGCGGTACACCACTTAAAACCGCTCTCTCTTCAGAGAGAGTTCCATTTACCATCACACATTGTCTTCTGTCCGTCAACCAGTTTGCAATCCAGGCCACCACCTCGGCACTCACTCCTAAGCTTCTCATTTTATTCACCAGTCTCCTGTGCGGGACAGTGTCAAAAGCTTTGCTGAAATCCAAGTAGATGACATCGAGTGCTCTTCCTCGATCCAATTCCTTGGTTACCCAGTCAAAAAAGTCAATCAGATTTGTCTGACAGGATCTTCCAATGGTGAATCCATGCTGCCTCTGGTCCAGCAATTCTCCCGACTGTAGATAGTTCACTATTCTCTCTTTCAACAGTGACTCCATTACTTTTCCCACCACTGAAGTGAGGCTAACCGGTCTGTAGTTACCAGCTTCTTCTCTGTTCCCACTCTTGTGATTTGCATACACTGGATCTCATTCATATTCATCGTGGCAATCCTGAAAGCCTGACTGGATAGGTGTGCCTCCAGAAGAGGCTTGGGGAGCAATGGTTACTATGCCATCTATTTAACTTTTACTATTTATGAACCCAGGCAGCTCCTGTAAGGGACTTATTCCAGACAGGGGTTACAGTATTTTTAAACAGTTTCCATGCCTCATGCATGCTTTTCAGTGTTGCAATGACGCCTTTTTAGTTTCTTTCTATATAATTTTCTCATTTTATCACAAGGGTGGCCAACTAATGTCCTCAAGAGTCACAAACAGGTCTGACTTTCTGGATATCCACAAAGAATATACATGAGATAGATTTGCTTCCATTGTATGCAAATCTTTTCATGCATATTCATTATGGATATCCTGAAAACCAAGCCTCTTTGTGGCTTTTGAGGACCAGAGTTGGCCACCCCTGTTTTATCATAATCTCCTTTTTAAATTTCTATTCCTATTTTTTTATTTATATTCAGATTTTCAACCCTTCAAAGTGGATTACAATCAGATACTATAGGTAGGTATTTCCCTATCCCCAGAAGGCATGCAGTATAAGAGGGTCATCTACTGTGCTGTGATATTTTATGACAAAAGGGGGCAAAATAACGTGTGGGGGGGGGGTGTTCCTGTGATATCTGAGCCCGTCCCCTGGAAAATATTATGGCAGTCTCCCCGCAATATTTTTCTCGCTAAAAAAATATCAAGAAAAAAGATCAAGGGGAAAGGGGCAAAATATCCATGATGGCAGCCCATTTCACTGAGCTACCATCATCTTAAAGAGCCATGTTGCCTGTAAACCTCTGTCAATGTGCCTAAATCACCCCAGGGGCCTGGATATACCCCTGTCCACCCCCACTGCCTGTAGAGATGACTGAAAAGAAAAAAAGTTTAAAAACTAGAACAAAGTCCCCTTTCCCAAGCCCTTCCTCTTTAAAACAAAGTCCACTCCTTTGCTCCAAAATGCCCCTGATCCATACACCCCCACCCCCTAGCAGCAGCTGCCCCACCTCCTGACCCCTCCCTTACATCAGATTCCCTGGTAGCCTAGTGAAACCCCCATCCCCCCCCCCCCCCCCCACCACCTTTCCACCTGTCTGCACCTCGTGCTTGGAAAGACTTCCTGAGCTGGAGTGTCCTGCTCCCTCTCTCCCCTTGTCTAAATCCCATTTCAAACCCCACCTTTTTACAGCTTCTTTTAAATCTTAAGCCTGATTGTCCGCCTTCAGCCTCATTAATTAACTAATTTTAACCATCTTCTTACTCCTTGTAACTCCCCAAGTCTCTTGACCTCTATGTTTGTCTTGATTAGATTATAAGCAATCTTGAGCAGGGACTGTCTCTTGTTGTTGTTTATATAGCACTGCATGCATTGCATAGAGATATAGAAATGTTAAGTAGTAGTAACAGTAATAATAGTAGTAGTGATAGAACTTGTTTTTCTTCTTGCGATTATTTCAGATTTGACTACTTATGCTCAGTTTTGGTAGGGTAGCCTAGAGGTTAGCACAGCAGGCTAAGAACCAGAGTAACCTAAGTTCAAATCCTACTGCTACTCCTTGTGACCTTAAGCTAGTCGCTTCACTCTCAATTGCCCCAGGTATAAACTTAGGGCCTGATTTACTAAAATGTTTTCCATAGACACAAAATGGGAGAAAATCTTTAGTATATAGAGTGTGAGCCTTCTGGAGACAATGATATACCTACCGTACTTGAATTTAACTCATCTTGAGCTACCAATGAAAAGGTGTGAGCTAAATCTAAATAAATAAGTACCAAGTGACTCCACCACCTTTATCCCTTGCACCAGGTTATGTGTTCCACCGAGAACGAGATCTAAAGTAGTTCACTCCCTCATTGGTTCCTGGACCAGTTGCTCCTCGAAGTGGTCATTTCAGCCATTTGGGAACTTTACTTCCCTACCATGCCCAGATGAGACATTTGCCCAATTAATACTGGGGTAATCGAAATCTCCCATTATATTGTGTTCCTTGATTTTATTAGCCTGGCTAATCTCTGTGAGTGTTTCACAGTCTCTTTCATGACCAGCTTCCATGTTTTAACAGTTTCTTTTGGAGATACCTCACTCTAAGCCATGAGCTCCTAAGGAATGGCTTTCCCCATGATCATTAAAAGCTGCTCTGTTTCACTGCTCCATACCACCAAGAGCTCAATGTTCAAACAGTTTGTTGGGTAACTTTCAAATGTCCCAGACAAAACTCAAGGTTTGAATATTTGCCCTTGCTGTCCAGTTAAATTGTGTCTATGCATAAAACTTAGCCAGATGAAAAGAGGCGGTGATTGAAGGATTCCAAGGGTCATGATTACATTTTAGCTGGCAAGTGCTCATAGTCAGTGCTACCCAGCTAATTTGAGCCAGGTAGGTTTGATTGGAAAATTACCTATCCTAACTTAATCCTGTACAATTTATCATAACTTAATCCTGGACAACTTTAACCAAGTGTAACCCCCTGGTCTGAGGTCCTCACTGAGGAGTCCACGGGCCACCTCCAGTTCCAGGAGCTTAAGATTTCCAAACTTCCTATACTGTCCTTAAGGATTCAGAGTGTTGTTTAAAAATCTTCAGTATGTACAGTAATAAACCATGTTGGATGATGATGGCAGTTCCAAAGCAACTTTACTGATAATTAATGTAAAAATGAAGTGATTGACAATATACAAATCTTTTCCCATGAAATCCATTACGTAATTCAGTTCCAATAAGCCTGTGACTCTTTAATGGTATTTTACTCTACTCTACCTTTTCCTCATCCCTTTTCAAATTCAGGGTAGTTTTGAAACTTGCTCCCAGAATCGGTGGAATAGGATTCTTCACTAAATTTAGATGGCATACACTACGATCTCACTTGTCATACCTTGATTCAGATGACTACTCCTTACCCAACCTCCTCCAACATATCCTGATGATATATAGTAATTAACACCGGTTAGGTGCCACAGTTCTCCTTTGCTCCGTGTTCTCTCCTCCTCCCAGGAATGAATATGAATCCACTCCTCAAGTTGACCTTTGATGGCTCCTTGGGTCTTTCTGGGTGAGAGACGTCTTAAAATGCATTCTTTCTGACAGTGACCAAATTTCCTAAGCCTAGGGAAAAGTAGTTGCTAGATCAAAATGAACAATCCAGGCTTCCAAAGAATCAAAAGATGACGGAAGGGTGCACAAACTTCCTCTAAAATAAAGTGCAAAAAGGAAGTAAAAATCAGTTCTCAAAAGAGAAGATGAGGTAACTTTTCTTCTTTCCAGCCCAAATCTTATTTCTAAAAGATTCAGGGATACTCCCTTCTAATAAAAGGAACAAAAGGAGGAGCAGGCAAAATTCCAACCTGCCCTCTCAAAAAACCCACACCAACTCTAAAAGTTTCTCCTTTTTATAGCAGTAAAGAGCAACCAACACAGCAGCTCACATGAGGGAGCTGTACACCAACTAAAGATACTTCTTTTCTACCTACACAATTGGAATATTCCTTCTGGTAGAGACCCAGTAGGGTTCTCTACACAAGAATATTCAGCATAACACTTATCCAGGTTTGTTCCGCTGAATATTGAGTAACATTATCCAGGTAAATGTCCTGCTCGCCAGCCTGCTGAATGTTGATCTCACAGTAATTCTATTATCTTAGCAGCAGCAATCATATATCTGCCCTTCTTCTTCTTCTAAATTTCTATAATTTATTTATTTGTTACATTTATAACCCACAAAATCCAAACATATTAATCTGTGTGGCATACATAATAAACATTCATAAAAACTCACAGTTAAAACAAACCTTAAAACCTACTGTAACATAAAAATGATATAACATATATCTGATTAAAAAAATCGTTTTTAAAGATTTCCTAAAAAAATTTGAATTCTTTCCATTTTCCTCAAATCATTATTTATCTTATTCTACATTCATAGTTCTTTTCTGTGTCTCTTGATTCACATAGCCCTTGAAACTTGTTTCCCTTAGTAAATTTTGATCTGCCGAACGTGAGTTGCAAACATTATTGTAAGGCTGTACGAAATTTGATAATGGATGCTCATCTAAGTGCAATGCTTTGAACAAAAGTGCTAGCATTTTAAATTGTATTCTTTCCGCCAATGTAACTACTTTAGAGCTGGGGTTATGGGCTCAAGATACAAGGTTCCTATGATAACCCTAGCTGCCCCATTCATTACTAATTGCAACGCCCTTACCAATTTTTGTGGTAACTCCATTATTTATGTTTCTGAAAATCCACTTTGAATTATGGAGTAGCTGACTATAAATATTTAAAATAAATAAATAAACAGCATTGCAATAATCTATTTTACTGATTATCAAAGTCTGAACTACTGTCCTAAAATCCGATACCAACAAAAATGGCTTAATCTGCCTAACCAAACGTAACCTTGCAAAGGCTGCTTTAGCCTCCTTTTGTATCTGTGGTTTTATTGTTAATCTGGAATCTAGAATTATTCCTAAATTATGAGCTTCTTGAACAATAGGAACAGTTCCCCTCCACAACAATTCTTGTTTGTCATCTCTCCTACAATAATAACTCACTCTTAAAACCACAGGGGTAGATTTTAAGATGTGCGCGTCCATGTGCATGCGCTACCTGGCGCGTGTGCACATGGATGCCTAATTTTATAACATGCGTGCGCAGGAGCGCGCATGTTATAAATTCGGGGGTCGGCGCACACAAGAAGGTGCATATTAGTGCAACTTGCAGGCGCCGACGCCCACAGCCTTTCCCTGTTCCCTCCCAGGCCGCTCCAAAATTATTTATTTATTTATGTATTATTTATTATTAACTTTTAATATACTGATATTCGTAGGGCACATCATACCGGTTTACAATCAACTCATGGAGAAAGGAAACAGAAATTACAAAAAACAGGGAGGGGGAAGGGGAGCAGAGGAGGAAAAGGAGAGAGGGGGTAGGGAGAAAGCAGAAGCATGAAAAGCAGAGGTAGGAAAGGGTGAGAAAAGTGAATAGGAACTTGAGTAACATAATCAGAGCAGCATGGGAGGGAACTTCCCAACCCCCTTCGTTAACTTCCCTTCCCCTTTCCCTAACCTACTCAGCCCCTAGTCCTAACCTAGACCACCCTTGACCTTTGTCTTACCTTTTGCACCTGCCTCGGGGCAGGCACAGGTTGCGTGCACCAGCAGCCTGCCGGCACGCGATCCACCAGCACAGTGGAAAATAGCCACTGTGCCGGGAGCCTCTGACCCTGCCTCACCCTCGGACCTCCCCGCCCCTCCCCACCCCTTTTCCGAAGCCCCGGGACTTACTCACGTGGTCGGGCCTTTTAAAAATAGGCCCAGCGAGCTTAAACCCGCCAGATTTATGCACGCAGGCTTTTGAAAATCCAGGCCACAGTCTTTTTGACATTCAGTGCGAATTTCCAATCACCTAACCACTGCTGCACTGCTTCTAAACATTCATTAAATTTCCTCTCTAGTAGTGCATCACCTGGACAATATTTTAAACAAAATTGCAAATCATTGGCATAAATAAAATAGCTCACTCACAATTTCTGAAAAACCTTATCAATTAAAGGTCATTAAAGGTCCAACACAAAAAGCTGGACATACACTGGATTTAATCTTTACTAATGACTATGCCGTTATGAACACTAAAAGTGATATCAAAACCATTCTCTGGTCTGATCACAAACTTATCTCAACAACCATCAATTTTGAACATAACTTTGATGATCATCCTTCTAATGATTCCTCACTTTCCTTCATAAAACCAATCAAAGTACATGATCTTACTAATCTTTTGCCCCAAGCCGTCGATAACCTTTCCTTTGAAAATTCCAACACTTCTATTTATTCTTGGAATGACGCTTTATGTCTTTTTGTAGATATAAGGCATATAAGGAAGTTGAAAAACAGTCAGGTGTTAAAATTTTTCTAACACCTATAGGTGATTTTGTTTTTATTTTTATTAATTCTGGTAATGTATTTTAATATTTTATGATTTTATTTGTTTAATATTTATGATCTTATCCCAAACAGCTAATACTTCTTAATTTCCTTCTTTTAATTTTTAGCTGTTTTTATCTTTTATAATTGATTGTAATCTCTTTTCTGTATATTTATTGAAATGTAAACCATCGTGAAGGCCATCGCTGAGACGACGGTATATAAATGGCAATAAACCTTAAATGACAATAAACCTTAATATCAGCTCTGTTGTTACTAAAACCATCTCAAGAAATAAAAAATCTAGTGCTCCCTGGAACACTAAAGAATTAAAATATATCAAAATTATTTTAAGGAAAAAAGAAAGAACTTGGCGTAAGCACTCTAATGATAATACTCTTGCATCCTATAGAATTTTGCTTTCCAAATATAGAACTGCAATTAATAAAGCCAAACATACTTATTAAAGGAATAAAATTCATGATCTGAAATTTAACCCCAAAGCTCTTTTTATCTTAGTTCAGAGTTTTATTTCTCCTCTTTCAGCCAACATTGTTCTTAAATCTGAAAATACTCAAATGAAATGCAATGAGCTTGCTAACTTTTTTAAATCTAAAGTTTCTAATCTTTTAAAAGTTCAAACAACTATTACATATCAAAAGATCATTCTTCCTAAAGATATATCAGTCACATGGTCTAATTTTGAGCTTGCTGGTATACTAGAAATTGAATTGCTTATCTAACTTAAAACCCACAAATCACCCACTTGATTCTATCTCTCTTA
Source organism: Rhinatrema bivittatum (assembly GCF_901001135.1). Lineage (NCBI taxonomy): Eukaryota > Metazoa > Chordata > Amphibia > Gymnophiona > Rhinatrematidae > Rhinatrema > Rhinatrema bivittatum. The sequence goes on along the minus strand of NC_042615.1, from coordinate 492,623,193 downwards.
AATATCTTAAACCAGTCCTTAACCTTATTGTTCCATCTATCACCAGGATAGTCAATTTATCTCTAACAGAAGGGAATGTTCCAAGCCCTGTAAAATGTGCCATTGTCAAACTCATTTTAAAAAACAAATCTGATGTCACCGATTTTAATAATTTCAGACCTCTTTCCAATCTTCCTTTCCAGTCACTGAAAAAATAGTTCAGAAACAGCGGATTATTTAGAGACTAATGATATTCTTTATCCTTCTCAGTTTGGTTTTTGTAAGTTTTTTAGCACTGAATCTCTTTTATTAGTCCTATCTGACAGTTCTCAGAGGCTTTGACACTGGCCAATCCTATCTTTTGATCCTTCTAGACTTATCAGCAGCCTTCAATGCTGTAGACCATGCAATCTAAATTCAAAGATTGAAGCTGAAAGGGACAATATTCATAAGAACATAAGAAATTGCCATGCTGGGTCAGACCAAGGGTCCATCAAGCCCAGCATCCTGTTTCCATCAGAGGCCAAACCAGGCCACAACAACCTGGCAATTACCCAAACACTAAGAAGGTCCCATGCTTCTGATGCAATTAATAGCAGTGGCTATTCCCTAAGTAAACTTGATTAATAGCCATTAATGGACTTCTCCTCCAAGAACTTATCCAAACCTTTTTTGAACCCAGCTACACTAACTGTACTAATCACATCCTCTGGCAACAAATTCCAGAGCTTTATTGTACATTGACTGAAAAAGAATTTTCTCTGATTAGTCTTAAATGTGCTACTTGCTAACTTCATAGAATGCCCCCTAGTCCTTCTTTTATTCGAAAGTGTAAATAACCGATTCACATCTACTCATTCAAGACCTCTCATGATCTTAAAGACCTCTATCATATCTCCCCTCAGCCGTCTCTTCTCTAAGCTGAACAGCCCTAACCTCTTCAGCCTTTCCTCATAGGGGAGCTGTTCCATCCCCTTTATCATTTTGTTGCCCTTCTCTGTACCTTCTTGATTTAAATCCTTTCTTAATGATCGTTATTTTTAAGTAAGGTTAAACACCTGTTTTTCTGAAAAAATAAAAATCGACTACGGAGTACCTCAAGGATCCTTCTTGTCATCAATCTTCTTCAATATTTATTTATTACCATTATGTAAAGTGATGTCCGGATTGGGTATTCATTTCATTTATGCCAATGATGTTCAGCTTTTAATCCCTATAAAGAAGTCATTAGAAGATTCTCTCAAGTTATTGGAAGTTTTTATGTCTCCTATTAGAATATTACTTTCGCAGATGAAGCTGATTCTAAATACAAAAAAAAAAAAGAATTGATTCTACTGAGTAGAAAATCTTCTTCTGATAAAACAATTCAGTTTAATACTGATTTTATGCAAATAAACTCAGCTCTTCAGGTCCGTAACTTGGGTTTTATTATTGATCAAGATTTATATTTTAAATCAGACATTAAACAAAAAATCAGAGATGGTTACCATAAATTACATGTTCTTAAACTCTTAAAGCTATTATTAGAATGTAATGGTTTCTGCACGATCCTCCAGTCCTTAATTTTCTCTACTCTTGATTACTGCAACTCTCTTTTTCTCTGATTAACTGCCACTGCTATTAGACCTTTACAATTATTGCAGAACGCAACTGCGAGAGTGCTAACTGGAGGAAAAATGTTTGATCATATTATACCCACTTTAATAGACTTGCACTTGCTCTCTATTAAACATAGAATTGAATATAAGGTACTCTGCTTGGTCACAAATCACTAAATCACGATAAAACTGAATGGTTTAATGCTGCCCTTCTGCGGGAAGAGCAGTGCCGGCATCCAGCTGGCAAGCATCAGTAACGGCAGCTCTTCTGCTGCGAAGGAGACCAGAGCCGGCACACTGCCGGCAAACATTAGCAGCAGCAGCGTCAGGCCGCAAAATGGACAGCAGCATCAGCGGCATCTGGGCTGCCCAGCAGCGGCCGATAGCAGCGGCCGATAGCAGCGGCTCTCAGCCGAGGAAGGCAGCAGGGCCGACGTCAGGCTAGTAAGGTAAGGGAGGCTGCGAGCGGAAAGGGCCCTGCGAGCGGCGAGCGCAACAATATATCTGAGGTTAGGGAAAGAACAATCTCTATAGCAGGAGCAAAATTGAGGAATTTGCTCCCTACTGAGTTAAGACTCCAAAAGGATTATGCAAAATTTTATAAAGATCTTAAAACCTGGCTGTTTAAAAGAGATTATGATAATTGAGCATTAATCAGTGACTAAGGGATTAAGAATAGCTCCATCTTTGGTCAGAGCAAATCTTACTTGTTGTTACGCAGGAGGTGGACCCTTGGGCCAAGGTGGGGTTGACACTAACCATAGGAGGGATCATACGGGTCCCCACCGTCAGCAGGCAGAGAGGGCTGACGGACAGAGGCCGGCTAGCTCTTCACCAATACCAACCCTCGTTCCCCATGGGTTGAACCTTTGGGTGCTGGGGCCAGCTGGACTTAGGTGGCCTCCATCAGTGGTCGTCGATGGGTGGATCAAGGTCAGCCCAGAGGCAGCAACTAGTGTAGGTATCAGTCTGTACTGGACGATGCGGAGTCCCGGAGATCCGGGCTCCAATAGGAACACAGTCTGACAGAGGGCGCCCGAGCAAGAACAGGCCAAAGCTAGAATGAACCACATCCAGGACAAAGGCTGAAGAGGTGTCTTTAAGCAAGCTGGGTTCAGGACTGGCAGCAGTCTGGAAGCAGTGGCAGGCAAGGCTGAGGTCTGGACGAGGAGAGAGTCAAAGGATGGTCAGATGAAACAGACGTCCAGGGCTGGAGAGAAGCAACGGCATGGTCAGGCTATGCAGAGGCCCGGGGTTGGAGAGAGACAACGGAGTAGTCAGGCAATGCAGAGTTCCAGGGCTGGAGAGAGGCAACGGAGTAGTCAGCCAATGCAGAGGTCCAACCAGGTTAGCAATCCGAAGGAGAGACGAAGGAACAGGAACTCAGGAACAAGGAAACAGGAACAAAGGCAATCAGGATCAGGAACCAGGAACAGTAGAAGCAACGAGCACTCGACTAGCGAGGGAACCTGTTGCAAAGGCGATTTGAGACAGCAGAGCCCGGGCTTATATACTGGAGCTCTGCCAACGTCATCATCCGGTGCAGCAGCCAGGTTCCCGCCATGGGCCCTATGAAAGGATCAGCTGTGCGCATGTGCACACCTAAGAAGGGGTGAGGCACTGGTCGGGATGGCGTCTTTCTGCGGGCCATGCGAAGAGCCCTCACGTGGAACATCAGGAACTGCAGCAGAGCCGGAGGTCCCAGGGGCGTCCTGAGGATGGAGCCGGCGGCCCACAGCTACCAAAGATGAGGGACCAGGTGCTGGATCACTTTGAAAGAGGTGAGGGGGCCGAGCATGGGTCTGCTGCAGCCGGCGTGCATAACAGAACCCCCCCTCTACGCCCCCCCCCCCTTGGAGGTCTGGATTTGCCCAGATGGGCACGATGAAACTGGAGGAGTTTCTTATCCAGGATGTTACAGGCTGGCTCCCACAAATTTTCTTCAGGGCTGTAACCCTCCCAGGAGAGGAGGTATTCCCACCGGTGGCCCCTACGGTGGCCATCAAGGACTTTGTGGACCTTATAAGTGGTGTCGGTCTCTGCAATCAGCGGAGGAGGTGCAGGAGCCTTTCATGAAGGCCAGGATAGGACCACATGTTTTAGGAGTGATATGTGAAACGTATTATGGATTCCCAATGTAGGTGGCAGCTGGAGTTGGTTGGTTACCGATCCAACACGACGAATGATTGGAAAAGGTCCAATATACCTTGGTGCAAACCTCTGAGAAGGTATCTTGAGTTGAATATAATGGGTGCTTAACCAGACTTTCGGGCCAGGAAGGAACTCAGGGGCTGAGCGTCGATGGCTGTCAGCAGATCTCTTGGCCCGGGAAGCAGCTAGGTGTAAGCAAAGATTCGTCTGGTTCCTTGAGGGCATCGGCAGTAGCTTGCACAGCAGGAGAAGGTACTGACAATGGTATGGGCAGCGGTGGTCGCGGTTGTTTCCCATACATGATGGATAAGAGCGACGTACCTGTGGCAGCTGCAATGTGGGAGTTGTGGGAGAAATCCGCCCAAGGAAGAAGCTCCGACCTATTGTCCTGATGATTGTTTATATATGCGAGGAGAAAGGACTTCAAGGAATGGTTTATACGCTCGGCTTGTCCATTGGCTTGAGGATTGTATGCTGTTGTTAAACTGATGTTAATGCCAAACGTTTTACAAAGGGCTTGCCAATATCTGGCGATGAATTGTGGGCCTCTGTCAGAAACAATGTCCTTGGGCAAGTCGTGTAGTCGGAAGACGTGTCAAAAGAACAGGCGTGCCAATTCGGGAGCAGATGGTAGGCCCGGTAGTGGAACAAAATGGGCCATTTTGGAGAATCTGTCAGTTGTAACCCATATGACCGTGTGGCCTTTAGATGGTGGTAAGTCCACAATGAAATCCGTGGAAAGATGTGTCCATGGTTCTTCGGGAGCTGGGAGTGGCTGGAGTAAACCCCCAGGTCACCCAACTAGGGGTTTTTGTTGAGCGCAGGTGCTGCAGGAATCGACGTACACTTTAGCGTTAGAGACCATAGTGGGCCACCAGAAGAACTGCTGAAGCAGCGCTAAGGTTCGCGCTCGCCCTGGGTGACCGGAAAACTTAAAGTCATGTACCCACCAGAGGACTCTTTCCTGGAGTCGACGCGGCACCACAGTTTTCCCCGTAGGAACAGGATGAGTAGCCGAAAGACAAATGCAGGTTGGGTCAATAATATGACCGGGTTCATCGAGTTTGTCTTCAGGTTCAAATGAGCGAGACAGGGCATCTGCCTGGAGATTTTTGTCTGCCGGGCGGTAGCGAAGTTCGAAGTTAAATCTGGAAAAGAACAGAGGCCATCAGGCTTGATGGGCGTTGAGACGGTGGGCTTGGCTCAAGTGTTCCAGGTTTTTATGATCTGTGAACACTGTAAATTTATGTTGGGCACCCTCTAGCCAAGGGGGCCATTCCTCCAAAGCCAGCTTGATGGTGAGTAACTCATGGTCTCCAATGCTGTAATTTTGATCTGCAGCAGAGAATTTGCATGAGTAGAAGGAACACGGGACCATGGATCCGGAAGCAGAGTGTTGGTTCAGGACTACTCCCACTCCAATCGCGGAGGCATCTACCTCAACCAGGAAAGGGCGATTCGGATCTGGATGATGGAGACAGGATCCAGTTAAGAAAGCCTCTTTGAGGCGATGAAAGGCAGAAATAGCCTCCAGGGTCCAGTTTCGGGTGTCCTGACCCTTACGGGTTAGAGCTGTAAGAGGAGCCACCAACGTAGAGTAGTGCGGTATAAAGTGGCAGTAGTAATTCATGAATCCTAGAAAACGTGAAGTGCCTTCAGGCCCACGGGTTGTGGCCAGTCCTGGATTCCCTTTAGTTTCACAGGATCCATCGAGAAACCTTGTTGGGAGATTATGTACCCCAGAAAGGGCAAGCTGGATTTTTCAAATAGGAACTTGTCCAATTTCGTGAACAGATGGTTCTCCCAAAGATGTTGAAGTACAGTACGAACATTGGTACAGTGCTTGGCCAAGTCCTTGGAGAAGATAAGAATGTCATCCAGGTATGCCACAACTTTAATGTACAAGAGATCCCTGAAGATTTCATTAATCATTTGCTAGAAAACTGCAGGTGCATTACAAAGGCCAAAGGGCATCATTAAATATTCATAATGTCCATCTCTAGTGTTGAAAGCCGTCTTCCAGATGTCATCAGGGCGGATACGCACCAAGTTATAGGCTCCGCGTAAATCTAAGTTGGTGAAGATAGAGGCTCTGTGTAGCTGATCAAACAATTCAGATATCAAGGGCAGAGGATACTTGTCCTTGAGAGTGATCGCATTCAGACTGCAGTAGTCGATACACGGTCTTAAAGATCCGTCCTTTTTTGTGATGAAAAAGAACCCTGCGCCAGCAGGGGAGGTAGAGGGGTGAATGAACCCCTTTGCAAGATTCTCCCAGATGTATTCCATCATGGCCTTGGTCTCGGGAAATGACAGTGGATAGGTACACACTTGGGGGGGGCGTGGTTCCAGGCAGAAGATCGATGGGACAGTCACATTTCCGAGGAGGAGGTAGGAGGTCCGCCTTCTACTTCGAGAACACATTGTCGAAGTCTGCATAGGGAGCAGGTATGCCTGAGGAAGTGGTTGCCAGAGGAACCATTGGTGGGGGCGCCACTTTCTGAAGACAAGTCTGATGACAGATGGAGCCCCATTCTGTCAGCTGGAGAGACCCCCAATCGAATTGGGGAGAGTGACGTTGGAGCCAAGGTAGTCCCAGAACTACCGGGGTGAATGGACTTGTCTAGAACCAACAGTTCAATTTTTTCAGAGTGGAGAGCGCCAGTAAGAAGTCGAACTGGCTCTGTGGTTAAGGAGACTCGACCGGGTAATGGTTCTCCATAGATTGAAGCAATGCACAAGGAAGTCTCGAGAGGACGGGTTTTGATACCCAAGAGTTGAACCAGGTCTCTAAGGATAAAATTACCACCTGCTCCGGAGTCCACCAGAGCAAGGGCAGGAAACGATCAAGTGTCCCAGATAATAGTAACAGGCATGGATAGTTGAGGGGCCAGGGACGTTGCACCCAAGTTCAGGGCCCCAACTGAACTTAGGCTGGGAAGTTTCCTGGACGGACTGGGTAAGTCTGTAGATGATGGCCGGGTGCTCTACAGTACAGACACAGGCCTGTTTGTCTCCGCCAGAGGTGCTCTTCTGGGGACAGGCGCCCACGACCCAACTGCATGGGTTCATCGGTCTCAGCCACAGCAGAATTTCTACTGGTAGTAGGGTTGGTAGCAGGTGGCAAGTGGGAACGGACCTGAGAGGGTTTCTTGGGCATCTGATTCTCCCGGTGATGCTCTTGGAGACGGTGGTCAATTCAGCCTGTTGGATCGATAAGATCCTCAAGAGAGGAAGGGAGCTCTCGAGCTGCCAACTCATCTTTTAGTTGTGGGGAGAGCCCGCCCAGGTAGATAGCTCGTAGGCAGTCCTCCTGCCAAGTGAGTTCAGACGCTTGTCCGGAATTCAATGGTGTAGTCGAGGAGGCTTCTTTGGCCTTGTCGCAGGTGTAGTAGACTAGTACATGCCATGGCATGCCGCCCAGGATCATCAAAGGTTCGCCGAAACACGGTCACGAACCAAGACAGTTCCCATAGGAGTGAGTCCGATTACTCCCACAAGGGAGAAGCCCTCGCCAGCACTTTCCCTTCTAGGCAAGACAAGATGAAAGTGACCTTGGTTAATTCATCTTGAAAGATGGAGGGTTGAAGAGCAAACTGCATATAGCACTGTTTAATAAACCCTCTACACAGCTTGGAGTCACCGTTGAAATGAGGCAGAGCTGGCAGGGCTAGTAGGGCTCTGGAGGAGGAAGTAGACGGCTGTGGCGGAGAGGAAGCCATGGCTGGAACTGAGTTGCTGGACATGGCATCTAGCCATGTATGCAGATGCTCGAAGGAAGAGGCCAGAGTCTCGAGAAACTGTTGTTGTTCTTGTACCTTTAGAGCCAGGCCAGGCTAGAGGGCATGTGGCTCCACCGAGTCCATGGCCTTTGCAATCTGTTGTGCCGGAGGTGGACCCTTGAGCCGAGGTGGGGTTGACGTTACCCTGTAGGAGGGATCCTACGGGTCCTCACTGTCGGCAGGCAGAGAGGGCTGACAGACGGAGGCCAACTGGCGCTTCACCAATACCAGCCCTCATTCCCCGTGGGTTGAGCCTTTGGGTGCCGGGGCCAACTGGACTTAGATGGCCTCCGACAGTGCTCGTTGATAAGTGGATCGAGGTCAGCCCAGAGGCAGCAACTAGTGTAGGTATCGGTCTGTACTGGACAAGGCGAAGTCCCGGAGTCCCGGGCACCAATAGGAAAACAGTCTGACAGAGGGTGCCCAAGCAAGAGCAGGCTGAAGCCTGAATGAACCACGTCCAGGACAAAGGCTGAAGAGGTGTCTTTAAGCAAGCTGGGTTCAGGACTGGCGGCAGTCTGGAAGCAGTGGCAAGCAAGGCTGAGGTCTGGATGAGGAGAGAGTCAAAGGATGGTCAGATGAAGCAGAAGTCCAGGGCTGGAGAGAAGCAATGGCGTGGTCAGATGATGCAGAGGTCCAGGGCTGGAGAGAGGCAATGGAGTAATCAGGCAATGCAGAGGTCCGGGGTTGGAGAGAGGCAATGGAGTAGTCAGGCAATGCAGATGTCCAACCAGGTTAACAATCCGAAGGAGAGACAAAAGACCAGGAACTCAGGAACAAGGAAACAGGAATGAAGGCAATCAGGATCAGGAACCAGGAACAGAAGAAGCAATGAGCACTCGATTAGCAAGGGAACCTGTTGCAAAGGCGATTTGAGAGAGCGTAGCCCAGGCTTATATACTGGAGCTCTGCCGACGTCATCATCCGGGGCTACGGCCAGGTTCCCACCGCGGGCCCTATGAAAGTATCAGCTGTGCGTGTGTGCGCGCCTAGGCAGTGGGCGCAGCGCTGGTCAGGACAGCGTCTCTCCACGGGCTATGTGGAGAGGCCCGACGCGGAACATCAGGAACTGCAGCAGAGCTGGAGGCCCCAGGGGTGGCCCGAGGACGGAGCCGGCGACCCACAGCCACCAGAGACAAGGGACCAGGTGCTGGATCACTTTGAAAGTGGTGAGGGGGTCGAGCTGCGGGTCTGCTGCAGCCAGCACGCATAACACTTGTATTCCTTGTTGTATATTTATTTTATTTTTTTACTATCATTATTTATTGTAATTTGATTTGATGCATTTTATCTTATTTTGTGTATTTTAGCTATTTTAATTTAATGTTTATTTTTTACTATGTTATTTTATTTTTTTACTCAGCATTGATTTTAATGTATACCATTAAGATTGTTTTACAGATTGACTGTATAAAAAAGTGACAAATAAATAAATAAACAATTGAACTCAAATAAATATTAAAAAGAAAAGGAGATAGAGATGAACCCTGCAGTACTGCTAAGTGTATTGTTCGCCACCATGATACATTATCTTCTATCCTTATATGGTGGGTTCTGTCCTTGGCCGGTACAAGGGTATTAAACACCCTAGGCAAACCTTCTACCTTGCGCCCGCCCCTCCAGTCATGTCACGTCCCGGTCATGCCACAACCCCAATCTCGGCCCCAACTCCTAGCTCTTCGCGCCCGCTGAGTGTATGCTTCTCTGGCCGTGAGCTGGTTGGGCACTGGTCGCAGCCTTTTGAATCTCTACTCCTTTTTTGCGCAAGCGGGATAGGCTCAGCTCGTGTGCCCACATAGCTGCTCTTCGGCACCCCCTAATGGTTGGCGTCCTAGGCGACTGCCTAGTTCATCTAATGGGACACACCGGTCCTGGTTCTGTCACACAAAAAGAAGTAAACTACATCAATACAATATTGGAAATTCCTGTTTTCTATAGTTGTCCCAGTAATAACTCATGATTTACTGAGTCATACGCAACTGAAATATCTAACTGCACCAAAAAAATTGAATTTCCTTTATCCATTTCACAATGCAAAAAATCAAATACTGAAATCAATAAATGTTCTATTCCACCATTGTTTTGAAAACCCATTTGGGAAACATCCAGCACTTTATTGGTATCCAAATAGTCACTTAATTATAAAGCTATCCATTTCTTCAATATTTTCTCAATTGTGGACAAATTCAAAACTGGATGAAGATTTGACATTTCCAAGTGAGACACAGAAAAATCTTTTAAGATTGGGCAGACTAATGCTTCTTTTCATACTTTCAGTACAATTCCTTCCACCGAGGATCAATTTACAATTTGCAACATAATACCATACATTTCAGTGGGTAGACCTTTAATAATCCAAAAAGGAACAGGATCTATTGGGGAACTTTTTGACTTCAATTTACTAATTGTCCTCAACAAATCCTCATCCTTCATCAATTTAAATTCAGTCCATTTCTCTTCTGCTATTCCCAGAATATCCTCCCCAATATCTTGAACAACGTTACTTGAAAATTTGCTGAATCTGTACCATCTTTTGTTCAAAAAAAGTCCGCTACATCATCACAATCCATTTCCTCTGTTTGATCTAATTTTGGTTTCCCAATCATAGACTTTACTGTTGTGTCCCGCGGCCATGGCAGGCCACGACCCCGGTCCACTTCCTCGTCCGTGGCAACGACCCGCCGCGGCAGCCACGGGGGAAACCCCTGACTGGGTGCTCGTTGCCCCGGCGCGGGTCCCCGGCCTGACCGTCGGGGGGAGAGCCGTCTCTGCTCTGCCCCCGCACCGTTCCTGCAGCCTTTCCTCCGCGGAGGAAATTCAAGATGGCCGCCGCCATCCTTAGGCACGAGGCCGCGCCCCCTTCAGAGATTTAAAGGTACCTGATCCCTTTAACAAGCCTCACCTGTCCTTGATCAGCCTGAGCAGGGGAAGTATATAGGGAAGCTTCCTCTGCTCATTCTCTGACTTGGCAACATCCTCCAGCGCTGTCTAGTCTGCTTGCTTCAGTGAGTTCCTTGAGCTTCAGATCGCTGTTCCTGTTATGTCTTGGTCTTCTCAGTTCCTGATTTCGGATTGGCTTACGATGATTCTCTGGTGTGCGACTCAGATTGGCAAGCGGTGATTCTCTGGTGTGACTTCGGACTGGCAAGTGGTGATCCCTCAGTGTGTGACCTCGGACTGGTAAGCGACGACTCTCTGGCACTTGATCTTGGACCCCTCCTGGACTCCGTCTCCAAGGGCCCGCCTAAGTCCCAGTGGTCCGGGTCCCTATGGGCTCCTCCTGGGGGGACCACGGACTTCCAGGGCAAAGCTCCAGTCAGCCCTTGCACCGATACCACGACTCTTTGGGGTCCACCTAAGTCCCAGCGGTCTGGGTCCCTATGGGCTCCTCCTGGGGGGGACCACAGACTTCCAGGGGTGAAGACACAGCTCCTCTTCTAGCCTCTTCATTTGCCTGCAGTCGTCTCCGTCTCCAGAGCCGAGGGTCAACTGCGCTCCTCTTCTGTTCTGCCTCGCCACCCGACGAGAGAACCTACGGATCCTCCGCAAGGTATACCATCCTCTCATCGGCCCAAGGGTCCACAAGCCTGAGCAAAACAGATTGCCAAGTCCATGGACCCGGCGGAGGTATCTGCCCGCCAGGCTATTCCCGGAATGCCCCAGCACCTGAAGGATCAACAACAGACCCTCGATGCCCTGGTCTCTGCGGTACAGGGCCTGACCCAAATGCCTCGAGGCATTAGGGCCTGCGAACTCTACGCTGCCGTCTCCGCCTGGGGCTCAAGGAGGTCGCCTGACCCAGCCACACAGCATCCAGGGCTCCAGGGATGACCAGGGGCCAGTAACGCCCACTCAACTCCCGGCGCCCTCTCGACACGCTGGAGATACGAAGTTGTGTTGAGGATTCCTCAGCCAGTGCCAGGTCCATTTTTCCTTGTTGCCTGCGCAGTTCCCCAGCGACCTGGTCAAAACCAGCTACATTATGTCCCTGCTCGACGGGAAGCCTCTGATCTGGGCCTCTCATCTGTGGGAGAGAAGGGACCCTGTCTTCGAAAACTTGAATCAGTTTCTGTCTGCCTTCCGGAAGATGTTTGACGAACCCGTCCGCAAGCCCACTGCGGTCTCGGAATTACTCCGATTACGACAGGGTACTCGAACAGTGGCCGAGTACGCGATGGAGTTCCGCACCCTGGCCGCAGAGCTAAATTGGAGAGAAGATTGCCTACACGGAATCTTCTTGGAAGGGCTAGCCTCGCGCCTGCAGAATGAACTAGCGGCGAAGGAACTCCCAGACAACCTCAATGGCATGATTGAACTGGCCAATCGAGTGGATCGTCGAATGAAGTTTTGCCTTCTGGTTGTCAGGCCGGCGAGAAGGCCCTCACTTCCTTCCAAGAGTGCATCTGAAGCCCTTCGGGCACCCGCCGAGGAGCCTATGGAGTTGGGTCATGGGAGAGTGTCTCCTCAAGAGCGCTGGCGGCGAGCAAGAGAAGGACTTTGCTTTTATTGCGGCGTAGCAGGCTATCGAATAGCCGCCTGCCCAGTACGACCAGAAAACTCTCGGGCTTAGGACCTGAAGGAGGTCTCATCCTGGGCTGTACTGCACCCGCACCTCCTCTAACGTTGCCAGTGGCGTTATCCTCGGCAGATGGGGAGTTCCACATGCTAGCTCTAGTGGACTCCGGCGCCAGTGGCAATTTTATAATGAAAGGCCTGGTGGAACACCTAAAGATTCCACAAGTTTGTCTCTCTGTCCCTATGGTCATTTCCTCGATTCAAGGGAAGCCTCTTCCGGAACGGGTCACACACACCACAATTCCTGTCCAGCTGCGGGCTGGGGTCCTGCATCAAGAACAGATGTCCTTCTATGTCCTGGAGTACTCCATCCATCCAATCGTCCTAGGTCTCCCCTGGCTCCAGGAGCACGAGCCCCAGTTCGATTGGAAGACTTTGCAGCTAGCTCATTGGGGCCCGAGCTGTCATGACAACTCCTTCCTCTTTGTGATTCCAGCATCCTGCCCCATAGCTTCCCAGACCTGCCAGCTCCTTATGCCGCATACGCGGACGTTTTCTCGAAGAAAAGGGCAGAGATTCTTCCTCCCCATCGGAAGTTCGATTGTGCCATCCAGCTCCTTACTGGCACCAAACCTCCTCGGGGTCGCACCTACGCCCTCTCACCCGCAGAGACGCAGGCCATGAGCGAGTACATCAAAGAGAACCTGGAGAGGGGCTTCATCCGGTAATCCAAATCCCTGGCCGGGGCTGGCTTCTTCTTTGTCGCGAAGAAGGACGGGAGTCTTCGTCCCTGTATCGACTACCGGGGTTTATGTGCCATTACGATCAAGGATCGTTACCTTTTACCCCTTATCTCGGAGCTCTTTGACCGGCTACAAGGTGCAAGGATCTTTTCCATATTAGACCTCTGAGGGGCCTACAACCTCATCCGAATTAAAGAAGGTGATGAGTGGAGGACGGCCTTCAATACCCGAGACGGCCACTACGAGTATTTAGTGATGCCGTTCGGGCTCTGTAATGCTCCCGCGGTGTTCCAGAACACCATGAATGAGATATTCCGTGATCTCCTGTACAAGTGCGTAGTAGTATACCTGGATGACATTTTAGTATTCTCGGATTCCCTGACTGCGCACTGTCAACACGTCATCCAGGTGTTGCAACGTCTCAGAGAACACCAGCTATATGCAAAATTGGAAAAGTGCCTCTTTGAGAAAGAGTCCCTTCCCTTCCTGGGATACATTATCTCCAACGAAGGCTTCCGTATGGACCCTCAGAAGCTGCAAGCCATTCGGGAATGGCCCCAGCCGTCCGGACTGAAGGCACTCCAACGATTCTTGGGGTTCGCAAATTATTATCGATCATTCATTCCCCACTATGCGACCTTAGTGGCCCCAATGACGGCCCTGACCCGGCAAGGCGTGGATCCCAAGAAGTGGCCTCCGGGAGCGGAGACCACCTTTCATCGCCTCAAGGAGGCGTTCCTGCAACAACCATGCCTTCGGCATCCAGATCCGCAACGGCCGTTCATCATTGAGGTAGATGCCTCATCGGAAGGCATAGGGGCCGTCTTGAGTCAGACGTCTGATACTCACAAACTTCGTCCGTGTGCCTTCCTCTTGCGCCAGTTCTCCCCGGCAGAGAGAAACTACGCCATAGGCGATAAGGAGTTGTTGGCGATCAAGGTCGCCCTCGAGGAATGGTGCCCCTGGCTAGAGGGGGCACAGCATCAATTCACACGGACCACAAGAATCTCGAATACCTGCACCGGGCACAATGACTCAACCCACGGCAAGCACGCTGGGTTCTGTTTTTCACCTGATTTAATTTTGTGCTCCGCTACAGACCAGCAGAGAAGAATGCCAAGGCCGATGCCCTATCACGGGTATTTGAATCAGCAGAAGGTTCTGAGGAACCGCGATTCATCATCGACCCATCCCGCATCCTCTTGTCTGCTACCACTGCCGTCCCTCCTGGGAAGACTCTGGTTCTGCCGGGCTTGCGGAAACAAGTATTGGCATGGGCTCACGACTCCCGTTGTTCCGGTCACCCAGGACAATCCCGGACCCTACAAAACCTGTGCCGCTATTACTGGTGGTCAAAGGTCAACAAGGACGTCCGGGCGTATGTGGAGTCCTGTCAGTCCTGCACCCGCCATAAGAGAATCTTCGGTTCGACCCCAGGCCTACTTCAGCCGCTACCTGCGCCTTCTGAACCATGGATTCATGTGGTTACCGACTTCGTGGTAGACCTGCCACCGTCCAGCGGCAACACAACAATTTGGGTGGTCATCGACCGTTTTAGTAAAATGGCGCACTTCGTTCCAAGGCGAAGCTCCAGTCAGCCCTTGCACTGATACCGTGACTCTTCGGGGTCCACCTAAGTCCCAGCGGTCTGGGTCCCTATGGGCTCCTCCTGGGGGGACCACAGACTTCCAGGGGTGAAGGCACAGCTCCTCTTCTAGCCTCTTCATCTGCCTGCAGTCGTCTCCGTCTCCAGAGCCGAGGGTCAACTGCGCTCCTCTTCTGTTCTGCCTCGCCACCCGATGAGAGAACCTACTGATCCTCCGCAAGGTATACCATCCTCTCATCGGCCCAAGGGTCCTCAAGCCTGAGCAAAACATTTACTAACACAAATAGTTCCTGAGGATGATCAATTGACTTGTTAAACCTCTCAGTGTAAAATCTATTCCATACTTTAATTACTTCCTTCTTATTCTCATACCGTTTCCACCCATATAATCTCATATCTGCACCCAACTCCCTTTTGCTCCATTTCCTCTCCAACTTGTGCACTGATTTCTTCATGGTACTCAAATCTTGTGAATATCATGGAAGTTTCCGCTTTAAAGGATTCACCATTACTATCTTTTCAGGTGCCACTGTATCATATACCTTTTTTAGTTGTTCAGATCATTCTGATGTTAACTCTTCGATATTAGTACCAGTTTGATTAATTTCAAATCCTACTCTTTGCCATTCCTGTTCAAATTCAGCAATATCTACTTTAGCACACACCTTCTTTGCCTCCTTACACTTCTTTACTTTACTCTTTTCAACTTGAATCTTCCCGGTTATTGCGTAATGACCTGACCATAGTACCTTTCTTGTTTCTGTCTACTATTGCTTGCTGTTTCCACATCTCCTCTGAGCGTAATAATAAATCAATCGTATGTCCAGCATGATGAGTTGGACCCTTTATTATTTGTTACATGTCCAATGTAGTCTAAAATTGAGCTGCCGCTCATAATCTTCTATTGTCCACCTGTATTTTAAAGTCCCCAATTAAAATAATAGTTTGCATATTTAATATTAGGCTAGTTAAGCTGTCAAAGAGTTTTGATCTTTTTGCTGCTAATAATGCCCGTGGTGCATAAATAAGTCCAACTTCAATATTTAAGATCTTAACTAATAAGGCCTCAATTCTATCACTTAAATTTAATGGGGTCACATCAGTTTCCAAGGAGGCCTTATAAAACACAACAAGCCCACTCCCATTTTTACCTCTGTAGACACCCTTGAAAAACATACCCTGGATGGGTCATCAAATTTAATAACACCAAATCCACATCAGTATGCCATGATTCTGTTACCAACCAAAACAATCAAAAATACCACAAATGTGGGTAAAAACCAAATACTCTTAAGAAACTCACATTGTACAATTTATCATAACATTTTTTTTTGTTATTATCAAAAATTCTAACAAAGGGAACAAAAACCCTCTTAAATGTCTCCTAAATATTGTTGAGAGAACAGCGGTAGTTTCATATACCATAGTAATGTACAGGTACCATCCAGGTTACTCACATTATGATAATAATCATGAACATACCGCTGTCTCCCCTTTTTTTAAAATGTGAAACTCAAAAGTGCTATATTGTAACCACGGAGAATGTGCTGAACCCATATACTCAATCACTTTTATATTACTTAGCTGCACGATTGTTATTCCTTTTTTTTTCCTCAGTGTCCATTGTCTGTATCCATAACCACTGTCAAATTATTGGTTGCGCTATTTCTTCTTCCCAATATAGACAGGTGACGCCAAAGACTCCAACTTCTCACAAAATGCGGGACTCCCAATCACTGGTTAATGCAACCCCAACATTGCTCTCTGCTTCAACGGCAAAGGGAAATGTGGAAAAGAGGATTTGCATTCAGACATCATCCAACAAGGCATCGATCTGTGCAGTCTGAGTGAACAAGCATCGGGATAACTTGCTTGATGTGGCGGCTACAACCCTTAACCATAAGCCTTATGCTCACCTTTGATGCAACTCCAACATTACTCTCTGCATCAATGACAGGAGATGACAGGAAATTTGAATCAAACAGTTACCAACAAGGGCCCTGAAGTTGTACTTGCCAGGTTCTTTTTTGGGTACGTGCCAGGTTCTTATGGCCGGGATTGGCCACTGTTGGAAACAGGATGCTGTTCTTATGTTGGTGATTGGTGAAACAGATAAGTAAGGGAAAATAAGAGTCGAAGCTTGCTGGGCAGACTAGATGGGCCGATTGGTCTTTTTCTGCTGTCATTTCTATGTTTCTATGTTTTTCTGTTTTTATGATGACTCTGTTACCAGCATCAGCTCTAAAGAATTATCTAATAACATATCTGAAACATCTAACCACTTTTTCCTACTAGACTGGGCATTAATATAAGCAAAAGATAATCACACATCTACTTCAGCAAAACAAGCTATCTTCCCCTAATTAAGCAGAGAAATAGGGGTAACCATTTCACACTTTTTCTATAATAATTATAATGCTTGCATAACCCTCCATAAACACCCTGCCCTGTTACAAATGAAATCCCAACCCCATCAACCTACTTCCTAACCCCAAGAAAATAAATATTTATTTGTTTATTTAGATTTTTATATTCTGCTTTTTGGCACTTCAAAGTGTACATCAAAGCAGATTACATTCAGATACTATAGATATTTCCCTATCCCCAGAGGGCTTACAATCTAATTTTGTACCTGAGGCAACGGAGGGTAAAGTGACTTGCCCAAGGTCACAAGGAGCAACACAAATATCCAGCCCCACAAACTAAACATTTTGCAAACAAAAACATACACCTTACCAGATCTTTCCCTTTACAACCTTCAATTCAAAATATAAAATACCAAAAACTATCAAAAATAACCTGCCCACTCGTGCCCAGAAAAGAGTAGGATATTTAGCACTTATGAAAGGTACTAGAGTGACAGCACTAGAAGCCTATGTCCTCCAGGTGTTCATCACTACTGCCAATGTGCCTGCTCTAGAGAGACCTCCTTTTAGCCGTGAAAGGGTAGGTCAGTCAGTTTCCTTACCTCTGTAATATTTGGCTTTTTTTGCTAGGACTGCAGTCAGTAGGTTATTTAGTTACTTAAGCTTTAAATTTATAGGCTGCTTTTTACAATGGCTCAAAGTGACTTACAGCCCTATATACCAGTGCAGCTGCAAAGTAAAGCAAAACATGATAATGTATAGCAATACAATCCAAGTTAATAACCAGTAAAAATTTAAACATAATGAGGCAAATATTCAGCTGCTATTTGGCCTAACAAGTTATCTGGATAAACTTATCCGGTTAACTTGGTCGAGATATTCAGCGGCGCAGCCACACTACTGAGTATGCTTGTTAATCTTATAGTTAGCTGGATACGTTTATCTGGTTAAGTGCAGAACAGTCAATAGCTGTCCTAGACATCCAACTAGCTAAGGGCATGATTTTCTAAGGCTTTTTTCCCATTCTGGTGTCTATGGGAAAAATGCTTAGAAAATGAGGCCCTAAGCTGGATAAAGGCTGAATATCAGCACTTATCCAGATTGCTTAAGCCAGATAAGTAGCTCTGCCCTAGAATACCCCCATTCCACCCCTCATTTATCCAGCTATTTAAACACTTGCTGGACTAAGTGGCGACTGCTGAGCGAAGCTGAATATTCAAACAGCAAAACTTAGCAAGCTAACCCTCTCATTTATCAAAATGCGCTAAGGCGTTTTTGCATGCCTTAAGGGCTTATTGATTGCAAAAAGTGCTGTTAATGCATGTGGTAGCACCATATTGTATGTTGTGATGCAAATCTGAAAGAGAAGAGGAGTGGGTTTATGAAGCCCTAATACTGATTTTAGCTACAACTTTTTCAGAAGTGTTAAGCTGTATCATTTGTTATGATGTTTTTTTTGTGGATGCTGGTTTGAAGCTCCCAGAGTGTCCACCTAGCTAAGAGAGTGAGAAGGTGAGAGAGACACTAGCCATAATGGCATCACCCTAGATACATATTTATATCTCTATGGGAGGCCCACCTAGTGACTCAAGGTGAGGTTTAGGTATTAGTGTGGGGGGTTAGGGGCCACTTTGACATTCAATGTGAGACGTACGAACAGAACAGTGCTCTCTTGTGAACATTTGATGACCCTCGGTGTGAGGAAACTCACCCAAAGATGAGATTTGTGCAATGTTCTCTCAACCTAGCTTGATATTACCCAGGTCAAGCTAGGTTGAGAGAACATTGCACAAATCTCATCTTTGAGTGAGTTTCCTCACTCCGAGGGTCATCAAATGTTCACAAGAGAGCACTGTTCTGTTCGTATGTCTCACATTGAATGTCAAAGTGGCCCCTAACCCCTACCCTAATACCTAAACCTCACCTCGTGTTACTAGGTGGGCCTCCCATAGAGATATAAATACCTATCTAGGGTCAGGGCATTATGGCTAGGTGCTTTCTCTCTCTTTCTTTCTCTCTCTCTCTAAACATGGTCCCCCCAGTGGTTGTATGTAGAAAATACCACATTATGGCCCTTATCTCAAAGTGCAAAAAAGTGATCGCAATTTGTGGTAACTTAGCTCTTCGCATAGGGGCAGTTTTTAAAACCTGCGCGCATGCTCAGATTTGTTTGCGCAAACAAATCTACGAGCGCGCATGTTATAAAATCCAGGGTTGGCGCGCGCAAGGGGGTGCACAATTGTGAAACTTGCACGCACTGAGCCGCACAGCTTGCTTCCATTCCCTCCAAGGCCATTCCGAAATCGGAGCGGCCTCGGAGGGAACTTTCCTTCCACCCCTTCGCACCTTCCCCTCCCTTCCCCTACCTAACCCGCCCCCCCCAGCCCTACCTAGAACCCCCCCTTACCTTTGTTGAAGAAGTTTCGCCTGCCTCCTGGCAGGCGTAACTTATGCGCGCTGGCTGATGGCCGGCCCGCGAACCCGGGCACAGCCCCACCCCCCCCGGACCACCCCGAACCGCCCATACCCCGCCCCTTTTTGCAAGCCCCAGGACATACGTGTGTCCCAGGGCTTGTGTGCGCCCCCGAGCCTATGCAAAATAGGCTTGACGCACGCATGGGGGGTTTTTAAGGGTTATGCGCGTAACTTATGCGTGTAACCCTTTTAAAATCCGCCCCATAGGTATTAGCACAGGGGTAGATTTTAAGAAAGTGCGCCTTCACGTAGTTTTGTTGGCGCACCAGGCGCCAACAAAAGTACGCTTGATTTTAGTAGATACGCGCGTATCAGCTAAAATCCAGGATCGGCGCGCGCAAGGCTGCCGATGTCGTGTAGCCGGCGCACGCCGAGCCGCGCAGCCTGCCGCCGTTCCCTCCAAGGCCGCTCCGAAATCGGAGCGGCCTCGGAGGGAACTCGCTTTTGCCCTCCCCTCCCCTTCCCCTCCCTTCCTCTATCTAACCCACCCCCTCGGCCCTATCTAGACCCCCCCCCTACCTTTGTCGGGGGATTTACGCCTCCTGGAGGGAGAAGTAAATCCCCGCGCGCCAGCGGGCCGCTAGCGTGCCGAGACGCGACCTGGGGGTGGTTCCGGAGGGCGCGGCCACGCCCCCGGACCGCCCCGGGCCGAAACCATGCCCCCGGGCCCGCCCACGAAACGCCGCGTCCCGCCCCCAAAACGCCATGCCGATCCGACACGCCCCCCTCAAAAAACCCCGGGACTTACGCGAGTCCCGGGGCTCTGCGCGCGCCGGTAGGCCTATGGAACATAGGCGCACCTGCGCGCAAGGCCCTGCTCACGTAAATCCAGGCGGATTTACGCGAGCAGGGCGTTTAAAATCCGCCCCACAAATTGTGATAAACTCGCTATTACCATAAAACATTCCCCTTTTCCCATTGCATGCGATATTTACTGCATTTTGATAAATCCAGGCCTAAGTTATAAGTAACATGGTTTAAGTAGTGTTGAATATTGGCCCCAATAAATATTAACCTACAATCTATAAATAAAACATCACGAATATAAAAGAGGAGACTGATGGATTCAAATGTCTCAACAGATTTGATCCAATTAGTGCCAAACTCTGATTTTTTTTAGTGATGTGACTACCTTTCCACCGGAAACTGATCCAGGACTACACGCTCATTTTACTTGGCCAATCTTTTTAAGTCCTAACTGACCTTTGTTAGATGTGACCTGGTGACTTAGAAATGAAAGGCTCTGTGATGCTATGCCAATTCCCTCGAGCCTTCTGGGTCCCTCTTTAAAATATTATAAAACGCTCCCCCCAAAAGAACCTATGGAGTGAAATACTCCACTCAGGTTTGATTGACTTTTTCGACTGGGTAACCAAGGAATTGGATCAAGGAAGAGCGCTAGATGTCATCTACTTGGATTTCAGCAAAGCTTTTGATACGGTTCCGCACAGGAGACTGGTGAATAAAACAAAAAGCTTGGGAGTGAGTGCCGAAGTGGTGACCTGGATTGCAAACTGGTTGACGGACAGAAGACAATGCGTGATGGTAAATGGAACTTTCTCTGAAGAGAGAGCGGTCTTAAGTGGTGTACCGCAAGGATCGGTGTTGGGACCGGTCCTGTTCAATATCTTTGTGAGCGACATTGCGGACGGGATAGAAGGTAAGGTTTGTCTTTTTGCGGACGACACTAAGATCTGCAACAGAGTGGACACGCCGGAAGGAGTGGAGAGAATGAGACGGGATTTAAGGAAGCTGGAAGAGTGGTCGAAGATATGGCAGCTGAAATTCAATGCCAAGAAGTGCAAAGTCATGCATTTGGGGAGTGGAAATCCGAATGAACTGTATTCGATGGGGGGGGAAAGGCTGATGTGCACGGAGCAGGAGAGAGACCTTGGGGTGATAGTGTCTAATGATATGAAGTCGGCGAAACAATGCGACAAGGCGATTGCAAAAGCCAGAAGAATGCTGGGATGCATAGAGAGAGGAATATCGAGTAAGAAAAGGGAAGTGATAATCCCCTTGTACAGGTCCTTGGTGAGGCCTCACCTGGAGTACTGTGTTCAGTTCTGGAGACCGTATCTACAAAGAGACAAGGACAAGTTGGAGGCGGTACAGAGAAGGGCGACCAGGAAGGTGGAGGGTCTTCATCGGTTGACATACGAGGAGAGATTGAAGAATCTAAATATGTACACCCTGGAGGAAAGGAGGAGCAGGGGTGATATGATTCAAACTTTCAGATACTTGAAAAACTTTAACGATCCAAAGACAATGACAAACCTTTTCCAACAGAAAAAATCAGCAGAACCAGAGGTCACGAGCTGAGGCTCCAAGGAGGAAGACTAAGAACCAATGTCAGGAAGAATTTCTTCACGGAGAGAGTGGTGGATGCCTGGAATGCCCTTCCGGAGGAAGTGGTGAAGTCCAAAACTGTGAAGCACTTCAAAGGGGCATGGGATAAATATTGTGGATCCATCAGGTCCAGAGGACGCATATAAAGAGCAGGTAGTAAAATACTGCACGGAGCGGCAGTAGCCACAGAGGCATTCACGGAGCGGGATGCCAGTGGCCAGTGGTAGGTGTCCACCTTCATGGAGCGGAAGGATGTAGGGCTGTCATCTCCCAATTAAATAAAAAACAAAAACAAAAAACAAAACAGGGATGGGATCCATCAGGTCTAGAGGACACATATAAAGAGCAGGTAGTAAAATACTGCACGGAGCGGCAGTAGCCACAGAGGCATTCACGGAGCGGGATGCCAGTGGCCAGTGGTAGGTGTCCATATAAAGAGCAGGTAGTAAAATACTGCACAGAGCGGCAGTAGCCACAGAGGCATTCACGGAGCGGGATGCCAGTGGCCAGTGGTAGGTGTCCACCTTCACGGAGCGGAAGGATGGAGGGCTGTCATCTCCCAATTAAATAAATAATAAAAAAACCCAGGGATGGGATCCATCAGTTCTAGAGGACGCATATAAAGAGCAGGTAGTAAAACACTGCATGGAGCGGCAGTAGCCACAGAGGCATTAACGGAGCGGGATGCCAGTGGCCGGTGGTAGGTGTCCACCTTCACAGAGTAGAAGGATGAAGGGCATCCATCTCCCAATTAAAAAAAGAAAAGAAAAAAAAGAAAAAAAAACAGGGATGGGTTCATGGGCTTATAGGTATTACCAATTATTAGGCTTTTCAATATTTGATGATAGTTAATGTGACTTTCAAGGCATTCTTCACTTTCGGTGCATGTCCGGCATGACTCCTTGCTTCAATGACAGGGGAAAAGAAAAACTGATACTTCACACATTTCCAGCATTGCCCTCTGCTTCATGGCAGAGAGCTATGCTGCCGCTTACCCAACTAATCAAACTTAATATTTCACTTGGAAGCAGCTCCAGCACTGCTCTCTACATTAATGGTGGGGGTGAAAAGGGAATTAGAACATAAGGTTACTAAGAGCCAAGAGAAACAGTTAAGTATGAGAACAAATGTGTGAAGCTTGCTGGGCAGACTGGATGGACCGGTTGGTCTTCTTCTGCCGTCATTTCTATGTTTCTATGTTTCTATTATCACTTTAGTTCATTAAAACTTTATCTTCCAGTTAACCAATTTTTTATGGTTGGGAGAAATTGCTCTAGTGGGATGGAAAAGCCAAGGTGTTCTTTGAGTGGGGCTGTCACAAGAGTGCATTGAAAAGAGCCTTTAAAAAGACCTTTATTATCAGAATCAGGATGTTTTGTTTTATTTTGCTGAGAGGATAACTAATGAATCAAGACTGACATGCAGCCTGATGTTCTTTCCCTTAGGTAACAAAATGAAATGAGAGAGTACTTTTTTCTTTGGAAAAAAAAAAAAGCTGTTTTAGGAAAGAATAGATTTCTGTAAACTTTTTGTTAATATTAAGATATATGGGGAAAATTCATCACCCATTTGGCAAATTGCTGCCAAATTCCATGTTTTTTTGAATATCTGCTGTTGCAATTAGGGATATTTATCCACAGTTAGGAGTGTTTGGGGAGAGGCAAAAAGTTATTCAGAACATTTAGGAGGCAGAGGCAGCATTTTTCTCTATTACTGAGCTCGGCTTCACCTCTGGCCCCACAAAGATATATTCCCCAATGCATTTCTGTGACTTTTATTCACCTTCTCAAGGCTTCTGTGTTGGATAAATTAGCAGGAGTAAGTTCAGACAGTATCCGCGGCAGGCACTATACTCTCACTTATGATTTATTTCCTTTTCCTCCCAGAGGATCCAGGCTGTGCCACTCTTTTTTTCCTTTCAGTCTGTCTTATTCCATTTGGGATGGAATAGGAGAGTCGTGTCTGTTATGGTTTGTGGATATGTGGACCCTTGGCCCGAGGTGCGAGTTGTTACAGCCCGTGGGGAGGAGCTCCACAGGTCCGCGCCGTCAGGAGGTGAGATATCGGCACAGCGGGGAGCTCTAGGCACAGTGGTGGAGAGGCCCCCAGGGACCAGGAGATAACTCCCGCAGAGTGGTTATCAGTAGGTGGTTCTTGGAGTGAGTCCTTGAAGAGAGAGGTGCCAGGCGAACCGTGGAGCAGTAGGCACCGGAATAGTTGAGTAGGAGTTTCTCCGGGAGGACAGCCCCAAGAGGGTGGAGCTTCAGCGTGGTGGGCATAGATAGGAGACGCAGGCCACCCATGGGGTAGGAGAGCCCGGTCCCGAACCCAGCTGCTGACGTAGGCAGGAACCCAGAAAGCAGAGGAATGCCAGCAGTGTAGCAGAGGAGCTGACCTGAGGAGCAAGACAGCTGATAGCCGAAGAATAGGCTGAAGTCCAGCCCCGTGGAGTGGAGCAGCTCTAGGCAGTCTCTTGAATAGAATCATGGCCCGAGGAGCGGGTGAGCACAGACAGTCTTGGCGAGAATACAGGCACAACCTCAAGGAGCGAGGGAGGCCAGTCGAGGAACTCACAGGTTGCCGCGGTGTTCCAAGGCAGACCAGAGTAGCTGGAGCCAATGCAGAGCAGGACCCAGGAGGCGCAGAGTCAGCCCAAGGATCGGGGTAGGCCAGAGGAGCGAGTCCTCGTAGGAGCGCACCCTGACCCCCGAGGAGCGGGTGCCAGACAGGGTCCACGAGCAAGGCACGAGGCGATGTCTCAGGAACACAAGGCAGGAGTTCAGACCACGGATGGAACTTGTTGCCAAGTCGGCTAGCTGGGGGTGAAGGTGGACATAAGAACATAAGAACATGCCATACTGGAGACTGATGACATCATTAAACAGGGACGCCTCTGAGGTTCCCGCTGAAGAGGCTTCAAAGGTGGAGCCTGTGATGCGCACGCGAGCACCTAGGAAGGCCCGGCGTTGGAGTAGGAAGTAGCGACGCCCGTGCCGCCGAGAGGAATCCCACAGAACACGGCGATGTAGGCAGGCCCGCGCAGCGAGCAGCCCCGGAGAGGGCAGGAGAGCGATGCAGGAAGTGAGTACTCGCGGTCACAGCTGTCTGTGACCGACAGGCATAACAGTGTCAGGGAAGAGATTTTAGACTGGTCTGTTTCAGAGCCATCTCTCACTGCTTTTAAAGAGACAATATTGTGATCACCAGAACACTTGTCTATTTAAAAGAGACTTTGCCAGACTCTTACCTGCTGCAGAAGCCTTGCAGTACAACAACTACACATGCAGCAGTGAGCAGTAAGCACTGAATGTTAGAGAGGCGTGGATTTTTAAAGTGACGAGCAAATATGAGCAGATAAGTTTAAAGCACAGTCAGCAACAGTGCCCAGATTCCATGGTGAGTTTAAAAAAATAATGAAGGAGAGGAGAGTCAATATAGGAGGAAAGCAAAGATATGCAGGGGTGAAGATCACCTCTAGTTTAGCTGCATTCAATCAGAGAAAGTGAAAGTGCAATCCAGGATAATAGGGAGGAGAGGCAGGAAGTCAAATGAAAGAGACAGAAGATAATTAGGGAGAAAATGAGACAGAGATAAGCATATCATCTGGTATGAGCACTGGTGAAAGGAGATTAAATGGCCAAGGCAGGGAAGATCAACAGAAAAAAGAAAACAGGAAGAGCCTTTGGGAACAGCAACTGTTAAGAGTGAGGAGTCAGGTGAGGAAGTATTTAGAAGAAATACTGAAATGCCAGACTGGTAGAAAGAAAACCAATTCAAGACCAGACCAAAAAGCCCAAGAGGAGAGAGGTTTATTTAGGAGGTTAGAATGATCCGCTCTGCCAAAGGCTGCAGAAAGACTGAGAAAAATAACTATAGAGGAGGAGCCAGTTACACTTGATTTTAAGAGTTGATCAAGAAAATGGACAAGGATAGACCGTAGAGTAAGCAGGATGAAAGTAGATTAGCAGGGATGAAGAGCATGGGTAAAAGTGAGAAAATCTAAACCAGTCTCTTCCCACATCTCTGAAGAAGGAGAAGCAAGAGGTTCTACTCAGAAATAATGGTGCCTACCTTCTGGAATGTGTGCATATGCATCAGCATGTTTTTGTGAATCTCCTCCCCCTCCGAAAAGAAATTCTCCAGTCAGGATCTTCCTCTTGGAACCTCTAACAAGTGCTGAAATTTGGTGTGGATAGGACAGCAAACAAAAGTTATCTGATGGTAAATTCTGTCTTGAAATTGAAAATACAAGTTAATATCAACTCAGCAATCCATGTCCAAAATACCTGGCAGCTCTCATTTAATGAGAACTTTGATAAAACCTCCGCTATATTATCAACAGCAGCTAATTGGGGTATGTTGGTATATAATGCAATAATATTTGCTGTAAGCAACCATCATGTATCACAGTTCTGCAAAGACTGATTAAACCTTCTAGCTGCGTGATTAAATGCGCTGAATCTCTGACATATGAGCTGATGTTAATAACATGAGGTTGTAGTAGGTTACTGGTTCAAAAATGACCCCCCTCCACGAGAGGATTGGTCGCCCAGGGGATTTTCAATGGATTTGTGAATTTTGGGCACAAAATAAATGACTGGGGTCACTGGGTGCATCTGATACAAGAAAACATACAGTTTATCATTTATTAACTTATGATCCCAGAGCAGCTTTCAAAACAGCATAAAAAATAGATTGAATTTCACCAGTTGGATCTTTATCCAATAACATATAAAATTCCCTATCATCAAGTTGTCAATTAGCCTCTTCAATGTATTTACAACAGTCCATAATAAGCCCCACCCTTATCAGCCAGTTTAATGATAATGGTCTCATCCTGACTCAATTCTGCAATGGCTAATTGTTCCACCTTCTTCAGGTTGTATCTAAGCGGGGTATATTGTGATTCCATGGCACGGATGTGACTCATGGCTAACTCTTCAAACATGGAAATGAACGGATCTGCCAGCTCAAGGGGCTTCCACTTAGAACATTTCACAAATCGAGATTGCACTGATGCTTCCAAAGAATCTGAAAAAAACTTAGCAATTTTAAATTTTCTAAAAAAAATGTAAGTAAACCCAATATGAGTGGAAAATGAATCATAATGCGTATTTGGGAGAAATGATAACCCTTTGTTTAATATATTGTTTTCATCTGTAGACAAAGGTCTCGATGACAAATTAAATACCGAATCATAATGTATAATTTCACAAACCGGTTACCCCAGATGCGGAGCATATTTTACTGATGAGGGTGCCCTTTTATCTGAGATCTCGAAAAATGTGTCGTTTCTTCAATGCGCTTATAAGTTGTTCCCATGTCACCCTGCATAAAGGACATAGTTTTTTTATATTTGCCTTTTTTATCATCCATCTCCTCCTCTGATGAATCCCCTGATGATGAGGGAAAGGACTTAACCCTTAATTTTTTGTTCTTGTTCATCCAGGGGCACACAAATCCTTTTGTTTAATCTGACTGATCTCTTTGAAATTTTTGTATTTTTAACCTAATGTCTGACCTAAAGGACTCTAGTTGAGCTTAATATGTATTTAATTGTTTATCAAAATCTTCCCTAGCCATATCATTTTGCAAATCATTCATTTGTACTGTAGTTGTTCCTTCAAAGGGCCTAATGAAGACGTGATGGTTTCAACAACTAAAATCATCAGATCATGAGAGTATTTGCTCAAAATAGCATTCCATTCACCCAAAAACTCATCTCAATCTGCAAATAACATAGGTTCTTTAATGATTCTAAGTCCTCTAGGGATCCTCTTAACTCTGCAGTATTCTGCTAGTGTTGAGGCATGTAATTCCATCCTAATAATCTTTTTCTGAGTCTTAATATAACTATCTCAGTCACAAAGAGTGTGTTGTGTGTCATCTTCTCTGTTTACTGTTTTATGTAAAAAGCCTTGGTCGGGCATGTAAGCCCCGGGCGATTTGCCGTTCTATGTAAACCGGATTGATTTGTATCTCATACAGGAATTTCGGTATATAAAAATTAAAAATAAAAAAATAAATAAGGTAAAACCTGAAATGATATTCGATGCAGCTTGTTCGGTATAGCTTAAAAAGTTTTCCATAGTGAGTAATTACATGCATCACTAACTGGTTGCGAGGAACCTACATATGGTAAACCAACAGGTCAAGTACATAACTGAAGGACTAAATTAGATCCTCACACTTCCTTACACAATCCAAACTAATAAGGAAGAATCTAGAAATCATCTATTACTTTTTAATCAAAAGCCTACAAAGCTCACATTTAAATACATATAAATACATGTGCAATAAATGTCTTACATTGTAACACTCATCAATACATCTTAATTCACCAACATTGTATAGTTCTTTTTATATATCCATTGATTTAAAAATACATCAATCACACCCCCATACATATCACATTCACTCACCCCATTCAAAATATAAAACCATATTTTCATGCTGGAATATAATGCAGATTAAATTCCGTAATTGAATTCCCTAATACAAATTAAGGGGTAGATTTTAAACAGTGTGTGTGCGCGTCCATGTGCACACGGCTCCTGGCATGCACACATAGACGCGCCGATTTTATAGCATGCGTGTGCCAGCACACGCATGCTATAAAATCGGGTGGCCACGCACACAAGTGCAGGTGGCATGCACAAGGGGGTGGGTGAAGTTTAACAAATTACACAGGGCGATGTAATTGGGCCTTCCCCAGTTTCCTCCCAGTTTGCTACAATTAAGGAGTAGACTGGGAGGGAACTTCCCTACCCCCTATGTAAACTCCCTCCCTCTTCAACTCTCCTCTCCTCCTCACCCCCTAAAACTGATTAAAATAGATTTAACCTGAAAGTACAAGAACGAATCACATGTAAGCTAACTACGAGACATGTATTCAACGGACACTAGAGGACATGATTCAAATAGAAATTGTATGAAATTATGTTACCGGTTATCTATTGGCACCTCTGTTAAAGTACTAACATTTATTTTGCCTATTTGTGCCAGCCTGTAAACTGTTATGATGGTAAATAACTTATAGAAAAGATTTTAAATAAATAAATAAATAAATAAATAAATAAATAAATCTTTCCTTTGTTTTTTGTTTTTCAACTTACTTCAGGGCTGGAGCTGAAGTGAGTTGCATGCACCATTCGGCTGCCGGCGAGTGAGTCACTGAGAAAGCGTACAATGGCACTGTCCCGACCCACCCCTCACCCCTCCCCTCCCCATCCAGACCCCACCCCATCCCTGCCCCTTTGAAGAGGCCCAGCACTTGTGCGCATACTGGGGTTTACGCGTGTGGCCGGGCCCGTTTCAAAATTTGCGCAGCATGTACAAGGCCTGGCCACACAAGTAAACCCTAGATTTGATGCGCGCAGGCCTTTTAAAATCTGGCCTCATATTCCCAAGTGTAAAACAAATTGAATTCCCTAATTGAATTCCTTTGATATTCACCAGAAGTAGTTACATTATAATAGAACATAACATATGTTGATATAATGTTTTTGAGCAAATATTGACAAACTTTAAGAATAGTTTAATCAAAAAGAAGCCATATTATGGAAAAACTTCGAGAATCCTGATATAAAATTAGGAATTCAATGTGTATTAGGGAATTCAATTAAGGAATTCAATTTGCATTAGGGAATTCAATTTGTTTTATACTTGGGAACTTAATTTGTATTAGAGAATTCAATTTGTATTATATTCCAATGTGAAAATATGATTTTATATTTTGCATGGGGTGTTATGACCATCAGTCGCAGACGGCTGTGACCGCCCCAACTCATGTCATGTGCTGTCTGGCTCTCCTCTCCGGGTGAACTTGCAGCTGTGGCTAGCTGCTCCTGACGCTACCGTCTAGCTTCCGGGATTCCTCATGGCAGTCGGGACGCCGCCGACCTCCATGTCTCCTCTGGGCCTTCCTAGGCGTGCGCATGCGCCACTGAGCATCTCTTAAGGACGTTAAGGCGGGAACCTCAGGGGTGTCTCCTACTGATGACATCACTAAGCCTGGACTCTTAAGCACCACCCAGGCCCTGCACTAATTGACTTGGCAATGAGTTCCTACGCTACTGGTTCCTGCTGCTGTCTCCTTGGACCCGTGGTTCCCGTGTGCTGTTCGATTGGGCTTGAGATTCTGACTCGAGTACTTGCTCCTCGGGGGCTCATTCGTGTCTCCTCGTTTCCCTGCTCCTTGGGGTGGTCTCTGTGCTTCCTGTAGCCCTGCCTGCCGGCTTCCCTGCTCCTCGGGGTCGCTCCTTGAACTATCAGCTACTTGGGAGACTCAGCTTGGTGTACCCCGCTCCGTGGGCCAGTGCCTTCTCTACACCAGTCTGAATACCAGTTCATATATGGGGCTGTGCCTCTCTACTACAGTGACTGTGCTCACGCTTCCCTGCTCCTCGGGACAGTGCTTTTGTGTCACTACAGTGATTGTGCTCGCGCTTCCCCGCCCCTCAGGGCAGCACCATTGTTTCACTTCAGTGACTGGTGCTTGCACTCCCCCGCTCCTCGGGGCAGTATCTTCATTCCACATTTGTGACTGGGCTATGTGCCTCCCCACTCCTCAGGGTAGTGCCTACAATCCTAGCCACAGATTCCATTGTGAACAACCCTGATCCTCGGGGCAGCTTACGTCATCACCTCTGTGGCTCAACTTGGGCTTTCCCGCTCCTTGGGTGAGCCTATGTGATTACATCAGAGCCTTCCTCGTCATGTTGCTCTGCCCCTTGGGCCGTCTCTACTGCACGCCTTCAGAGCTCTGCTCTGCACTCCTCTGCTTCTCAGGGTCTGCTCTGCACTTCTCTACAGGGAAACTCTAGCTCTGGCATCTGATTCTATAACCCAGCCTATTGTACTGTGTACTTTCTCTGAACTGTGTTCCTGCTGCAGCTGACCTCGCCCTCCGATGGTGAGGACCTGTGGGGCTTCTCCCCATGGGCGGTACCAACTCTCACCTTGGGCCAAGGGTCACTAACCTAAGGATCCTAACACGGGGTGAATGGATGTGATATGAATGGGGGTATGATTAATGTATTTTTAAATCGTTACATATGTAAAAAGAACTATACAAAGTTGATGCATTAAGATGTATTGATGAGTGTTACAATGTAAGACATTTATTGCACATGTATTTATATGTATTTAAATGTGAGCTTTGTAGGATTTTGATTAAAAAGTAATAGATGATTTATAGATGCCTCCTTATTATGTTGGATTGTATTAGGTCTATGATATCACATGTTGGGTGTAGGCTTGACTCTGAGAAAGCCATGAGTAAAATGAATTACAATAAAATGTAATATATATCATAATAAGCCTCCTATATCAAAACAACAATAACTGCCTGCACTCAAACAGTAACAGCCTACCTATGAATAAGCAACACTGCAAATATTACTCTAGGCCCTAAAACGCCAATACACCTCCTATTAGGAAAACAGAAGACAGGCCATTTCAGAACACTATACAGCAACCACATGCTAGAACTTCACATCTTATTCATATGTGCAGAACACAGCAGACCTTCACCGAATACTGAATAAATAGTCCATAATGTGTAAATAGAAACATGCAGACAAAAAATGAACTGGAAATCATAACAAACCAAACTCTGTAGGCAATACAACAATAGAAAAATGGAAACATCATCGTTCCTCATAAACATTAAACAATACAATCAAGAAATATAATTCATAATAGTAAAACCATATTAATAAAAACTTCATAGAAACATAGAAGTGACGGCAGAAGAAGACCATATGGCCCATCCAGTCTGCCCAGCAAGCTTTCACAGTTATTTTTCTCATACTTATCTGTTACTCTGACCGCTGAGGTCAGGGCCCTTATTGGTAACTTTTTGGTTCTAATTTTCCTTCCACCCCTGCCATTGCTGGCTAAAGTTAGCCGGATAACTTGTCTATGGTATTCAGTAGCGTGCTGCCGATTAAGATAAAGTCTTAGCAGCAGCAGTGCTGGAGCTGCATAAAAGTGAAGTATCAAGCCTAATTGGTTAGGGGTAGAAACCGCCGCAATAAGCAAGCTACTCCCACGCTTATTTGTTTACCCAGCCTGTGCAATTTAGTCCTTGTTGGTTGTCTTAATATAAATCCTCTTTTCTTCATCCCCCTGCCGTTGAAGCAGTAAACTGTGCGGTATATGTATTCAAAGTGACGTATTGGTTCGGGGTAGTAACTGCCGCAACAAGCAAGCTACTCCCACGCTTATTTGTTTTCACGGACTATGCAATTCAATCCCAGTTGGTAGTTGTCTGAATGTAAATCCTCTTATCTTCATTCCCCCCTGCCATTGAAGCAGTGAGCTGCGCTGTATATGTATTCAAAGTGAAGTATCAGGTTTAATTAGTTAGGGGTAGTAACCACCGCAACAAGCAAGCTACTCCCATGCTTATTTGTGAATGCAAATCCTTTGTCCCACATTTCCTCTTGCTGTTGAAGCATAGAGCAATGTTTGAGTCACATTAACTGTGTGTATGTTTATTGAATAAGGGTATTAATCACCAGGAAGTAGCCGTCATTCCCGCAAGCCACCCCCATGCCTCTTCTCTTCATTCACATCCTTGAGACTTTATGGATCCACAGTGTTTATCCCAGTGGCGTAGCCACGGGTGGGCCTGGGTGGGCAGGTGCCCACCCAACTTAGACCCAGGCCCACCCAACTGGCACCGGAACTGCAAGGCTGTCGCGGGATCCCATCCCCGCGACAGCGAACAAGAGAACCCACGCCTCGCACGCCATCACCGCACACATGGGGAAGTGCTGCTGCGGCCGTATGGCCAACCGGTCTTCCTGTTGAGGGGGGGGGGAGCGGAAGCGCCGCGCGCAGCTTCCGCTTCCTCCCCCCAATGCAGGAAGATCAGCTGGCCTCTCCTGCTGCCACCCGTTCTCCTGCTATCTTTGGGCCAAACGGCCCGCCGAACTTCCTGTTTGGGGGTGGGGGAGCGGAAGCGCCGCGCACAGCTTCCGCTTTCTCCCCCAAAACAGGAAGATCAGCTGGCCTCTCCTGCTGCCACCGGCCTCCTGCTATCTTCGGGCGTCGGGCCGTATGGCCCGCCGATCTTCCTGCTTGGGGGGGAGCGAGGAAGCGGACGTTGTGCGCTGTGCTTCCGCTCCCCCCCCCCGACAGGAAGTTCGGCGGGCCATACGGCCCAACGCCCGAAGATAGCAGGAGTCCGGTGGCAGCAGGAGAGGCAGCTGATCTTCCTGCTTTGGGGGGCGGAAGCGGAAGCTGTGCACGTGCTTGAATGTGTATGTGTGGATGAGAATGGGAGTGTGTGTGAGTGAAAACTGGAGCCTGGGTGTGTATGTGGGTGAGAATGGAAGCTTGAATATGTGGGTGAATGGGAGCTTGAATGTGTGTATGTGTGGGTGAGAATGGGAGCCTGGGTTTGTGGGTGGGTGAGAATGGGAGCTTGAATGTGTGTATATATGGGTGAGAATGAGAGCCTGGGTTTGTGTGGGTGGGTGAGAATGGAAGCTTGAATATGTGGATAAGAATGGGTGCTTGAATGTGTGTATGTGTGGGTGAGAATAGGACCTTAAATGTGTATATGTATGGATGAGAATGGGAGCTTGAATATGTGTGGGTGAGACTGGGAGCATGGGTTTGTGGGTGAGAATGGGAGTCTGGGTTTATGTGTGTGGGTGAGAATGGGTGCCTGGATGTGCGTCTGTGTGTGCATAAGAATATAAGCCTGGGGAGGGGTGAGAAAGTGGGAACTTGTATGTGTGTCTGCAGAGAATGTGAGCTTGGGGGGGGGGAGAGCATATGAGAGTGAGAGCTTGAGTGTGTGAGAGGGAGTCTGTGAGAGAAAGTGTGTGTGTGTGTGTGTGGAAGGGAAGAAGACAGTAATAGAAGAAAGACACTGAAAAGGAATTAGGAAATGAGCTATAAGGGAAAAAATGGGAAAAAGAGACCAGGACCAACTGATTAGAAAAATACAAAGATCAGACAACAAAGGTAAAAATATATATCTATATTTTGAGATGTTAGCAATTTAAATATAAGCAACACAACGCTCTCTCAAAATTTATGGACAGGTAGGAGCCGTGTATAAAATCGTAATAATAAGAAGGCTAAAGTACCACAAATCACCGTGAATTATGTTTGTATCATTAAGTAAACCTCATACTTAGGCATAGATGTGAATGCTATGCTGCATAATTTGGCATTATTTATCAGTAAAAAAACAACTAGTAGACCTGCATGCCTACAGCCCACCCATGTTAACCTTGTGCCCACCCAAAAAATCAATTCTGGCTACGCCACTGGTTTATCCTACGCCCCTTTCACATATTTAAAAAACTGATGAATAGAATATCCAATAATTAAAAACCTGTATAAACATTTCCAAAGGCCAATAAACTATTTCAAAACGACTGATACATCTAATAAACCTGATAATTACAATGAATAAGGATTTTAAAAATCCTCGAATGTCCATACTTGGGAACTTTTGATTTCTAGACTCTCTGAGATTGTGGTGGTTTAGCAGGAAGAGGGGAGGGATTTGAGGCACACAAACTTTCTCCATGATCTGTCTCACACATGCTCAATAATGCATATATACATGCTCATTCACTGTCTTTGTTACATGCTCAATCATATACATCCACACACATTCATTCATATACACACATGCTCATATACTCTCATGCTTAACAATATATACACCCATATACATGCTTATTTACTCTCCCTCTCATGCTCAACCATACATACATACACATACACACTCATTCACTCTCTTACACGCTCAGTCACACACACACAAACATACATCCATATGCTCTCTCTCTCACATAGTCTCACACACACACACACCATATGCTGACTCTCTCACATGCTCAATCGCACACACACGCTCATGCACTCTTCCACTTTCTTCTGCTCCTGCTTCTGACTGTGGGGAGGGGGGCTGGAGTGTGCAAAGGGAGGCCGATGCTTCTTGTGGCCCTATGGGCCGTGCTTTTCCTAACTGCCGGGGTGGGGGAAGATGTGGCCGATGCGTCTTGTGGCCCCACGGACTGCCACTGCTCCTCACTGCCAGGATGGAAGTGGAGGCAGCTGATGCTTTTTGTAATCCTGTAAGCCACAGTGCACCTCACTGCTGGAGTAGGGGGAGGAGGCTGATGATGTTTCTTTCAGCCCCATGGATCGCACTGCTCCTCGTTACCATGGGGTAGGAGGAGGGAGGAGGAGGCTGATCTTTCTCACTGGCAGGACAGGGAAAGGGAGGAGAAGGCTGATACTCCTCACAGACCATAGAAACATAGAAACATAGAAATGACGGCAGAAGAAGACCAAACGGCCCATCCAGTCTGCCCAGCAAGCTTCACATTTTTTTTTCTCATACTTATCTGTTTCTCTTAGCTCTTTGGTTCTATTTCCCTTCCATCCCCACCATTAATGTAGAGAGCAGTGATGGAGCTGCAACCAAGTGAAATATCAAGCTTGATTAGTTATGGGTAGTAGGGGAAGTAACCGCCGCAATAAGCAAGCTACACCCATGCTTATTTGTTTTACCC
Organism: Rhinatrema bivittatum; assembly: GCF_901001135.1. NCBI lineage: Eukaryota > Metazoa > Chordata > Amphibia > Gymnophiona > Rhinatrematidae > Rhinatrema > Rhinatrema bivittatum. The sequence goes on along the minus strand of NC_042615.1, from coordinate 492,588,079 downwards.
AGACTGTGTTATTCAGCCCTTATTGGTTGTTTTTCTTCTCCCCTGCCGTTGAAGCAGGGAGCTATGCTGGATATGCGTGTAGTATCAGTTTTTCTTCTCCCCTGCCGTTGAAGCAGAGAGCTATGCTGGATATGCGTGAAGTATCAGTTTTTCTTCTCCCCTGCCGTTGAAGCAGGATATGCATTGAAAGTGAAGTATCAGGCTTATTTGGTTTGGGGTAGTAACCTCCGTAACAAGCCAGCTACTCCCCGCTTTGTGAGTGCGAATCCTTTTTTCTTCTCCCCTGCCTTTGAAGCAGAGAGCTATGCTGGATATGCGTGAAGTATCAGTTTTTCTTCTCCCCTGCCGTTGAAGCAGAGAGCTATGCTGGATATGCGTGAAGTATCAGTTTTTCTTCTCCCCTGCCGTTGAAGCAGAGAGCTATGCTGGATATGCATTGAAAGTGAAGTATCAGGCTTATTTGGTTTGGGGTAGTAACCGCCGTAACAAGCCAGCTACTCCCCACTTTGTGAGTGCGAATCCTTTTTTCCACATTTCCTCTTGCTGTTGTAGCTTAAAGCGATGTTGGAGTCACAGTAACCATGTGTATGTTTATTGAATAAGGGTATTATCTCCAGGCAGTAGCCGTCATTCTGGCGAGCCACCCACTCTTCATTGCCGGCCTCTTGACTTTATGGATCCACAGTGTTTATCCCACGCCCCTTTGAAGTCCTTCACAGTTCTGGTCTTCACCACTTCCTTCGGAAGGGCATTCCAGGCATCCACCACCCTCTCCGTGAAGAAATACTTCCTGACATTGGTTCTGAATCTTCCTCCCTGGAGCTTCAAATCGTGACCCCTGGTTCTGCTGATTTTTTTCCTATGGAAAAGGTTTGTCGTTGTCTTTGGATCATTAAAACCTTTCAAGTATCTGAAAGTCTGTATCATATCACCTCTGCTCCTCCTTTCCTCCAGGGTGTACATATTTAGATTCTTCAATCTCTCCTCATAAGTCATTTGATGAAGACCTTCCACCTTTTTGGTCGCCCTTCTCTGGACCGCCTCCATCTTGTTTCTGTCTCTTCGGAGATACGGTCTCCAGAACTGAACACAATACTCCAGGTGAGGTCTCACCAAGGACCTGTACAAGGGGATAATCACTTCCCTTTTCTTACTCGATATTCCTCTCTCTATGCAGCCCAGCATTCTTCTGGCTTTAGCTATCGCCTTGTCACATTGTTTCGCCGACTTCAGATCATTAGACACCATCACCCCAAGGTCTCTCTCCTGCTCCGTGCACATCAGCCTTTCTCCCCCCATCGAATACAGTTCATTCGGATTTCCACTCCCCCTATTGCATGACTTTGCACTTCTTGGCATTGAATGTCAGCTGCCATGTCTTCGACCACTCTTCCATCTTCCTTAAATCCCGTCTCATTCTCTCCACTCCTTCCGGCGTGTCCACTCTGTTGCAGATCTTAGTGTCATCCACAAAAAGACATACCTTACCTTCTATCCCTTCCGCAATGTCGCTCACAAAGATATTGAAAAGGAGCGGTCCCAACACTGATCCCTGCGGTACACCGCTTAAAACCGCTCTCTCTTCAGAGAGAGTTCCATTTACCATCACACATTGTCTTCTGTCCGTCAACCAGTTTGCAATCCAGGCCACCACCTCGGCACTCACTCCTAAGCTTCTCATTTTATTCACCAGTCTCCTGTGCGGGACAGTGTCAAAAGCTTTGCTGAAATCCAAGTAGATGACATTGAGTGCTCTTCCTCGATCCAATTCCTTGGTTACCCAGTCAAAAAAGTCAATCAGATTTGTCTGACAGGATCTTCCAATGGTGAATCCATGCTGCCTCTGGTCCAGCAATTCTCCCGACTGTAGATAGTTCACTATTCTCTCTTTCAACAGTGACTCCATTACTTTTCCCACCACCGAAGTGAGGCTAACCGGTCTGTAGTTACCAGCCTCTTCTCTGTTCCCACTCTTGTGAAGCGGGACCACCACCGCTCTCCTCCAATCATTCGGCACCACTCCCGTTTCTAGGGATCTATTGAATAGGTCACACAGCGGACCTGCCAGCACATCTCTGAGCTCCCTCAGTATTCTGGGATGAACTTCATCAGGCCCCATGGCTTTGTCCACTTTCAGTTTCACCAGCTCTTCCCATACATTTTCTACTGTAAATGGAGTTACATCTACTCCATTCCCCTCCAGTTTCTTGTTAACTAGTGTCGGTCCTTCTCCAGGGTCCTCTTTAGTGAACACAGAACTGAAGTATTCATTTAATATTTCTGCCATTTCTTCGTCTCTCTCCACACATTGATCCTTTCCACCTTTCAATTTCACTATACCACTTTGAACTTTTCTCTTTTCACTGATGTATCTGAAAAATGTTTTGTTACCACTCTTTACCTCTTTGGCAATCCTCTCTTCCGCTTGACTTTTTGCCATCTTGATTAATTTCTTCGTCTCCCTCAGTTCTACCAGATATTCTTCTTTGTGTTCCTCCTTTTGGGATCTTTTATATTTCTTGAACGCTGTTCTTTTAGCCTTTATTTTGTCAGCCACCTCCTTTGAGAACCAGATAGGTTTCATTTTTCTTTTGCTTTTCTTTACTTTTCTATCATATAGATTAGTTGCCTTGGTGATTGCTCCTTTTAGATTGGTCCACTGTTGATCCACATCTCTCTCATTTTCCCAGCCTTTTAGTTCTTCCTCCAGGTACTTCCCCATTTCCTCAAAGTCTGTGTTTTTGAACATTAAAACTTGGGTTTTTGTGCTTCTTTTCCGTGTCCTTTTTGCGATATTAAACCATACTGTTTGATGATCACTGGTGCTGAGGTGGGCACCCACCTGGACGTCTGAGACATTATCTCCATTAGTGAGCACTAAGTCGAGTATAGCTCCTTCTCTCGTGGGTTCCATTACCATTTGTTTGAACAAAGCTACTTGCAGGGCATCTACTATTTCTCTACTATTATTAGATTCTGCAGATGGGATTCTCCAGTCTACATCTGGCATATTAAAGTCTCCAACGATCACCACTTCTCCTTTCTTTGCTATCCTGTGGATGTCTTCAATCAGATCTCTGTCCAGCTCTTCCTTTTGGTTTGGAGGCCTGTAAACCACTCCAATAAAAATGGATGCCCCATCTTTTTTTAAGTCGGCCCATAGTGCTTCTTCTTTGCCCCATCTTCCTTGCAGCTCAGATGCTTGGATATTGTTTCTGACATATAGAGCCACTCCTCCCCCTTTCCTATCCTCTCTGTCCTTCCTTAACAAGTTATAGCCTGGTATTGCCGTATCCCAGTCATGATATTCCGTAAACCATGTTTCCGTGACAGCAACAACGTCCAAGTCCACCTCCACCATTAGGGCTTGCAGCTCTGGGATTTTATTACCCAAACTACGAGCATTTGTGCTCATAGCTTTCCAGCTTTCTTTGCTCAGGTTACTGCTGTTCCTGGACTCCTTTTGTGACCTATTTAGTTGAGTTTTGTTATCCACTTTTCTCTTTGCATTTGTGCAAGGGAAGAGATTAATGCCTCTGATGACAGAGTCATCCATCACTGTGAGCTTTTTCCTTTGGTTTCTGATTTGGAATTTCTGTATGCATTGGGTTTTTTCTCTCTTTTCCAATAACATTTCAATCTTTTTCTTAAGGACTTCTTCAGAATTTAATACAGAGAAGGCATTTTGTACTTGTTGCACTTGATACAGTGTGTGTCTATGGAACACAGGTCTTATTCTACCAGAGCCCACTGAAATACTTTTAAAGTTCCTTAATGGCCTGTGTGAGTGGTGGGATAGAGTTGTGGGTTGCACAGCTTTCAATAATGGGTGTCTGTGGGTTACAGGTCTTATCCTACCTGAGCCCACAGTAAATCTCTTTTTTCTTGAGTTTTGGTTATTCAGTGGTAAGTGAAAATTATTTCCTGAATAATGTACCGTGGCTGAGACTCTCTTTATTGAAGCTAATTCAGCTTTAAAGTCATCCAGCTCCTTTTCCAAGGAAGAGAGTTTTGAACAAAAGGGGCAAGCCTTAAGTTTCCATATGATTACCCTCAATATAAAGGCTCCACAGCAGTTGCATTGAATATTACTCATTTAGGTAAGTTATTTGATTGGTGCACCTAAGGAATAATCAATTTACTAATTTATCTGGTTGCCTATTATGAAGTTAGGATGACTACATTAGAAATACAAACCTAGGGGTGGGTGGGCATGATGGTCTTTATTACCAGGACGGGGGAATGAGAAGAAGGCTGAGGCTTCTCGCCTGATGGCGCTCCTGGTGGATAGCACCTATGACTGAGACCAGGCCTTCTGTGCACAGAGAGTCTGATATTCAGCAGCACGATGAGCAGACAAGTTATCCGGCTAAAGTTAGCCGGATAACTTGTCTATGGTATTCAGTAGCGTGCTGCCGATTAAGATAAAGTCTTAGTTGGATAAACTCTTCTAGCTAACTATAGGATTGCTTTCCAGTATAACCAGATTTAGCAGGAAACATTTTACAGTTAGCTCTGAATATAAGAATTAGCCAGAAAATTTAACCTGCTAATTTAACCCTGATCTGGAGCGCCCACGGACCACCTCCAAGTTATCCATATAAGTATTATCCAGCTTAACTGCTTAAGCCAGATAACTTGGATGCAATCAGAGCACAGGAATTTTAAAAGTTTGTCCAGCTAAGTCCCAAATTTAGTCAGGCAACCATTTGAATATTGACCCCAGAGCTTCTAATCAGGAATGCACACAGATTTAGCTCACTAGCTAAAAACGAGCCAGATTAGTATCGGCAGTTATGAAAACTCAGCATTTAGTCAGATAACTTGTACGTTATCCCGCTAAATGCGTTTGAATATTGGCCTTATAGAAGAGCAGGTTGGCCAAGAAACTAGTGAAAAGAAATCTGCAGCCTGGAACACATCCTTCACTGACTCATTACTCAAGGCTGTGTAATGTCTACCATCTCACCTGTAACAGAAAACTCAAACAAGTATACTCAATAACACAGAGCTTCTTGTTCAACTACCTCTATAATTCAAAGGAACAAATTATCAAACTTAGTTGAAAGTGGATTAAAATTGAAAAGTTAGGGAGTTGAAATATATCCTTAATATGCTGCAATAAACAGGAACATCGGTATATAAAAATAAAAAATAAATAAATAAACGAAACCTTTCCCCAACATAGAGCTCTGCACCTCTTTCATTAGCACCTTAGGCCAATGTATACAGATATCAGAAGGCTTTACCACCACCATCATCAAGGCAGAAAAGGCGCCTTCAGATTTTTCTTAGTAAAATGAGACAATGAAAAGGCCACTTTGGAAATCAAGGGAGATTCTGCTTAGGAACTTAGGAAAATAACACTAGGGGTAACAACTTTCTTTCCATCAAACTGGCATCCTGTTTCTATCTCAGTCCAATGTTGGCAAGGGTGGATTTCATATCAAAAGAATTAAAACCTAAATTGGGCTACAGAACTGCAGAAATCTCTTACCCCTCTCCCAGCTACAAATGATTCCCACATAAAATATCCTAATGGAATTGGAAAAAAGTTAATAATGCCAGAAAAAGCAATTGAAGAGGTAACGAAGTTGAAAAGAGTCACCCACTGTGCATCAAAACCTAAAGGCACTGTCAAAAGATCCCATAACAGTAGAAAGCACCATTTATTGGGGGACTCTGTTATTAAAAGCAATAACTTGCGGGGGAGAATATTTAGAGGGAAACAAAATGATCAATAGCATCAAAACCACCAAGAGATAGCATGATGTATGCAAAGACCACAGTATCATCAAAATCCCAAGGCATAAAGTGCAGATTTTGGCAAACAGCTCAATCTCAGCAAAACCTCCAAGGTGTAAGGTATGGAATATGGCAAACAGCACAATGGCATTAAAATTCCCAAGAGGTAGAGTTGGGGTTTGGCATACAGCACAGTGACATCAAAACTCCACCAGTGGCATGAACTGTCCAAACTGTTATGCTCAGGCTTGTGGACCCTTGGCCGACAAGAGGATGATATACCTTTCGGAGGATCCGTAGGGTCTCTTGTCGGGTGGCGAGGCAGAACAGGAGGCGGGACTGGCTGACCCTTGGCACTGGAGGCTGAGGCGAATACAGAGGCGATGAAGAGACGAGATGAGGTGCTGAGTCTTCACCACTGGTGGTCTGCAGTCCCCCCGGGAGGAGCCCGTAGGGACCCGACCGCTGGGACTTAGGTGGACCTAGGGAGGTCAGAGCAATGGTGCAAAGGCCAACTGGAGCTTCGCCCTGGAAGCCCGCGGTCCCCCCAGGAGGAGCCCGTAGGGACCTGGGCCGCTGGGACCTAGGAGACGGAGTCTTGGAGGAGTCCTAGGTCGAGTGCCAGAGGGTCGTCGCTCACCAGTCCAAGGTCGTGCACCAGAGAATCACCGCTTGCCAATCCGAAGTCAGGAACCAGAGAATCACCGTAAGCCAATCCGAAGTCAAGAACCAGAGAATCACCGTAAGCCAATCCGAAGTCACGTAACAGGAGCAAGAAGCAGGAACTCACCGAGGCAAGCAGACTTAAACAACACTCGCAAGAGACGTTGCCAAGTCAAGGAATGAGCAGAGGAAGCCTCCCTATATACTTCCTCTACTCTGGATCATTGGAAGCAGGTGAGTCTAGTTAAAGGGACCAGGTCCCTTTAAATGCAAATGAGTTGACGGCGACCATCTTGGATTTCATGGCGGCGGCCATCTTGGATCTCCCCGATGGAGGAGAGACACTGCTGAAGGAAGCAGGAAGGCTTCCCCTGCAGCGGGCAGCACGGGCGGAGTCGGAGCCCTCCCCCGGGGCTTTCATGGCCTGAGACTCAGGTAGGGGGACGCGGTCGTGGGGCGCCACGGCCGCGGAGCACAACACAAACACTCATGATGTGCATTCATTTGAAATGAAATAGGAAATGTTATTGAGATTTCCTATTTCATTTTATTTCATTTTCAAAATGGAAAAACTAATGAAATTGTGTTCATTTTCTTTCATTCTATTTTGAAAATTCACTGCCTCAATTTAATAAAAAATAACCTCTAACTCCAGTATGGGTGTGGGTCTGCCTCTCCCCACCCAGCAAATCCACTAAACCAAAGACTTTCCACTCTCCCAACCTCTTCCCACCCCAACCCTTACCCGATCAATCGGGTCCAGGTAAGGATAGATCCCCAAACATTCCTGTTCCCCTGTCCCCATGACCGAGCTTTTAAAAATACTCACCAGAACACACCAGGCAAATGCAGCAGAATCTAAAAATGTATGGAGGTGTGGAACAAATTATGTAATTGTCCAAAACAACCAGAAGCTTTATTATTATTATTATTATTATTATTTAATTCATGCAAACATTAGGATTGTACTCCACCCTTGATTTCTCTGTGCTACAACAGAACCTGACATAGAATATAATGGTGCCAGCCGCGGGTTGACTAGTGACCATTTTGGAAAGCAAGAGCAGGGAGGAAGGAGGGCTTACGGATCTCTCTTTTCTCCAGAAGACTCATAGATCTGGCGATAGCATAAGGGCTGGGATGGGGGAAGCCAGAGAGTTCTTGGGGACCAGGGAAGCCTTTGATTTGGTGGGCAGGGAAGGGTCTAGGCCCTAGCCTAGGCTCGGGTCCAGGCCCTTGTCCACAAGTTTTTTAGTTTAATTTGTCCACAGTGGGGTAAGGACAGAGGTGGGTGTTGTCCTGGTGGCTGGGGATCCCTTTGATTTAGCAAGTTTGATGGGTGGAGGGAGGGGGGAGCTTTCCTTTATTTTGTAGAATTTAGGTTGTTGGGGTTTTTTTCATTGTTTTGTTTATGGAATATACAAGAAAGGAAACAAAAAATAAAATAAATGAAAAGCAATACTAAACAAATTTATTTCATGCACATACCCATACAAAATACCAAAATAACAGCAAAGCAGCACCAATAGTGGCATGAATACCCCAAGGCATCGTGAAGGGGCAAAACAGCTCCAGCAGTGGCAAGAGCTCTCCAAGGCATTATGAGAGCACCAGGATCCAAGCGTGGTAGAAGAAAACAACAGCAATGAACTGAACCAGGAAAGAGGTGGGGTGGGAGGAAAAACTTTTAATTGTATTTCTTTTTAACATTTTTTTATTTTGGGGGACAAAAACCCAGTGCAAACAAGAGAGAACAGGGTGGGAGTACCAGGCAAGTGTTGCGTGTCCCATCTGCGGCAGGCCCGCAACTGGGCCTACTCACATTATTTTATTTATTTATTTATTTATTTTATATACCGACCTTCATGACGGATGTCATATCAAATCGGTTTACATGGAATTAGGGGATAAACACTCTTAGCAACCATTTAACAATAGAACATTCAGAAGAGGCAAAGTTACATTTAACAGGGAGATCAAACATGGGAATAGAAGAAAGTGAAGGAAAGAGAGACAACCATTATGGGTATAAGAGGGCTCACATCCGGCGCCCAGCTCCCGGTCCTGGCCTATCCTCCCTTGTGGCTGTGGGCAAACGCCTACGCTCCCTAGCCTCCGTTGCCTCCTAGGCTGTTCCAGGCTCCATGGCGGACCTCCCCAGCTCCTGGCAGTGTCTTGCTGCTCTCTAGGCACGCACGCACGCACCTTGCCATCTTTTAAAGGGGCCGCGGTGGGAAATTAATTTGCGGCCTCGGATGATGATGTCACCGGGCCCTTCTACTTTTTTTTTTTTTTTTTTTTTAATTCTTTATTTATAACTTTTCCAATTCTTTACAGATAAGAAATTTAGCTTATAACAAAGCTTACCTCAAATTAATCATATTCAACATGCAAAAAACAAAAGAATTTCTTAGCTTTCTATACAAGCCATTCTTCTGTATAAATTTAAAGGCAAACAAGGACCCAAAAAATTTAACATGAGCATAAAAATAAGACATTATTATTTCAATTTATAGGAAGTTGTAAGCAGATATCCTAATTATATATGCATCTCATTTAACTTGGGTGTCATTAATCTCATTCTTACATTTATTTATAAATTCTCTCAGATGTACCGGCTCATAATAAATGTATTTGTTATTCTTGTATGTAAACATACATTTACACGGATATTTAATCAATATTTGAATCCCCAATGATTTTGCCTCTTGTGACATTTCTACAAATCTTTTCCTCCTCATTTGGGTATCCTTCATAAGATCTGGGTAGATCCATATCTTTTGATCATAGAACTTTTTCTCACGATTCTGAAGAAATACTTTCAAGATCATGTCTCTATCCATTTCATTTATGAAGGATACAAGTAATGTCCCCCTAAAATCTATTTGTTCTTCCGAGGGTGCCTCCAAATAGGCTGTTAACTCTGTTTCTATATTAACATCAGGTGTTTTGACTTCTTTTCTTTCTCCTACGTTTGGTATAAAATATATTCTTGAGAAAGTTGGTATTTTATCTGATGGAATCAAAAGGACATTAACCATGTATTTTTTAAGTAATTCTTTTGATGAGATTAATTTCATACTTGGAAAATTCACAATTCTTAAGTTTAAATATCTCATCCTATTCTCAATCCTTTCATAATTTCTCTTCATTACCTCATCAGATTTTATCAAGTTAACTTGTATATCTTTCATAGCTGATAATTGAACAGACATCTCATTCATTTTTATCTCATGAGTGTTAATTACAACATTTAAATCATTAACTTTGTTATTAGAAACATTTATAGATTTAGTTAATAATGTAATAGAATTTTCCATTGTCACTAGGGCCTTCCATATGGAGTCCAGCGTGATTACTTCTGGTTGTATTAGTTTTTCCAAAATGAGATTTGATGTCACCACTCCTTCCTGACAAACTTGTGAAATCTGTGAGATTTCTGTTGTCAGGTTCCCCTCACACCTATCCGATATTATATTTCCCCCACTAGTAACACTCCCAGGCTTCTCCTCTGCACTCATGAGACTGCATGATTCTCTCTGCTTCTCATGAGTTAAACCTTGGAAGTGACTCTGGGTTGGGTGTGAAGGCTTTTGAGGTGCTCCGGGGCTTAGAGACGTCTGCATGTCCAGAAGGGTAAGGTTTTGCTCCAACCCTAATCCTTCAACGGACCCAGCTCCCGGTGTTGATACTGCTATAGGTGAGAAGAAACCCTCAATCACTTGCTGAGAGGGGTGAGATTGCGCAGATACAGAGGGATCAACCCGCAATCGCCCCTTTCGCTTAGTATGTGGCATACTAAATAGTCAATTTAAGAGAGAGGGTTCTTACCACACAAACTTCCTTCTAGCAATCTCTTGGTCCTCCGGGAGGTGTAGGAGAGATCCAGACCTGTTCATAGATATCAATATATTCTCCTTCGTCTACAGCCGTCGAAAGCAAGTCGCAAAATAAGTCGCGCGCCCCTTTGACGGCGCGCGGCTTCGACGTCGCGCCGGCGGACGCTCCGCGCCGCAGTAGGGGCGTTTTTGTAGGCAAAGAGTAGTCGCAGTGGATGACGTCAAGAAGGTGGAGCAGGGCAACGGGGCCGGAAACCTCACCCCAAGTAGGTCTTTTCTCCTCTCCCTCCTCAGTAACTACCGCGGCAGCGGCGTTTTTGTAGGCAAAGAGTAGTCGCAGTGGATGACGTCAAGAAGGTGGAGCAGGGCAACGGGGCCGGAAACCTCACCCCAAGTAGGTCTTTTCTCCTCTCCCTCCTCAGTAACTACCGCGGCAGCGGCGTTTTTGTAGGCAAAGAGTAGTCGCAGTGGATGACGTCAAGAAGGTGGAGCAGGGCAACGGGGCTGGAAACCTCACCCCAAGTAGGTCTTTTCTCCTCTCCCTCCTCAGTAACTACCGCGGCAGCGGCGTTTTTGTAGGCAAAGAGTAGTCGCAGTGGATGACGTCAAGAAGGTGGAGCAGGGCAACGGGGCCGGAAACCTCACCCCAAGTAGGTCTTTTCTCCTCTCCCTCCTCAGTAACTACCGCGGCAGCGGCGTTTTTGTAGGCAAAGAGTAGTCGCAGTGGATGACGTCAAGAAGGTGGAGCAGGGCAACGGGGCCGGAAACCTCACCCCAAGTAGGTCTTTTCTCCTCTCCCTCCTCAGTAACTACCGCGGCAGCGGCGTTTTTGTAGGCAAAGAGTAGTCGCAGTGGATGACGTCAAGAAGGTGGAGCAGGGCAACGGGGCCGGAAACCTCACCCCAAGTAGGTCTTTTCTCCTCTCCCTCCTCCCCCTTCTACTTAAGGCAGGGCCCGCCACTAGTTCCTTGCCTTGGAAACAGGTCTCCATGCTTGTCGTGTCCTCGTTGCTTGTTCCTGACTTCGTTCCTGGTTCCTGTTCCTGACTTCGTTCCTGGCCCCTTCCTAGCTTTGCTTGGACTGATCTCTGGCTTGACCCTTGCTACATTTTGGACCATGCTCAGGACTGACCTCTGGCTTTGACCCTTTCTACGTCTGGACCATTCTCAGGACTGGCTTTGACCTTTGCTATGTTTTGGACTACACTTTGGACTGACCCCCGGCTTTGACCCTCACTCTGTTGAACCTCTGTACCTTGCCTAGTTCAGCTGCCTGCCCTGATGCCAGCTTGTTCTTCACCACGCCATTGGTATCTCCCTGGACTTGACCCTCTCAGGCTCCGGTCTACTACTACCTGGGCGTCACCCCTTCTTGTTCCTGGCCCTCATTGGCACCCGGGTCTCTGGATCCCTGCCTCGTCTGGACCTGCTTCGGTATTCCTGATACCTCTGCTGGTTCCTGGCTACCTACCACTTCTTCAACTGGGAGTCATCTGACGGAGGCCTACCTAATACCAGTTGGCCCCGGCACCCAAGGGCTCAACCTGCGAGGAATGTGGGCTGGTATTGGCAAAGCTCCAGTCGGCCTCCATCTTCCAGTCAGCTCCACCTCCTGATGGTGGGGACCCGTAGGGCTTGCCCTATGGATAGCGTCAACCCCACCTCGGGCTAAGGATCCACCTCCAACGCAACATGTTGCCAAGGCCATGGACTCGGTGGAGCCCTCCGCCCTCCAGGCCATTCCAGGCCTGGCTATGAAGATCCAGGAACAGCGGCGGTTCCTAGAGGTGCTGGCCTCCTCCATCGAGCGCCTGCATGCCCAGCTAGATACCCACGCTGGCCCTACAGCACAGATGTCCGCACCAGCCAGCCCTCAGCCTTCACCCTCGCTCTCCAGGGCTCTGTTGGCCCTACCCGCTCCACCGTGCTTCAATGGGGATCCCAGACTCTGAAGAGGGTTTATCAACCAGTGCTATATGCATGCTCTGCAGTCTTCCATTTTCCAGGATGAGCTCACGAAGGTTACCTTCATTCTTTCTCATCTAAAAGGCAAGGCGCTGGCATATGCTTCTCCCTTGTGGAGCGTTCGGATTCTCTCCTTCAAGAGCTGTCATGTTTCGTCACTGTCTTCCGTCGGACATTCAACGACCCAGGGAGGCAGGCTATGGCTAGCTCCAGTCACCTATGTTTGCGGCAAGGTCAACGAGCTCTCAACAATTATACAATCAAGTTCCAGACCCTTGCCACATAATTGGCTTGGCAAGAGGATTGCCTCCAAGACATTTATTTGGACGGTTTGTCAACCCAACTTAAGGATGAGCTTGCAGCCCGAGCTACCTTCCTCCCTTGAGGATCTTATTGATGTAGCAGGCCACATTGACCATCACCTCCAGGAGCATCACCATGAAGTGTGGACGCCCCGACGATCCAATGCGGAGCGTTCCCATTCTCCACCAGCAGCAGGGTCTGCTACCAGCAGAACCCCACCATCTATTAAAACAGAAAAACCCATGCAGTTTTGCAGAGGGTGCCTGTCTCCGAAGACTTTAATCAAAAGAAATATTTTCAAATATATTCAAAATAAATATATTTTTAAAAACTGTGACGTATATGTTTGTCGGCTAGATTACTAGTTCTACATTGAATATGTCCAAAAAGGACCCTGCCAAGCCAAACCTCCAAGCCTCCAAACCCCTCCACGCATTATTTAAAAATAAAAGTAGCACAGGTTGTACAATACCCTCCCATATTTTCCTGCCTTCCTCCCCGGATAGTCATAATCTTAAATCAATGCCCGCTCCTCCCCATCACTTACCCACTCCCAATGCACCCCAACCCTAACCGTAACCCTCCAAATTACCCTGTACCTTTACAAATTCTTTGCTGCACTGGGAACATGGTACATTTGTATTGCGACCATGGTGACTTCCAGCATTCTTCTGACAGAAAAGCTGGTGGCTTACACTTCCAGCCTTGCTCTCAGAGCAAGGCTGGAAGCTGCTGGGATAGCGGTATGGGTGTATCATGATTCTGGCATAGAAAGGAGCTTGCAAAAGTAGCAGATGGTTGGGAGGGTATTGGGTCGTGTGGTGGCATGGGGTGGAGGGAGAGAGAGGAAGGAGCATTGATTTAAGATTGTGGCTTACCAGGGAGGGGGGGACGGGACGGGGAGGGAAGGCGGCTGGTGAATGACCTGTGTTCCTTTTATTTTAAAATACTTTATTTATTTATTTATTTTTTGTTTTTATATACCGATCTTCTTGCATTAAATACAAATCAAACCGGTTTACAAGGAACAAGAAAACTGCCCATAAGGCGATACATAGAACTAAGAACATACATTATAATAAACTGGGCAAACACACAGTTAAAGTTTTAACTGACCAGTGAAAAAATATATACAATGCATAGTCATAAATGTCTTAAAGCATTTAAAGAAAGAATGTGATTAGTTAAAATGTAGATTCTGGAAATGCAAGGTTGAATAACCATGTTTTTAATTTTTTTTTAAAGATATTGGGCAAGGATCTTGTCTGAGGTCCGAAGGGAGATTGTTCCATTGAGTGGGTCCTGAGGTAGAGAAGGCCCTGATCTTTAGCGATGTTTTTGCTTGAGGAACGAAGAGAGTGCCTTAATAAGCTCTTCTCATTGGCCTGGTGGGATTATTAGGGCGAACTTGGTGAGTTAGGTCGATTGGGGCAAGATTGTGTACAGATTTGTGCATGATGGTCAGCACTTTGTAGCGGATTCTATATTTGATAGGGAGCCAGTGAAGGTTGTAGAGAATGGGAGTGATATGGTCCCTCTTTTTGGAGTTGGTTAAAATCCTGGTGGCTGAATTCTGTAACATCTGTAGGGGCTTAATGGTGATAGCCGGAAGCCCAAGCAATAATGAGTTACAGTAATCGATTTTTGTGAGTATGATTGCTTGTAGAACCAGACGGAAATCATAAAAGTGCAGGAGAGGTTTAAGCTTCTTAAGGACCTGAAGTTTGAAGAAGCACTCCTTTGTTGTATTGTTGACAAACCTTTTTTGAGGGATGGCAGGGTCCAGCAGGGCCCTTTTTGGACACCTTCAGTGAAGGGCTGAGAATCGAGCTGACAGGCCCTTATGCCACATTTGTGTAACCCCTGGGAGGGACGGATCCTTTGACTTGCACCCAGGGGCACATAGGATAAAGAAAAGTGACTTGCCCTTTCTGCCCAGCACTCCTTCTCTGTCTCCCAGTCTCTCCTTCACTCCTTTACTCTCTGAGTCCCAGGAGTCCATTGTGGAGGACAAGTAATCGTTCTTATACCCTGCTTTATCCCAGACCAGCCCTTTCTCTGTCCTCTGTACACAGCACTGATAATTAACACTGACTCTGCATCCAATAAACACACAGGAGAAGGATGGTGGTTTCCAGCGTCTTTACTGGTAGTTGATCAGATGACTGAATAATATTTTTACAGCTTCAATTCGTTTCTTGATTAAAGGAGTAAATTATAAGAATGCAGAAACATTTCATACATGTGTGACTCCACTCCTTCAGGAAGGTCTCAGCTTTTCTCTGGAAGCACTTTATTAGCACTGAATTCCTTCTTCTTCCCAATTACTCCAAATTCTCCAAGCTTATCAGTTTGAAATTGAAATCCCAAATTGTATCTTTAGCTCTCCCTATTAACAGTGGTCAAAATAGCAGTCCCAATAATTTATCAGAGCATGGTGCCAGATTTCTTACTGCCCCCCTTAATCCTCCTATCCTTTAACTGCTTAGGCAGTGCCTGGTGGGCACCTTACTCTCCCCCTTGTGTAATACTTAAAACAGCATACCTTTACTTTGTATCCTTTTGTTTCCTTCCTTTCATGCCATTGGCTAGGATCCTTTACTTCAGATGAATTCATCCACATTTCTGTGTCTTTCAGAATGAAAGACTCCATTCTCTCAATGGTTTGGTTACTAAGTACCTGATACTAAGGGCTATCAGCTCCCAGTGGAACAAAAATAGTCTTTGAACCCTAAAGGGGAAAAATGAAGTAGGAAGCAGGAAGGGCGGAATAAAACTTCCTTGCCTTCAAACAGAGGAGATAGTGCAAAAAAAAAAAAAAAAAAGACAGTTAATTCAAGAATATAATCCTCTGCATCAGGTTACTGTCAGGTCTATCACCTGAAGGAGAGATAGCCCACTGCAGGTCTTCCTTACCTCAAATCCAGCCTTGAATACAGGGACGCCCAATCCACTGCTACAGGTGGGTCTGGCTCTCACAGGGGATTCTCCAAAATGTGGCTTAAAAGAGTCCAAAGCAAACTTAAAGGCTGGATATATAGGAGATTGACCCCTAAATGGAAACATTTCCTTACCCCTTTCCCATAAATTAGGAAAAAATGTAAGACAGGAGGCTCCTGCTTTCTTGAAAGAGTAGCTAAAAATCCACAAAGATAGATGGTGCTTTGGGATGATAAACAGCTAGGACACACTATCTGGTGTTCCTACATGGGGGGGGGAGTACAACCCAAACCTCTTTCACTAATTTCTACACAGAACCTTCCCAATCAGTTGGTGCACTTCTTTTAGTTAGGGAAACCAAAAGGTTCCCTACATTTGTTTTTAAGACTATCGCCATGTAACCACTATATCCTTTTAAATATAACCAGTTAAGCCTAAAGTTATCCGGGAACACATTCATGGATAACTTTAGATCTGCTCCTGGGGCCAACTAGAGTTAGCCAATAAGCTATTTGGCTAACTTGTGAGTTATCTGACTAAATGCCTTTGAAAATTGGTCTCTTATAGGACAGATTTAGGATTCTATATAACATCATTTGAATGAAATAGATTCTTCGATTAGTAAGAACATAGGCTGATTAACCTCCTTGGTTAATGCCTGAAGTGTTCAAGAATTAGGTCTAACAGATGTTGGAGTGGCCCTCAGATGGAACACACTCACCAGGAAGGATACCGTCCTCTCTGTGGCTACAGCTGAAATTCCTGTCGCCTGATGCCCAATAACTGCATGCAGACTCAGCAGGATGTGGTTCCAAACTGGTCTGACTTTATTTAGACAAAAAATATTCAAACAGGCTGCATCCCAAAGGAAACAATGAGCTGTACAGTTCTCAGATTACTGTGTCGCGCAGTTGAACTATCATACAAGAATTGGATAGTGGATTCCTTTGGCAGTTCTCTTCCTTTATACCAAACCTTAGGACAATCCACTCTGTAGTGATGAAATTTGAGTGCCAGAGCACATTGCTTGTTTCCACTCTTTAGCTGCCATGACGAACAATATTAGGGTACTTTCAGCAGTAGACTGATTCCTTTCCTCCCTGTGAAGCTGTAGTTCCTTTCTGGGTCTCAATTTATACCAAGATTCCTGACACCCAAGCTCTCCAGGAACTGCAAGCAGCCTCGTCAAGGAGCTAACTAACTTCTACCTGCTGGCAGCAGATTTGTTCTTATTATTTATTTATTTATTTATTTGTTGAGTTTTATATACCGTCGTTCGGTTTCGCCATCACAACGGTTTACATGACATTGGGAGCAGGGCAGGGTATGGCATGGTAGCACAGTACTGAATGCTTATGACAGGCACTAGCTACTGTTGCTTCTCTCAGACTCTGCAACTCTGATACCACTAGCAGATTATTCTGAGGCCGCTCACTGCTGCACTTCTGGACACAATCTGTCTCCAGAACTTTTTCAGGACTTACTCATTCAACTCTAAATAAAAATCACTAGAGGTATCTAGCTCAGAGGTTATCCTACTTATTTAGCTGATTTATAACCCTACTTGAGTATAACCCTATGCTCATCTCAGCAGGCACTTCTGGTTATTCCATCTCCTCCTACAAAGATCAGAGTGGAACATACATGTTAATCTTCCTTTAGGTCTTTAACTCCATTATTTTTGGAACGAAATTCTATTTGAGCTCTAATTAGAACCAAACCTTCAAATATTTTGAAAAGGATTAAAAACGTAATTACTTACACAAGCTTATGACTGCTGAGAGTCATGAACAATTGTTTGAAAGTGATTTTGATATATTATTTCACCTGTACTAGTTAGATATGTGATTTTATTGGTTTTAAAGTGTATTTATTGTTGGAATTGTGTTATATTTTATTGTTATAAATGTATTTATGATATTGTACTTAAAATGTTAAGTGTACACTGCTTTGATGTTAAATGCAAATTGAGGTATATTAAATAATAAATTATAATTACAATTATTTAACATTTCTTTTATACCGATATCCATTCGCACATCGTATCGGTTCACAGTGAACAAAAAACCATTGGGCAGTGCCCGTACATATAACATATAACAGATAACATAAAATAATATGATGAACTAGGCAACATATAAATAAATTTTTGGGAGGAGCCCTTACATATAACAGGCATCAATGGGTAGATGCTATGGAATATAACTACAACTATATACATGAAAGTGCAAAGTACAAAATCATCAGACATAAAGGCGTTCATACCAAGATATCAGTATAACATTCATAGGGGGGTTTTATGTAATAGGGGGTGAGATGGAGTAGGCTTGCTGAAAGAGCCATGTTTTAAGTTTCTTTTTGAAAGTGGGGGTATAGGTCTCTATGCGGATATCATGGGGCAGTGAGTTCCATATGGTGGGGCCGGCAAGAGAAAAGGCTCTGTTAATAGTGGAGGAGAGTTTAAAAGATTTAATAGATTGGGCACGGAGTGTTCCTTGGAGAACTGGGCATGTAGGTCTCTTGGAGGTACGAGGTAAGAGGGGGGGGTTAAGCCAGTTGAGGTTGGAATTTACTAGACTCTTATGTATGATCGAGAGTGTTTTATAAAGAATTCGTGACTGTATAGGGAGCCAGAATAGTTCAATAAGTGTGGGGGTGATGTGATCTCTTTTCTTTGTGTTTGACAATATCCGAGCGGCGGCATTTTGTAGGAGTTGAAGTGGCTTAGTGTGTGTTGCAGGAATGCCAAGTAAGAGCGCATTACAATAGTCAATCTTCGATAAAATAATAGCTTGGAGGACTGTACGGAAATCATTGAAGTGTAGTAGGGGTCTGAGTTTCTTTATTGTTTGGAGTTTAATTGTTTTGATTTCAGCTACTATGCAGCCTCACCGTACCCTGATGAGGACACCTCCCTACCAGCAGAGTTCTTCAGTGAACATCGTCAGAACTGTTCGCAACATCACATTCCTGGACTCATGACTCAACCTGTCTTGCAGCCTCTGCCCCACCAGGGCCCTTCCACGAGCATACTCTCCAGGCTGGCCAAGCTCCTCCCTCCTGCTTGCACCACACCCAGGCTTCATGCCTACATAACTCTGCCTTGTCAGGCCCAAGATGCTTCCACATTGAGTCTCCCTTAGCTCCTTGCCTTGGCCACTTTTGCCTTACGGCCTACCTAGGCCTATCCTTGCCTTGCTTCTGGACTCTGGGCCTTGCCTTACCTTGTGCCCTTTGCCAGACTGTCCAAGCCTTGCTCCAGCCTCATGTTGCCACACCATGCCACTGGGGATGGTGTTCCCCACGTACCACCTGGACTGAATCATAACATTAGTGTTAGGAAAGGTATGAGACATAATTAACCTTACTTAGTTATCACATTCTAGGACAGTGGCGTAGCTAGACAATTTGGTGCCCGGGGCAAGAGACTTCTTCGGCGCCCCCTCCCTCCATCAATGATTTGCATCTTGCGTAAAAATTGACGGTAACATCCTTTCTCATACACACACACCGCTCCTTTCTCACATACACACAGAAGCACCCTTCCGATCCAAGGTTGAACAGCTGGTCTCCGGCGGCGGTTAGCAGACCGGTGTTCACTTCTTCGGCCCCCGCCGGCCTCGATTTTAATGTCTTCGGCCCTCTTGGTCTCCGGCAGGGGCCGAAGACATTAAAATCGAGGCCGGCTGGGGCCGAAGAAAAGAAGATGGGCGCCGCCCAGTCGGACCCCGCTTGAGGCTGGCTGGGAGGCACCCATCTTTTCTTCGGCCGCCGCCGGCCTCGATTTTAATTTCTCCAGCGGGGGCTGGCTGGGAGGTTCCCATCTTCATTTCTTCGGCCTGCGCGCCGCTGGCTGATCTTCTTTTTTTCAGCATCTGCCGGCCTCGATTTGTATTTCTTCGGCCCCTGCCGGCTTGGCGAAGGCGTTGAGGCTGGGCTGAAGAAGAGCCACGCGGTCGAGACCACGTGACCAGGTAGACCGGCCCACCGGGGGATGCCCAATCCCCCGATAGGTCAATCCGCCCCTGACCATTACTATAAATCTCTCATAACAAAACAAAACAAAAAAAAAGACGATCTGCCAGTATTCAACAACACTTACATCTGGGCTTAAAATACTAATTTCTTTTTTTATTTAAATAGCTTTTTGGCGCCCCCTTAGACCCGGCACCCGGGGCGGCCGCCCACCCCTCGCTACGCCACTGTTCTAGGACATACTTTACCTTACCTAGAGGTTACAGGTGTAATGCTGTTTAAGGCAAACAAAGATCTTCTCTACTGCCACTTCAGGGCTGAGAAAACTTTTTGCCTCAGGTACAAACTCCAAGGATAACTTTCAAACAACTCTGCATGGCCCCATATATGCACATATACAGCTGTGCAGAGACCTACAACAGTATTTTAGAATCTGCCCTTATCAGTTACGTATAAATTACAAAATATGCGCATATGTGCCCGCTAAGATATGGGCGTATGTTTCCTTATGCATGAATATTTGCAATGCCTTGAAAGCACGTACTTTTCCTACCTATTTTATAAACATGCATGTGCATATTCTACATATGAAAAATTGTGTCTTGCTCACAAAAAGGTAGATTTTATAAGCCTTGCACGTGAAAAAATGGCCATTTACGTACATAAGTGGCCCGAGCGGGAGCTACGCAAATTTTAAATAGCCGGGAAGGGTGCACATACATTGATGTACGCGCGTCCAGAAAAAGTGGGCGGCAAAAGGGCAAGGCACAGGCGTTCTAGAGGTGGAGCCAGCATTGACATATGTAGCATCTAATTTTCCTCAGCCAGCGCACATAACATGCACGTGCCACTTTCTTACTGTAAAAAGGATTCTCTGCTGCAGTGTACAAATCAACTCCTTTTCATCACTTATAAGGTTAAAATGTCTTTAATGAGTTCAATTTTAAAATGGATACCGCTGAATGTGTCTGTAACACCCCCCCTCTAACCCCAACCCCAACCCATCTCCCAAAAACTCACCCTGAATCAAAGTGCCACCTTACAATGGTCCAGATATAGAGAATCACACTCAGCCCTATAAAGAGGCTATAAAATAGTGCATATTTTTGTGCGCGGCAAGATACGTGCGTTTATGGGCGCACGCGTAGCGCTTTTAAAATCTACCTTATAAAACCTTGTGTTATGTGTGCGTAATTTAAATCACCAGTTTGCCGAAACCTCCACCCGTTCACCCAGTTCTTCTTTAGCTGATTGAGACCCTCCTAGTTCTTCACTCTGACCTCCCCCCAGTTCACTAAGATCTCCCACCCAATCAGTTGTAGACAATAGATGAATCTGATATCAATTGTGCAAGATAATTATCAGATGTAAAATTACGCAAATAAGTTGCCAAATTTACACACTTAAGTCTCTTATAAAACAGCAACTTGCATGCGTGCCTCCTGCCCCAGACCACTCCTTTTTTGCGCATGTAAATGTACACACAAGACCAAAGATGCATGCGTACTTGTGATGTTTACAAAATAACATGT
Source organism: Rhinatrema bivittatum (assembly GCF_901001135.1). Taxonomy (NCBI): domain Eukaryota; kingdom Metazoa; phylum Chordata; class Amphibia; order Gymnophiona; family Rhinatrematidae; genus Rhinatrema; species Rhinatrema bivittatum. The sequence continues at coordinate 492,567,118 of NC_042615.1, read as the reverse complement.
GAGTATAAACAACGTATGTGCAGGTATGCTGATTTTACACGCATAAATGTTTGAAAATTCTCCCCTTGGATTGTGAGCCATCTGGGGATAGGGAAATACCTAGAGTACCTGAATGTAATCCACTTTGAAGTGTTATGAAAAGCAGAATATAAAAAAATAAATGCAGAGTCAATCAAATCCATTTGCTATTGAAAGCCATAATTTTCAGTTCACACGCTAGCAGCACAAAATTCTTAAAATTTTTCTTACATACAAAGGGCCTGATTTTAAAAAGCACTTATACACTTATAATTGGGATTTATATGTATAAATTTATTTTATTTATTTATTTATTTAAGGCTTTTATATACCGACTTTCTTGATACAAATCAAATCAACTCGGTTGATTTCACTTTACTTGAGAAAAATGGGCTTTTGAAAATTGCCATTGAATTGTCCATAGGTTAGACATGTGTAAGTGCACTTTATGTACGTAAATGACTTTTAGAAGTTGCTATGATAGTATGTTACATTTACACGTGTAACTCCTTAAACAATTACCTCCTAAGGTAAAAGGATTTACACACTTAAAACTGGGTTTTTACATGTGTAAATGCACTTTACTCATGCAAATGGGCTTTTGAAAATTGCTACAACATATGCTATTGAATTGTCAGTAGGTTTTACCTACGTTAAGTGAACTTAACACAGATTGAAAATTGCTATGATAGTATGTTACATTTACATGTGTAACTCCTTTGAAAATTCACCTGATTCATGTAACTCATTTTGAGAATTACCCCCAAAACCTTTAAAATAGGAGGCGATGTAATATTCTGATGCTTATCAACTCTAAATCAGTGGTGTTTCTCGAGAAAGCCACAGGGATGTGCTGCCAATTTCTCACAGAGGGGCTCTCGCCACTATCAATTTTATTTTTTTTACCATCGGGATCTCTCCAGCTCTGCTCTATTCAGGGAGATGCTTTGTTTTCATAAAATTATTTAACAAGAGACTCCCAAGAGCCCCGTCCAGCACATCGCTTGAGAGCCAACTACAGTATTGCTTCTATGTTTGCTTTTGGAGCATCTGTGAGTATATAAGAGCACCTCCTCAACTGGAATTTGCTTATTATTGCTTATACAGACAAGATTTTGATAGACTTTGACAATCGGGGCAATTAAAACTTAGGATTCCTGATAGAGGCTCCCTGTGGAAGATAAATGAACGTCGGGATTTTAATTTCTCTTTTGTTGACCAGTTTTTCACCAGTTCACTGGTTTGATTTTGTCATCTATAGAGACATAAACTATGCAGCCTTTTTTTGAGCTAACAAGTCTAAAGCCTCATGGTAGAGCAATTGTTTTTGTCTCACCTAATTTTATATGCGCTCGTTTGAAAATTTGTATGTAAAATAATTTTGATGTTTTACACTGCTTTTTCCCTACATTTTCACTTGTGAGGCAGAATAGCACGTGGAGATTTTAGAAAAGTAATTTTTTAGATGACAGCCATATGACAGGCAGTACTTGAAAATTGAAACCTAGAATCCCAGTTTGTTCAAACTAAATCTTTGCCACTCATTTGTGAGCCAAAAATTATCAAAGCCAAAAATTATCCAGAGAAGGAATCCTTGCTTTAGCAACATGCTCACTTCTATCAGCAGGAAATGTAGGTGGGCTTAGGGCTGGGGTTTACAAGGGGTTTTGGATTTTCAAAACTACGTGCATTATTTTTCAGGGAAAAAGACAGGTGCAAACCCCTGCAAAAGAATACCATTTTTTTTTCCTGTGGTGATTTTCGAAAGGGAAAGCATGCTTGTACTTCCTCTTTGAAAACTGGGTTCAAAATCCGCCCGGAAAATTATCCATGGGCTTTGCAACAATCCACAGAGTTTAAAAAATGTCTCCCTGTGTGACTGTGCAAGTCCCTTAACCTCCCTGCTCTGACTCTGTCTTTGTACTTGCCTTAATCTCTCTTACCCCGCTACCCACTTTCATGTAATAATCATTTGCATAAACTGTTGTTTTATTTCCAATTCTCATATCAAAAAAAGAGTCTCCCTCTCTGCCACGGCAGGGTGCCTTCAGATGCAGCTCATCTAAGAGACCTGTCTCAAACCAAATAACATCCCTGCACTCCACACACAAATTGAAGATGCCAGAAATGGAGCTTTCCTATCCTAATGAGGTGCTGCTCCTCTGACTGGAAGCCACATACAGCTGCACGGGCTCACAATAATATCAACCCATGCTGCACCAAGGGACCACGAGAGGACAAAAAAAAAAAAAAAAAAGCAAAGGATCAATAAATCATACTTTCTGTCTTACATAGTTTACCCTCAGGCAATTTCTACTCAGCTTTATAAATCATCTCCTTGGAGGCTTTTCGATATTTTTCAAAACTGAAAAAAATAAATAAATAAAATAATAATCTACCCCCACCTCCCTCCTGAACCTCACTACTTGATTGTAGCAATCTGCTGCACGCCAAACAATACGTGAATGAAAATTTCCACATCAAACCTCTCAAAATTCTTAAATGCTGATCCATTCTGAGCATTTCTACTCCTCTCTTAAAGCACCTCCAGCTCAGCACATTTTCTAGCATTCGGAATCTGACCATTTGAAGGTTGGATTTTATAAATAGGATTTATGATATTGGGGTTTGGGCCAGTAGTTCTATATCGTTATGATTAGGGTCCCCAAAACATTTATATTCTAGACACTTAAGGAGTCCAAAGTTCTTTATTGTAAGGCTGTCTTCAAATCCAATTTTACCACCACAGAAGGTCCTTGGTAGACTGAGGTTAGACATGTGGTACGGTTTTGTGCATGACAGGGGCATCTTCAAAACCATACAGTTTTGGAAAAAATACAAAGAAGGAAGGGTTACCAAATTAATTATTAAGACCAGATAATATAAAAGGACCTAACCTCCAAAATATTTTTCAGCAGTGGTGTTGGATATTCCCCTATTTAGAACAGCCATTATTTTTTCATTTCAAACACTGTAGCCATAAAGTTGATTTACCAATTTAAGGGCAGAAAGGAGAATGAGAACAATAGCAATTAATGAAATTCAGCAAATTAAAAAAAAAAAAATTCAAAAAACAAAGGATGCGTGGAAGGTCAAATAGCGGTGAGTTGGGTGACCATGGGCATATTTATTTATTTAGATTTGATTTCTTCTCTTTCCCTATATACCCCAAAGGGAGTTACACTGAAAATAGTTCAATATAAATAAAATATTAAATAGAATAAAAATCCTGAAAGACCCACCCATATAACAATGAAAAACAGCAAGACTTAGTAAGAATAATTTCTTACTGAATAATAAATAAATTTCATATAATGAAGCATTTGGGTTCACCCAACTGTGAACCATTGAATGCATTATCAGCCTTTTTACCCTACGCATGACCCTGATTATATAATTTTGGGCATGCAAAATCACTGGGGTGATGTTGATCCCATATAGAATAAGAGATGCTGCACTGAGCATGCCTGGGCTGGAAAAAGAGAATGAAGTAATGGAAAAAAGCTAGAAATACCTGCCTATACTTTATTCAATGCATCATCTCATTTTCGTATGTTTTCTAACACTTATTCATCCTTGCTCCATAGGAATCAATGGGAAAACCTCAAGCATTCACACACATTAAAAAAAAGACATTACAATCACAAAAAAATCCCAGCTTCTTTCTGCTGAGATTTGGAAGTGAATTGCATGGTATGGCTCTCTCCATTAGGATCTATTGAGTACTTCTTCCAAGTGACTTAAAGGCGAATTTTAAAAGCTCTATGCATGCCCATGGTGGGAGATATATGCACAAGTCGGGTCAGCACACGCCGAGTGATTTTAAAAGCCGCCCGTGTACATGCGTATCTCCCGCTTATGCGCACAAGTCAAAGTTTTGAAAAAGGGGCAGGGTGTGGGCGTGATCTAGGCAGGGCATGGGCATGCTGGGGGAAGGCCAAGAGATGTGCACGTAGTTACATGCACATCTTGCCCATGGGGGCAAGAAAAACGTATAACTGGGGCTATGGTTCACTGGGAGCTGTGACACACCAGCTGGTGCTTAGCGACACATTGGTTGAGAAGCGCTGCCTGATTCCAAACCCCCCCCCCCCCACACACACACACATCACAGTCAAGTTCTCATGCACACAGAAATACACACAAACGCACACACATCCCAGACAGATTCCTAATCACATACACATAACCTTCCAGTCAGGCTCCCATTCACACATAGCACACCTCCAGATCAGGTTCTCATTCATGCACACCACATCCCCACACCCCAATAAGACTCTCATTCATACACACCACACCCCCATACCTCAGTAAGGCTCTCATTCATTCACACTCACACTCATACACACACACACACACATACCACTGTTTTGGACAGCGAATGCTGGCACCAACAAGGAGTAGGAGAACGGGCTCCTTCTTCTTTCTTCGGCTGCCAGTGGGATGGAATCCACCAGCGGCATCATGGGCCTCTTCTTCTTCCGGGCCACCGGTGAAATGGGGTCCACCAGTGCCCTCATGGGCCAATTCCTCTTCTGGGCTGCTGGTGAGATAGAGTGCACCGGCAGCCTGGCAGGCCTCTCCTTGCTCCCAATGCTGCCCCACTGGGTGTGCTGCCCTGTGCAATTGCACAGTTTGCACACCCAGTGGTGCCGGGCCTGCCCTTGCATCATTATGTAATGTTCTTGTTGCTGTAGCACTTCCTCAAACTGCAGCATCCCCTCCCTTTCCCTTTCCCATCCCTTCTTGATACACCCACTCTCCAGGATACTCACTGGTACCACAGCCAACTTCCCTTTTTAGAGCTTAGCCCAGCCACCTCAGGCAGAAGCCTCCCCAACACTGCATAGTCATTTCCTCCTGGATTACTGCCTCCCTTTCTGTGACTGTAGTTTGCCTCCACGTCTCCAGTCCCCCCTCACCTGCTACTCCAGTGCCTTCCCACTGACTATGAGCTACACTGTCTGCTGCTTTTACAGCTATGATTCTCCAGGGTCTGCTCTGCTTATCTTCTCCAGAGCAGGGAGGACCAGAAGTGATCCATGCTGCTGGATTTCTCCGGGATTATGAAAAAGAAAATTTAGCCATGGCCAAGACTGTACGAATCACTGCTGCAGTAGAGACTAGGGACAGCCATTGACACAAAGCTCAAGATGGAATCCTGCTTTCCCACATGGAGCCAGTACATCCAGGGCATTAGGCACCCTAGGTAAATCCTACAGCCTTGCACATCCCACCCTCCACACACACAATTAAACATTATGCATTTATAATAGCTTCTACATGCAAAAAGACATTCTTAGTAAAGTCTTTTGAGGTAAAAATATCATTTACAACATGTATATTATATTTCCATGCACTGCTATGGTTCCTACCAGAAAATCCTGCAAAAAAGACATTTGGAACTCATATATTATTAGCCTATTGGGTATGGACTTGGTTCTCGGAAAGTTTTGCGTAAACGGAAAACAATATAGTATACCTTCCATACCAAAATAGCATTAACTGCCAGCCCTCAAGCAACAACAACTCTACCTATGAAAAGGTAATACTGCAAATATTATACCAAGCCTTAAACATCAATAACCTCCTATTAGGAAAATAGAACAAGCCAAGCTGCTATAGATTCCTACAAACTAGCAGAATCCCAGCACACACCCTTTACAGAGTAAAGAGATCATAAAGTATAAATAGAAACATGCAAACAAAAATCTGAAATGGAAATCGCAACAAGCCAGACTGTATACAATGATGGAAAAGCAGAAACATCACTATTCCTCATAAAACAATAAAATCAAGAGCTATAAATCATCAATCATAATAGTAAAACCATGCTAATAAAAAGAATACATATTTCAAAACAACTGATGAATAGAATATCCAGTAGTTAAAATTCATATACAATTTTTTTCCTTACCACCAATAAAATATTTCAAAACAGAAGACTTATCAACCATCCAAAAATTAAAACCAATAACGATAAAAAAAATCACCTGCTCTTAAATCAATAAAGTAAATAAATAAATAAATAAATAAATACATGGGAACTTTTAATTCCAAAAACCCTGAGATTGTCAGGGTAGGAGATGTGCACAGACTTGTTCTTCTCACTTTCTTATATACACACATTCTCTAACACACATACGCTAAGAAGCAGATTTTAAAAGGTCTGCACGTGGGGTACATTTGTGCGGGTTACCCAGTGTGCACAAATGTACGCCTGATTTTATAACATGCGCACGCAGCCGCGCGCATGTTATAAAATCAGGGGTTGGCGCACGCAAGGGGGTGCACACTAGTGCACCTTGCGCAAGCCAAGCCCTCGGGGAGACCAGCTGGCTTCCCCGTTCCCTCCCTCCCACCTTCCCCTCCATTCCCCTACCTGCCCCGCCCCCCAGCCCGAAAAAAAAAAAATCCCGTACCTTTATTTCACAAGCTACACCCGCCAGAGGCAGGCGTAACTTGTGCGCACTGGCCGACTGCTGGCGTGCGTTCCCCCGGCCCAGCAGCTGTGGAGAGGCCTCTGGCCCCTCCCCGCCCCCGGACTGCCACACCCATGCCCCATCCCGGACCACCCATTGTTTCAAGCACCAGGACTTACACACGTCCCGGGGCTTTACGTGCGCCGCAGGGCCTTTTGAAAATAGGCCCGGCGCGCATAGGGCTTTGAAAATCTGCCCCTTAGTCTCACATGCTCATTGACTTACACAAATGCTCAGTCAAGCACACACACTCACATGCTCACTGACACACAAACATACAAATGCTCAGTTACTTACTGACTCATACACAAGCACTCGGTCACACATACATTCTCTGACTCACATATATACAAATGTGCGGTCACACAGTCACACTCGCTGACTCACACACACAGTCACACATGCTGTCACATACAAATGCTGTCACACATATTCACTGTTACGCACTCACATACAATCACACACATTCTAACCTGCTAAGACGCAGGCGTACTTAAACTCTCAGTTACACACTGACGCACACACACTTTCTCACACACTCACGGACACACACATGTTCACGCACACAAACACTGTCACACATGCTCATGCTTGCTGACATGCACACACAAATGTTTAGTCACACACACTACAGACTGACTAGATTACTCACACACTCTCACCCCACCCCAGTTTTGCAAATTTTGCAAGCTTTTTATCACAAAGTAACAATGTTTTAGTACTGCTAGAGAGACACACAGATCAGAGAAAGTAAACAGTGGAAACCAGAGGGAGAGACAAACATGGAATACATTACATTTCCCATCTCACCACCATTACAAAGGTAGTGCCCACGGGTTGAAGCAAAACAATTTGATTTGAATTCTAACTAGCCCAGATTTCAGCCTGGATTGAGGGGTAGCAGAAGGGGCAGCGCCTGCCTCTGAGTAACTTTTTAAAAAGTTTTCACTCACATTGGTGCTTAGGGGGAGGCAGGCAAGACCGAGTAATAGGGTCCCAGTGGTTTTGCTGGCTGCCTGTTGCAGTGGTAGGAAGTGTCCCTTGCCATAGGAGGAGGCAGGCTGCAATGCCTTGCTACTCTTCAGTTTTGTTATGGGGTTTTTTTTGCCACAGCCTGAGTACTTGGGTGGGGTTCATTTCAGAGGAGCAGAAGGCATGGAGCGGACGGTGAGATAGTAGCAGAAGGTCCTACCACCTGCATCCCTCAGGGAGAGACAGGACCCAAGCTCAGGAGGGGGCTGAAGATGTGGGAGGAGTCAGAGAGAGCAGCAGGAGGAGGGAAACGTAAGTGAGCAGGAGCCACAGAGGAGGGTCCCACTATGGGAGAAACGTGACTCGGGCCCAGCATTGACTGCAACGGTTCCCGCAGGCATGGGGCTGCTGTGACCAAGACTAACCACATGATTGACTGCACCAGCTCACTGGGGCATCCCTGAAGCCCTGTTAGGCCACTCTGCCCCTGGCTACAACCCAGGGAAACCAGGGTTCAAATCCCACTGCAGCTCCTTGTGAACTTGGGCAAATCACTTTATCCTCCGTTTCCTCAGGTACAAAATTAGATTGTAAGCCCTGTGGGGATAGGGAAACACCTACAGTACCTGAATGTAATCCACTTTGAAGTACCAAAAAGCAGAATACAGAAATCTAAAATAAATAAAAAAATCTGTGTTCAGAAATCACTGACAGTTTTTTTTCAAGATCTTTATTAGCAAAATTACAAACATCTATAAGAGTAAGCACAGAGGAAGGGGTAAAAAAATGAAATGGGTCTTGCACCAACTAGAAGGATGGTCAAGAGGGTTACAAATTAACTTCCATGTCAAAAAGAATAAAATCATGGATTTGGGGCACCAACTTCACATATTGAAATACAAGACCTTGAAACTATTAAAGAAGAAAAATATCAAGGAATAATTTTCTCAGATAACCTGAAGTTAGTCAGTCAATGTAATAAAGCAACGGGAAAAGCTAACAATTTGCTTGGTTGCATACACAGCAGTATCATCAGTGCCCTTTTATAGGTCACTTCTGTGACCCTCTCACCTTGAGAATTGTTTTTAGTTCTGGAAGTCGTACGATTGTAAGGACATTGAGAAGACAGAATAGGTTCAGAGAAGGGCGTCTACAATAATATAAGGCTTGCAACACAAATCCTACAAAGATAGGCTAAACACACTCAAAATGTACTCATTAGAAGAAAAAAGAGAAAAGGCAGATAGTATAGAAACATTCAAATATCTGAAAGGCTTCAATGAATTGCAAGAAGGTGACATTTTCCATTGAAAATTAATTTCAAAGAAAAGGGGTCATGAGGAGGGAGGAAGGTTTAAAAAAAACCTGAGAAAATACTTCTTTGCTGAGAAGGTGGAAGATGTCTGGAACAGCCTATACACAAATTGTTATAGTGCAGAATTTTTATTTTTAATTATTTTGTCCATCTGTGTTTTTAATACATTGTTTTTTTTTGTTTGTTTGTTTTAATTGTAATCTGTTTTGTACAACTTCTGTTAAGAAACAGCAGAATATACATGTTTTAAATAAACCAGCAGAAGAGCAGAAACAGACAGAATTATAGCATGCTTGAGACACATATAGAGGTCAATGTTAAGAACAAGGTTGGGATGTTATAATACTTACAAATAGCCCACCTTTCTCTCAGGATACGTCCGGTCGCCAGTGAATGGTATGTTAAGAAGAGGTGTACCTGAAGAATAAGGTTAAGCCAAGACCAGTAAACCAGGCCTAGCTTGGAAGACAACTTGGCATGCAGCTGTAATAGTGGAGCAAGGTCAGGATCAGGAACCCAGAGACAGGCAGGAACACTGGAAATGGACTCAAAAGCTGGATGCAGAGCTGAAACACTGGAGTAGATTGCAGCAGAAACAAGGCCAGAGGATTAGAGATTCCAAAAGATGTATCCCAAGAAACTGTTATACCAGCAAAGGTGTATCTCTGTTTCTTTTCATACTATCACCAATCAGGACACAACCTTTACTGAAACAGTGGAATCTTCTGAGGGCATGCCTAACTACATGGCAATCAAAGGGTAAATATCCCCTCACCTTTCCCTTACTCTGTACCTCCTGTGGCTCTTTTGTAGTTTACTGACCTCTGCCTTTTAGAGTTGCTAGCTCAAGCCCTGTCAACCCTGACATTATAACAACTCCCTCCCTCCCCCCCCCCCCTCCACTGGCCCCTCCTGAGGCATCAGAGACTGGTTTATCCAGATGTTCTTGATAGAGCATCTGAGCAGATTATCTGCAAATATGCTTTGATCCTGCTCCCAACTGCAGTCTTATGGGTTATATCCCTTCCAGTATACTGGAAAATGCAGTTGTCCTCAGATGTACCTTGAGACCAAAATCTGCCTGACAAGGAATTCTTGGCTCCTTGAGCCAGCCTCCCCGCCATCCCTTGGCTCTCGCAGGAAATGTCTCTGGACCTGCCTCCCCTCACCCCCACCCTCTAGGGAATATCTCTGGATGGGTCAGGAACTGGAGACAGGCTAGCTTGAAATAGAGGCTACATCAGTGTCTCTGGCAGCAGCAAAGTTGGACTTGAATGTGTCAATGCCTCTGGCATCAATAGTCCTTGTGGGTTTTCATGTGGTGTATTGGTTCTTGCAGATACTTCACATTGTGCTTTTAACTCTGTTCAGACAAAAAGTAAATTCTTCTAAATGGAACCGCCACCCTGCTTGCAAGTCTATTAGGCAATCATGAACTGTATGAGTAGGTAGTATACCTGCAGGCACCTTGTCAAATATGTCCCAAAATTCAGAGTATTTCTCAAGTAACTGTCCCACCTTTGCATAGATTATTGTATAACATCTGGATACCTGTATGTTCTCTTCTGGCTCCTTGTCCTATTCTAAAGTGGAATGACAATTCTGTCAGCAGAAGATGGAGGTGAAAGTCATCTTCTAGTGTAACTTCCACTGAATGTATGGATCATGATATTCTAGCCATGGTAATCCCAGAATTATTGTAAGGTGTGAGGTATGGACTAGATCAAGATGTTTCATCTTCTGGTGGTCATGAATTGTCATTCTTAATTGCTCATCTCTTGAGTTACTGGACCTAATAATGAGAAGCCATCAATAGTCTCCATTGCCATGCTCATCGCCTTTTCATGAATGGACAAGAAAAGACAATTAACATGAACAAACATGAGGTCCATGAAACATGCTGTGGCTCATGAATCAATAATGGTGAGAGTTTGTAGTCCCTCCCTCACTAACATCCAAGACAACTGGATTGGAATTGTCATGTAACATATTTGATCCAAAAGGGCTTATCAGTGCTTGTCTCCCACTCGTCCTCTACTTCAGGTTCTGTATCCACACTACTACCCACAGGTAGGATAGGCATTTGGGGTTGAGGCAGGGGGAGGAGTTCCAGGATACTAATGCTGGAACTGAAAACAGAACTCAGAGCAGGAACTGAAGGCTGTGCTGGAATCTGGAACTAGAACTAGAACTTAAATATAAGAACTGCCATACTGGGTAGACAAGGGTCAATCAAGCCCAGCATCCTGTCTCCAACAGTGGTCAATCTAGGTTACAAGTACCTGGCAGGATACCAAATAGTAAATAGATCCCATGCTGCTAACACCCAGACCAGCGCTTCCATTAGACAAACTAGGTAATTTACCTAGAGTGCTGACCCTTAGGGGGAGACATAATTAACAGCTGAAGACAGAGAGAGGCCTCAGGCAGAGCCCATACTGTCCATGGCTGAAGATGAAGTGAGAAGCCCAGTGGGGCCGCAGTCAAAGCCCAGCCTGTGACCAAAGGGAAGGAGAAAGGCCCGGGAGGGCTGTGTGGAGCCCATCCTGGCCGCAGCTGAAAACAAGAAGAAGAGAGGGTAATGGGCAGAATTCATTCCATCCATAGCCGAAAACATGAAGGAGAAAGGCCATGGAGAAACAAGAGTGAAGCCCATCCAGTTTGCAACTGAAGACCATGAGAAAAAAGGGCTGTGAGTGGAGCCCATTCTACCCAGAGTCAAAGACCAAGAAGAGAATGTTACACTTGGGCTCCGGTCAGGAGGCGTGAACACCACCCAGCAGGGTGGCTCCAGGTGGAGAGAGACAGGAAGCTTAGAAACAGTGTCTGGTTCCAGGCTGGGTCAGGGCAGGCAGCAATAAGCAGTGTCTAGTTCAGGCTGGGTCAGGGCAGGCGGCAAGGAGCAGAGTCTAAGTTCAGGCTGGGTCAGGGCAGGTGGCAATAAGCAGTGTCTGGGTCCAGGCTGGGTCAGGGCACAGTAAGCAGGGCAAGGCAGGTCAGAAGGCCCGTAGGCCACACACACACAGAAGGCCCGTAGGCCACACACCATAAGCGGGGCAAGGCAGGTCAGAAGGCCCGTAGGCCACACACACACAGAAGGCCCGTAGGCCACACACCATAAGCGGGGCAAGGCAGGTCAGAAGGCCCGTAGGCCACACACACACAGAAGGCCCGTAGGCCACACACCATAAGCGGGGCAAGGCAGGTCAGAAGGCCCGTAGGCCACACACATACAGAAGGCCCGTAGGCCACACACCATAAGCGGGGCAAGGCAGGTCAGAAGGCCCGTAGGCCACACACACACAGACAGAAGGCCCGTAGGCCACACACCATAAGCAGAGCAGGGCAGGTCAGAAGGCCCGTAGGCCACACACACACAGAAGGCCCGTAGGCCACACACCGTAAGCAGAGCAGGCAGGTCAGAAGGCCCGTAGGCCAGGTGAGAACAGCGAGGAAGGAGGCCCGAAGGCCGCGCAAGGCAAGGAAAGGCCCGAAGGCCGTGCAAGGAAAGGCCCGAAGGCCGCGCAAGGCTAGAGCAGGGAGCCCAGGTGAGCTCGATGCCGAAGCACCGAGGCAACTGTCAGGCAGGGTTATAAGGGCACACCCAGAGCATAGAGTGGACATAGGAGATGGACTGAGCCTGTCAGGAGAGCCAGCACTAGAGGGACCCCTGGTGGTGAGGCGGTAGCACTGCAGCCAAAACTGTAACAGAGAAAGGGCCATGGGCAAAGCCCATCCTGCCTATGGCTAAAGACAACAGAGAAGCCTGGATTGAGAAAGCAAGAGAGGTTTTGGGTGTGGCAGTGAGGGAGTGTGGGAACCTGGGAACTTATGTGTGTGGGAGTGAGAAAGCAAGGGAGCCTATGTGTTTTACATGAATGAGAGAGAATGGGAACCTATGAGGTTGTGGGGGTGTGTGTGGGAGTAAAAGAGTGGGAGTCAGTGAAGTTGTGGGTATGTGTGGGAGTGAGAAAGAGTAGGAGTCTGTGAGGTTGTGGGTGTGTGCTAGTGGGAGTGGGAGAGCAAGGGAGCCAGTTTGTTTGTATGTGAGTTAGAGGTAGACGTGAACTAGAGTGTGTGTGTGTGTGCATCTGTATATATGTGTGAAGGAGAACAGAGAAGAAGCCTGTGAAGTTGTGTGTGTATGTCGGGGTGAGAGAGCAAGGGATTCTGTTTGTATATGAGTAAGAAAGAAAGGGAGCCTTTGAGGTTGTGTGTGTGGGATTGAGAAAGATAGGGAGTCAGTGTTTGTGTTTCAGAGTGAGAGATCAAGGAAGCCAGTGTGTTTGCATGTAAGAGATCAAGTGAGCCTTTGTGTTTGTATGTGAGTAATAGAGAGAGGGAGTCTGAATATGTGTGAGGGTGAGAGGAAGAAGGAGCCTGTGAAGTTGTGTGTGTGAATGAGAGAGATAGAGGGAGACTGTGAGGTTATGTGTGTGTGTGAGAGAGACTGTTTACGTGCATGAGAGTCAGAGAACATGTGTATGTGTGGGAGAGTGTTTGCATGCATTAGAGTGAGAAAGCATGTGTATGTGTGGGAGAGAATCATCTGGAAATCAAAAATTCCCAGATACGGAGAGCAGGGGATTTTTTTTATCCTTCTTAGTTTTAATTATTGGGTGTTATTTTATGTGTTGGATATTTTTAAATATTTTTTGGTGTTTAGAATGGTTTTTTTTTATTCTTTTATGAATTTTTAATTGTTGGATGTTATTCTGTTTCTCAGCTCTTTTTAAATATTTATTCTTTTTATTAGTATGGTTTTACTATTATTGATTTTTTTTATTTCTTGATTTTTTTGTTTGTTATTTTATGAGGAAGGGTAATGTTTCTGTTCTTCCATTGTTGTGCTGCATATAGGCTCTGGCTTGTTGCTGTCTCCAGTTCAGTTTTTGTCTGCACAATGCTATTGATACTTTATGGTTTCATATTCTATACATGATGAGGATCTGTCTTTGTTCTGCTTGTGTGACCATGGTGAAGTGTTCTGCTAGCTTGTACTTTCTGTGTAAGGATCTATAGTAGCTTAGCTTGTTCTGTTTTCCTAATAGGAGGTATATTAGAGTTTTAGGGCAAGGTGTGGTATTTGCAATGCTGCATTTTCATAGGTAGGGTAGTTACAGTTTGAGTGCTGGCAGTTAGTGCGGTTTTGATATGGGAGATTTATTATATTGTAATTGTAATTCAGTTTACTCATGGCTTTCTGAGCACCAAGCTCACACCCAACACGCGTCACAATAGGCCTAACTCCATATGGTTCCAAGTATCTTTTTTGCAGGGTTTTCTACTTGGTACACAGTAGTGGCTGTAAATATATATGTTCTAATTGATATTTTGCCTTAGTAACTGTACTTTGAATATCCTTTTTCTTGTAAAATCTGTTATTTTAAATGCATAATTTTTTAACTATGTGTGAGCTGAGCTATGCTTGGGGGGAGAAGGACTGGGTCAGGGTTGAGGGTGCGGTGCAAGGATATACATTTTGGCTAGGATGCTTCATGGAGCAATTGGTTTAGGAACCAATGAGAGAGGGAGCTATTTTGGATTTAATACTTAGTAGAACGCAGGATTTGGTGAGAGAGGTAATGGTGGTGTGGCCACTTGGCAATAGTGATCATAACATGATCAAATTTGAACTAATGACTGGAGGGAGACAATATGTAAATCTACAACTCTAACGCTAAGTTTTCAAAAGGGAAACTTTGATAAAATGAGGAAAATAGAAAAAAACTGAAAGGTGCAGCTGCAAAGGTTAAAAGTGTACAACAGAACCCTGTATTAAAAAAAAAAATCTTAGAAGCGCAGTCCAGAAAGGTGGAAAAAGGTGGAAAAAAGGCAAAACTATTACCGGCATGGTTAAAAGGTGAAGTGAAAGAGGCTATTTTAGCCAAAAAAATCCTTCAAAAATTAGAAGGTTCCATCTGACGAAAATAGAAAAAAGCATAAATATTGTCAAGTTAAGTGTAAAACATTGATAAGGCAGGCTAAGAGAGAATTTGAAATGAAATTAGCTATACAGCTAAAAACTCATAATAAAAACTTTTTAAAATATATCCAAAGCAAGAAAACTGTGAGGGAGTCAGTTGGATCGTTTGATGACCGAGGGGTTAAAGGGGATCTTAGGGAAGATAAGGACATTGCAAAAAGACTAAATTTATTCTTTGCTTCAGTGTTTACTAATGAAGATATTGGAGAGATACCGGTTCCAGAGATGGTTTTCAAGGGTGATGAGTCACATGAACTGAA
This sequence comes from Rhinatrema bivittatum, assembly GCF_901001135.1. Lineage (NCBI taxonomy): Eukaryota > Metazoa > Chordata > Amphibia > Gymnophiona > Rhinatrematidae > Rhinatrema > Rhinatrema bivittatum. The sequence goes on along the minus strand of NC_042615.1, from coordinate 492,552,085 downwards.
TCAAATCATTGTGAACCTGGAAGATGTAGTAGGCCAGATTGACAAACTAAAGAGTAGCAAATCACCTGGACCAGATAGTATGCACCCCAGGGTTCTGAAAAAACTCAAAATTTAAATTTTAGAAAAATAGTGGAAACTATTCTAACAATCAAAATCACAGAGCAGATAGAAAGACGTAGTTTAATGGAACACAATCAGCATATATTTACCCAAGGGAAGTGTTGCCTCATAAATCTGTTTCATTTTTTTGAAGGTGTTAATAAACATGTGGATAAAGGTGAACTGGTAGATGTAGTGTATTTGGATTTTCAGAAGGCGTTTGACAGAGTCCCTCATGAGAGGCTTCTATGAAAACTAAAAAGTCATTGGGTAGGAGGCAATATCTTTACGTGGATTACAAACTGGTTTAAAGAAAGTAAACAGAGTAGGGTTAAATGGTCAATTTTCTCAGAGGAAAAGGGTAAAAGGTGGAGTGTCTCAGGGATCTGTACTTGGATCATGGCTTTTCAATATATTTATAAATGATCTAGAAAGGAATATGACAAATGAGGTAATGAAACCAGTAGATGATACAAAATTATTCAGATTAGTTAAATCACAAGTGGTTTGTGATAAATTGCAGGAGGACCTTGCAAGAGTGGAAGATTGGGCATCTAAATGGCAGATGAAATTTAGTGTGGACAAGTGCAAGGTGATGCATATAGGGAAAAATAAAATAACCCATGCTGTAGTTACACATTGTTAAGTTCCATGTTAGGAGCTATAAACCCAGGAAAAAGATCTAGGCATCATAGTGGATAATACATTGAAATTGTCAACTTAGTGTGCAGCGGCAGTCAAAAAAGAAAACAGAATGTTAGGAATTATTAGGAAGAGAATGTTGAATAACACGGAAAATGTCATAATGCCTCTGTATCGCTCCATGGTGAGACCACTCCTTGAGTACTGTGTACAATTCTGGTCACCGCATCTCAAAAAATATATAGTTGCAGTGGAGAAAGTACAGAGAAGGGTGACCAAAATGATAAAGGGGATAGAACAGCTCCCCTATAAGGAAAGGCTAAAGAGGTTAGGGCTGTTCAACTTGGAGAAGAGAAGGCTGAGGAGGGATATGATAGAGGTCTTTAAAAGAACCTCAACCCCCTAAACCTGAATAACTATAGACCGGTCTCAAACTTACCTCTAATAGCAAAATTAATAGAAAAAAACAGTCCAAAAACAACTGTCAGAACATCTTGAAAGTAATAACATACTATATCTGGCACAACATGGATTCCGCAAACACTATAGCACTGAAACACTACTCTTATCACTATCTGACAGTATCTTAAGAGGCTTCGACACAGGAACACACTATATTCTGTTTCTATTTAACCTATCCTCTGCTTTCGATACATTGAACCACGAAATACTTATCAATAAACTAATGGAAATAGGACTCCAGCACAACACAATAACCTGGTTCAAGTCATACTTAAGTAACAGATTTTTCCAAGTACGAATCAATAACTCAATATCTGAAAAAGTAGAGTTAAAAACAGGAGTGCCACAGGGATCAGCCTTGTCTGCAACACTTTTTAATATTTACCTCCTCCCAGTTTGCCACCTACTTGCAGGTCTGGGAATCATACATTATATTTACGCGAATGACAAACAACTACTGTTACCGATTGACAATACAATTGAAGAAATGATCAAACTGGCCAATATGTACCTAGATCTAATCAAACAGATACTAAACCAGATGGAGTTAGTAATAAACATTGAAAAATCAGAATTCCTACACCTCGAACGAAAAAAAAATATAAACTCAATTCAAACACCAATAGCAATAAAAAATAATCAACCTGGGGAATTAGCAGTGAAAGTACGCAATCTAGGTGTGATAATAGACCCCGAACTAAACCTGAAACAACATATGTATTTAAAGTTTCACAGTTTATTGGGAATATACGTTACGCTATGCTTTACACACATTGTTGATTGTAAACCGGGTTGATGTGATATCTGTCATGAAACTCGGTATAACAAAAATAATAAATAAATAAATAAATAAAATATATCACTAAAAATAAAAGAAGGTTACGCAAAACTAATGGTTCTCAGAAAATTGAAACCTTTACTAACCATGGCAAATTTCCGAACAGTTCTACAGTCAATGGTATTTGCAAGCACTGACTACTGTAACGCCCTGTTACTAGGTGTACCTCAAATGACCATAAGACCACTCCAAATACTGCAAAATTCAGCTGATAGAATATTGACAGGAAAAAAGAAAAGAGACCACATTACAGGAAAACTAGCAAAACTACACTGGCTACCTATTGAACAAAGAATACAGTATAAAGCACTGTGTATAATACATAAATTAATCCATGATGAAAAAGCGGAGTGGCTAAACACAACACTTCATGTACACGTGCCTCACAGAAATCTTAGATCGGCTAATAATAATAATAATAACTGTCCCATCCGTTAAATCAGCAAGACTCACACAGGTAAGAGAGCGAGCACTGTCACTGGCAGGACCCGTACTATGGAACTCAATGCCACTCGAAATTAGATTGCAGAGAAGCTTTAAACTCTTCAAAGTAAGTCTAAAAACCTGGCTGTATAAACAAGCCTTTTATAAGCAGAACGATGAGAACAAATAAGCACATATGTAAGTAAGCACCAAGCATTCAACTTTATTAAAATTTCTTTCTCCTATCTCCTATTACATATTAGAACGTTAACTTTATATAGGAACTGTTAAGAAGTTTTTATTCCAACCAAAATATAAGCAAACTCAACATATAACTTTGATATTAAAAAAATGTTACCGTTCCCTAATGGCACACCTATAATATGTTATCTATACCAATCAACTTTTAACCCTATTTTGTGCCTTTTTGTAAACCATTGTGATGGTTAATTAACTTAATGATGGTATAGAAAAGTTTTTAAATAAATAAATAAATAAAAATAAAATCATGAGAGATCTAGAACGGGTAATTGTGATTCGGTTTTTTACTTTTTTGGATAATAGAAGAAGGTTACTCCATGAAGTTAGCAAGTAGTACATTTAAAATTAATCAGAGAAAATTCTTTTTCACTCAATGACGTAGCAATGGTTAAGGCACGGAGAAGGCAGGTGTGGTCATCTGTAGCAAAGGTCAAGGCACGGAGAAGGCAGGCATGGTCAGATGTAGCAAAGGTCAGGCTTGGAGAAGGCAGGCATGGTCAGGCGAAGCAGTAGTCAGGCTTAGAGAAGGCAGTAGGCGAAGTCAGGTGAAGCAGTGGTCAAATCCAGGAAGTCAATCAAACACAAAACGAGATGAACAGCAGAATAGGAACCAGGAACTGGGAACTTGGAGAATCAGGAACACAAACAAACAGGTACTGCAGCAATGAGCACTTGGAAACCAGGAACAGGAGACGAAGGAGGCCTGTTGCAAAGGCAACGCTGAGGAGCACGGCCTGAGTATTTATGTGCTGAAAGATCTGACGTCAGCATCCGGATCCACAGACAGATTCTCTCCGCGGTCCCTTTAAATCATTCACTGATGCGCGCGCCTAGGGAGGGGTGCGGCGCTGCCGGCAGCGTCTCTTCGCGAGGCCCACGGAGAAGCCCGAGGAGTAGAGGCATCCTGGCTGGAGGTCCCGGGAAGTGGAGCAGGGCTGGAGGTATTGGCGGGAATCCAAGGTCGAGACTGGCAGCCCACTGCTGCCAGCAACGAGGAGCTGGAGCCTGAAGCTTGTGCAGAGAGGTGAGAGGACCACACTGCGTGGCTGCCGCAGGCAGCGAGTGTAACAGCTACATTGTCTGACTGTAAATATTACTACCCTTAACATAAGGCTTGGGGATAACCAGCATGGAGCGGCAGTAACTACCCTTAACAGGGACATAGGGGTAACCTGCCATATGAAATTTGCTGGGCAGACTGAATGGACCATTTGGTATTTTTCTGCCATCGTTACTATTTTACTATGGAATTTCGTACAGGAACTTGTCCAAACCTTTTTTAATCCCATCTATGCTAACTGCCCTTACCACATCATCCAGCAATGAATTCCAGAGCCTAATTGTTCATTGAGTGAAAAAAAATTTTTCTCAGTTTTTTTTTTTTTTTAATGTACAACTTAGTAACCTCATGGAATATCCCCTAGTCTTTGTATTTTATGAAAGAGTAAATAACTGATTTGCCTTCACCTGTTCTACTCCACTCATGATTTTATAGATCTCTATCATATCTCCCCTCAGCCTTCTTTTCACCAAACTGAAAAATCCTAACCTCTTTAGCCTTTCCTTATACGGGAAATGTTACATTCCCTTTATCATTTTGATGGCCCTTCTCTGTACCTTTTAAAGATCTACTATAGCTTTTTTGAGATGCAGCAACCAGAATTGCACACAGTACTCTAGATGCAGTCACATCACAGAGCAATACAGAGGTATTATGACATTCTCTATTTTATTTTCTATTCCTTTCCTAATAATTCCTAACATTCTGTTGTTTGCTTTTTTGACTGTGGCTGCACGCTGAGCATAGGATTCCAACATATTGTCCATGATGATGCCTAGATCCTTTTCCTGGGTGGTAACTGTTGCATTTGGCCAGTCACAGGTCCATCCCATGTCTGGCTGCTCTTACTTCCCGCCCTGGGTCGCAGGGGGCCTGCTGATGCTGCGGCTGGGCCCCGGTCGGAGACGCGGCTGGCAACAGTGCAGGCCTAATGCACCATGCTAGGGATGCGCTCAGCTGAGAGGGGTGTCCCTAGGCGCGCACGCAGCTCAGGCACATTTAAAGAGCCCATGGTGGGAAAACCCCATGGTGCCCTGGGATGACGTCATAGGCCTTCCACTATATAAGGCCTGCTCTGCCCTGCCTCAGATGCCTCGGCAATAGGTCAGACTCCTCGGAGTAGCTGTTTGCCACGATGTTCCTGGTTCGTGATCCTGCTTCTCTTACAGTGCCTTGCCTTCATTTTCCTGTGTCTTTCGAGCTCCTGAGTCCTTGTCTCTTGGTCCTTCATCTGCCTTCAGTGTCTTCCTGCTGTTCTAACCTTGCCTTCCATCCCTCAGATTGACTCCTTGGCTTGACCTCAGTTTGTACCTTTGGCTCCGTCTTTGGTTGGATTCCTGGCCTGACTTCGGACCTCTTCTTGACCTCTTGAACCTCTGCCTGCCTTGTGACCTCTGCTGGCTTTTCATCTTGCTGAACCCTGCCTGCCCCAACCCCGGCCTGCTTCTCTTCTTGCTGTCTGCTGCTGGTCTCGACCTCTGGACTGACTCTGTTTTCTTCCCGCTGGTCAACTGTCTCTTCTGCGATGGATTCATCTCTGCACAGAGGCCCATGCCTAAGTTCAGCCAGCCCTGGCACCCGAGGACTCAACCTAAGGGGAACGAGGGCTGGTATTGGTGAAGTTCCTGTTGGACCTCTGCTCCAGCCAGTTCCGCCTGCTGATGGTGAGGACCTGCAGGTAGCACCAACCTCACCTCGGTTCAAGGGTCCACTTCCGCAATAATAACTCCTGATAACATCGTGTAACTACAGTTTGGATTAATTTTTCCCCATGTGCATTACTGGGGGCTTGCATCAGGCCTCGGGGCTTGGCACTGAGAACCTACAATAGACTATTGCAATGCCGTAGAAGACTATCAACTTCTACATTAAGATCTCTACAGCTACTACTAAATTTTATAGCTTGTCTAATTAGTGGAAAGAAACGTACTGACCATATCACACCGATACTGGTCCAGCTTCAGGGCTACCTGGCCAGTTTCCGATTCTACTGATGATTCATAAACTGCTCGGTACTAGCTCGTTCCCATTCGTAAATTCTCTGTTACAAATTTACCAACCTGCAAGAACTCTTCAATCCCAACAGAGAGGCCTCCTTGAAGTCCCATCAGTAAGAGCAGCAAGATTCTTTGTGAAAGGCATTGTGCTTTCTCTGTCACCATGCCATTGCTATGGAATACAGTTCCCGAAGCCCTAGGACTTAGAGTGCACACATATTTTTAAAACACCCCTAAAGTCATTTTTGCTAGGGCTTTCTTTTCTTTGACTCTTTGCTTTTTACTCCATTACTGATTCTGTAGGCAACTTGAATATAAACTTGAAGATGGCTCCTTTTGTAATAAATAGTAATTTATAGTCATAGTCTTTGTGTTAAATATGTTTTAAAATGTATGTTATTGTATCGATTAGATATGTTTCTATGTATAGGGCCTTGGAATAAGTAATTGATAAATGTTAATAGATACAAATACAAATACATTAAAGGAAACGAGCTGGAGTTTGATAAGGGTAGCAGAGCTGAACTCGGTATAGAGACTGGAGCTGCAGCTTGACGCAAAAGCTGGAACTGAGTTTGAAGCAAAGATAGGAATAAAGGTTGAAGCAAAGGCTTGGCAGACTGGAACAAGGCAGGAGCAGAGATTCGCCATGGAAGGAAGGCATATAGCTTTCTTGTGAGCTTGGGTAGCCTTCTGATTGCTATGAACAGCTTCCAGTTTCCAATAAGATCTTTTAGCCTGCCTTCAGCCATACTGGTCCCCCCTGAGAGAGTGATTAAGATTTATAAAATAATGAGTATGGAAGAACAAGTATATAGGGAATGATTACTTACCCTTTCAAACAACACTAGGGCACACTCCATGAAACTAACAACTGGCAGATTTAAAACAAATCATAGGAAGTATTTTTTCACTCAGCACACAATCAGGCTATGGAATCTGTTGCCAGAGGATATGGTAAAGGCAAGAAACATATGGGCTGATACAGTAAAAGTCGCAGGAGAGCAGGCGAGCGTCTGCTCTCCTGTGCGTGCGATTTAATATCGGACCGCATGCAAATGAGGGCCCGCGGTAAAAAGAGGCGCTAGGGACACTAGCGCGTCCCTAGCGCCTATTTTTTGAAAGGAGCGGCAGCTGTCAGTGAGTTTGACAGCCGACGCTCAATTTTGCCGGCATCGGTTCTTAAACCCGCTGACAGCCATGGGTTCGGAAACCAGACGCCGGCAAAAATGAGCATCCGGTTTTCAACCCACAAGACGCAGGCCAATTTTAAATTTTTTATTTTTTTATTTTTAATTATTTTTAACTTTTGGGACCTCCGACTTAATATCGCCATGATATTAAGTCGGAGGGTATACAGAAAAGCAGTTTTTACTGCTTTTCTGTGCACTTCCCCAGCGCCAGCAGAAATTAACGCCTACCTTTAGGTAGGCGCTAATTTCTGAAAGTAAAATGTGCGGCTTGGCCGCACATTTTACTTACTGAATCGCGCGGGAATAACTAATAGGGCCATCAACATGCATTTGCATGTTGCGGGCGCTATTAGTTTCGGGGGGGTTGGACGTGCGTTTTCAACGTGCTATTACCCCTTACTGAATAAGGGGTAAACCTAGCGCGTCAAAAACGCGCGTCCAAACGCGGGTTAACAGTGCACTCCACTGGAGCGCACTGTACTGTATCAGCCTGATAGTGAGATTTAAAAGAGGATTGGATAAGTTCCTAAAGAAAAGTCCATAAACAGTTGTTAGCCAGGTAGACTTGGGAAAGCCAGCGCTTATCTCTGGGAGTGAGATACAAGAAACAGATCAACCATTTGAGATCTTATGGGTACTTGTGACCCAGACTGGCCACTGTCTGAGACAGGATGCTGGGCTTGATGGACTTTATTCTGACCCAGCCTGGCACTTCTTATGACTGTGCAGAACCTGGCAGGGTGAATTGATGTTATAAAGGGCAGCCTGTGGCAGCGAGGTTTAAATTGGAACTAAACTCCCGAATTAATACTTTGGGATATAGACAAAAATAAAGAAAATTTCTTCACTAGATAAAACTTTGTCTACTAGAGCTGTTATCAGTGAGAGAGCTGCAGGAAACACTTGGCACTGAAATAAAATCTGTTATATTCCACCCTGATTGAAACATAAGTTGAATTGTCACAGTAAATCTCACAAACTCTGTTCAAGTGGAACCGAAGCACATATAATTAGAAAAAACAATAAAGTTGATTTTCTCTGTCAAACGTAGTTAAGGAAACAAATTTATGTATTGTTTCTTTTATTCTCAGTCAATTCACAAAGCAGTAGTGTTCCAGCGAATGAGGCCTACGCATACCTAAAACTTCTAGAAGATAACTCATGGAAGAGTAGACAGCTCCTCTTGTTTATGTTGTTAACGTTAGAAAACTGGCGTTGTGCTAAGGAAACGAGGACAAGAGATTCAAAAAGAAGAAAGCATGCCAAAGCACGCCAGCATCACCTGCAGAGATTCTTCAGAACTGTGAGTTGTGTTCACACACCTGCTGTATAGAAATACTTACAGACACACAGAGACTGGCTCACATAGGGAGACCCAAGACAATAATACTGACAAAAGTATACTGTTCTCGCCAACAGGTGAATTTTCAAAAGGAGTTACGCGCGTAAACGTAACATACAATCATAGCAATTTTCAAAAGCCACTTTCGCGCAGGGATGGTAACTTTCAAACTGGCGCGAGGGCGCACATCTGCGTGCGTTCATCGGCCTGCGCCCAGGGACGCGGCTATTTTATAACTTGCGCACGTATACGCTCGCATGTTATAAAGTAATTGGCCGTGCACACATGTGTGATGTTCTGTTGGAACGACGGTATATAAGAAGTGTAAATAAATAATTAAATAATTAAAGAGATAAATGTGTGCCAAATTTTAAGTGGGCCCGCACAAGTGCGAGCAAATGCCACTTCTACTGTGTAAATCAGTGGATTTTAAAACGGGTGTGTGCCAATGCCATTTCCAGTTCACCCAGTTAAGAGATAGGTCTTCCAAACTTCCGTGGTTTAATAGCCTTCACTCCCCCCCAGTTATCCCCGACCCTTACAACCCCACAATCTGCCTTTTCATCTTTATTCTATAACTTACATAGCATCCGTAGCAGAAGTAAAGTTACGTGGCAGGGGCCATCGGCGCGCGCTGGGGCGCGTAAATATTTACGCTCACATCTCAGCTTCATGCCCTGAAATGCCCATGCCCCGTTCAGACCACACCCACACCCCGCTCCTTTTAAAAAATGTTCTAGATGTGTGCACTATGGCATTTGTGCGCTTATCCGAGCGGCTTTTAAAATCCGCTTGGCACACATGAGCCCAAAATATCCACGATTCCTCTAATTATTATTAATGCGCGCATTGGGCTTTTAAAATTACCTTTTAAAGTACACTTAAGTATTTAAAACCTATGGACAATTTTTCAAAAGCCCACTTACACGGGTAAGGTGCATTTATACATGTAAAACCCAGTTTTAAGCATGTATATGCTTTTGAAAATCAAGCCCATATTGACTATTGAGCAATATAAACATTTATTTCCCTTGATAGTGCCTGGGAAAGAAGTGAAAGACACAAAAGTGAGAATATTTTGAGAAAAGAACCATGTTCTTAATTTAAAATAAATGGTGATAAGTTTGCGTACTTTTAGTGAACTGAAACTTAGCTCATATTTTGTGTTGGTGAATCCTTATATGTGCATGACAAAAAAAAAATAGAAAAATGAATATTTGAAGTTCATTGAAAGTGACAAACCTGAAAAAAAGAAATGAGTTAACAATTATAAGATAAAAAGCTGAAAGAAGTATACTTACCTGCTGAAGTTTTAGCCCAAAGTAGTGTTAAATGTGTTCCTGGAAAGTATAAAAAGGAATGCTATTTGTTAATTAAAGAAGTTTCTTTAATGTAAGTCCTTTATAAAATAAACTTTATTTCTGTTACGTGAACGGGGGTGTTTTAGTGTGCCCATGGGCCTCAGCCCGGACCCAGACCTTCAGGGCCGAGCCAAGGGTTGACGGTGGCTCCGCATGGCTGACGGTCTTACCCTCTGCCAGGCCTGCAAGCTCCCAGAGCCAACAACATGTGATGTTGGTAGGGGAATGTTCCTCAGACTGTTCCGAGCCCTTTCGGTCCTGCCGCTTGATCGGCATTGGAGCAGCAGGCCTGGCCTGAGGTTGAGGGCAGACGGAGGCCTTGACACGTAGACAGGACTATGACTGATGCGACGGCATCTCGGACAAGACTGGGCTGATGCGACGGCATCACAAGCATGACGAGGTACTTGATCCAACAAGACAAGACATAAGGCAGGAGGACATTGGCACTGTCTCTCAGGGCGCCCTACACAGCCCACCTTCACGGGCGGACCCAATGGGCTGGTCACGGACCACTCTGTCCCACTACTGAGAACAGGACAAGCGCAGGGCAGACCCAGGCAAGGAGGAACTCCAATGACGAAGCCGGTGTCATCCAAAGCTTCCCCCAAGGCTGGCGGGAACAGACGCTCCAGGGCGCAGGGACGGATCCCACCTGTTGGCCACTCCTAGGCCCAACAGGTCAGAAGGCCCGGAGCTCATGACGAAGACGCAGGGAAGAACATCCTGGCAGGCAGACACAATAGGATTAGGAAGATCATGGTGGAACATCAGGACATGGTCAGGGACCTCAGGTAAAACATCAAGACACAAAGACGTAGTATAAAAGCAGACGAGACGAGGAGCTCCACAAAGAACAGAAGACCTTACAGGGCTCTGGCAGGCAGGAGCCTCCAGAGGGGAGTCAGGATGATGCAAGGCCCCGAACAGACTGACGGAGCAGCCCTATATAGGGCTGAAGCAGGAAGTCCAATGACAGGTGGGGACAGCACACTTCCTGTGCCTGGCCCTTTAAATTCAGTAGAGAGGCACGGGCTGGCACCTAAGGAGAGCAGCAGGGAGCTGTGCAGGACCGCAGACAGCAGCCTGCACCGTCATCATCACGTACAGACGCCGGCAGAGCCTGAAGAGCAGGCCCTGCCGTCGGCAGCGGCTCCAGCCGCTGCAGGGAGCCCCGGGGGCAGCGGGCCAGCCCAGGGATGCGGCCTTGGCGCTGTGAAGATGGGAGCAGCGTCGGGGGCGGTCCCAGCCTCGAAGAAGGTAGAAAAGTCTGCGGCTCCGGCCGCGGTGAAGAGGAAACTCCAGGGCGGCCTCCGGGCCGCGTGGGCAGCAACGGACCGCGGCTCCGGCTGCGTGGGAAGGCTGACGACGGCGTCCTGCCGTGTCGGCTGAAGACAGCATGGGGTGAGTGAGCCTGCTCGCGGGGAAACCCGCGGGCAGTGCAGTCATAACAATTTCATTTTAGAATTTGAGTCCAGGTAATTGTTATTGTAATTTAACCTTTATTTGCTTAAACCAGTCTTTATTCTGATTATTATAAAGCACCCATTTTTCTCCCCTACCTCTTGGGATTTGTATCGTCACTAATTACAATACAGAAAAAGAGGTACTTTTTTTGTGTAACTTTCATTGGAAGAAACATGAGGGAAAAATGCCATCCAATTTGGCCCTGTTTCTATGCTAAAGTTCTCCTTCCCCTATTCTGCCCTTGCGGGTTTACAATACCATATTACCCAAGTAAGTGTTAAGAACATTATCAAAGAAAAGCTATTCACAAAGTTTCTCTTTGAAAATATAGTACACATTACGCAGGCACACAAGTACCTGGGAACCTTGTTTCTAGCTGGCTGTGCTGCAATTTGTCTTCATTGTATAAACATTCAAATATCTAGCAAGTGATACCAAAAGGTAGCATTTTCCATAGAATGAAAAGCTCCCGGACAAGGGCTGGTCATATGAAACTGAAGAGAGGGAAGCACATAAGGAATGCAAGCAAATACATTTCCACTGGAAAGGGCGGTGGACACTTGGAACAGACTTCTGACCGAAGTGGTAGGAACCAAAACGGTGGCAGAATGCAAGCATGCATGAGAGAGACACAAAGGGACCTTGGTGAATCAGGGAGGGAGAAGACCACAGATGGAGTAAGACCTGCGACGGCACAGTAGACATTCACAAATGGACAGGCTAGCAGGAGCAAGTGGTTCTTCACTGACAACATTTTCTGTGTTTCGGTGATTTAGGAATTAGTTCTGAGCAAAATCTTAGAAGTCAGGTAGGACCATTTTTTTAAACTGGAGAACACAAGTGCCTGACTTTGGACTGGGGTCTGTTGCCATCCCCTGGATTACCAAAAGCAAGTAACTGTCCTAACATGTGGATGGCTTAAAGGTTTAACTGAACATCCTAATGTGATCTGCTAACATCTTTATGAGCTGAAGGAAAATGAGCAATTCCGTTTCCATAAAATCTGAGTTCTTTAAGCTCCAGCATCAGTCCAGATTGGAGAATTCAACATTTGAATCAATCCACTGAAGACTAAGAAACTCTGAAAAATTGTAGAGATTTTTTTTTTACCTCCTCATTTAATCCTAAATCATGCTAATGACTGGCTATTCCTGGCTATTGTCTTTTTATTCTCCTTCTAGGGCATTGCTATGTCGTTTCCTTCTATCTCCAGAGGGAAAAGCAATATGGAAAACACCAGGGTGCGCTGGCATGAGTGTTAAAGATTAGTACTGACTCAGCTCCTCTCTCATGACCTAGGTCATTTGGCATCTTTAGTCTACATCCATGCTTAGCATGAAACAATAAAACAATTATTTAGCCAGTGCAAATAAATCTTAGCACTGGCTTACGGTTGGCTGGTCTTGATGTTTACCAGAGCTTTCACTGGCTGAACTAAAATTTACAGGTAAGCTGCTAGAACTAAGACCAAAAAGTACTTTTTGGTTTCAATCTTATTTTGTGCCTTTTGAACCATGTACTGAAAGCTGGTGCTTGGAATGACAGAGAAAACAAACAAAAGACTCTTAAAAAGAAAGCTATTAATTTCCTGGATCATCACTGGTGCAATAAATCTACTATAGGGCTTTTTCTTCTTTGAGTGACACGGAAAATATCCAGTTTCAGATTTTGGGACTTCAACATTTCATCTCTACAAAATCATCAATCCCTGACCCCATCACCAAACCCCACACACACCCACTGTTGTGCTTGCCGGCCGTGGGAGGCCACGACCGGCATCCCTCACCTCAGACCCTGGGGAAGCCGCTCTGGCGCGCCTCTGGTCTGCGCGGTCTCCTGGGGCCCGTCGGGCCGTCCCTCCACGTTCTTCGTCCTGGCCAGCCGCACCAGTGCCAATGCCAATGTCGCACCGGCACCCCACCCCAGGCACGTGTACGCAATCCCTCAAGGCTTTTAAAGGGCCAGTGGCGGAAAAACCTCCCGCGGCCCCCACCGATGACGTCAGGACAAGGGACTATTTAACCCTTGCCTGACCATTAGGACCTCGCCTCGGCAACAGGTCTTACTCTTCCAGAGTGCGTGTTGTCTGCCCTACTCCCTGCACCTGAGTCCTGTACCTGGTTCCTGCATTCCTGCTCCCGGTTCTGTTTCTGGTTCTTGTCCTTGCTCCACGCCCCCTCGGACTGCTCTTCTGGCTCTGACCCTGCTTTGTCCCTAGATTCTGCTTGTTTGCCGCCTGCCCCAACTCTTTGACTGTGCCTGGTTCCTCTCGTCTGCTGCCTGCCCTGACCTCTGGTAGGTCCGACTTCACTCCAGCCTCCTTCCTTCTGGGATTATTTTCTCCGAGAGACCCGCGCCTAAGTCCTGCCGGCCCCAGTACCCAAGGGCTCACCCTGAGGGGAACAAGGGCTGGTATAGGTAAAGGTCCTGTTGGGTCTTCTCTCCTGAAGCCGCCTCCTGACGACAAGGACCTACAGTGCTCATCTCCTGGGGGTAGCGTCAACCTCGTCTCGGCCAGGGATCCACCGAACAACACCCACACCCCAACCCTGGTGAATTGTGAAGAAGATGTGTTGGTGCTGTATTAGTGAGCTCAGATACTTTTGAAGCAGGGACAGGGGGAGAGGGGGATGAGAGAAAGGGACTCACTGGGGTGTGGCCATGGTGTGGTCATGATTTAAAGCACAAAATCATGATTTTGGGACAAGAAGATACTTGAAAGGTGAGTATCATGCAAATTGATGGCTTTCATTAGAGTCATCTTTCAGATTCAGAAGACTGCACCTTAATTAACCCAGATGAAGCCACTGTTCAATTCAAAAGATATATATATATATTTTTTTTTTATAATGGGGGCAGTTTTCAAATTGTTCACATTGGGACAAAGTCTGCAAATACTTTTAACCCACACAGATTTTGCACCAATCAAAGGGAAAGTACACACATACCTTTTTACCTCTGGCAAGTTTTAGTGTGAAAGTATCTGCAGACATTTAAATCTGCTTTTTCTGAAGGTACTTTTTCATGGAAAATAATGTGCGCTGAGTTGACAATGCAATCCACGTGTATGATAGTGGACCTTTGTGCTGCAGAGGGGTTGATGCAGCCTAGAAAGTGAACATATTAGGCCCAAGTCGGCAGCTGGAAAGCAACCCTGAACCGGGTCCAGACTGGAGCTTCATCTATATCAGCCCTGTTCCCCGCGGGTTGAGCCTTTGAACTCTGGCTGGCAGGGCTTAGGCGACAATTCCACAGGGCAAGGAGTGAGAGAGTGTCCGGGGCCAAGCTGAGGTCTAGGCAGGCAGCAATCAGAGAGATACCAGGTATAGGCCAAGGGTCAGGGCAGCTGGCGAGCAAGGCATAGTCTGGTTTCTGAAGCAACAGTCAGAGGCAGGTGGTAGGCAAGGGGTAGTCCAAGTCCATGCAGAGGTCATATCCAAGAAGTCAGGCAGAGGCAGGGCAGGGAAGAACAGAACACTGGACAAGGCAGGGCAGGCTGACAAGGCACACACAGCAACACATACTACAAGGCAGGAGGATCTGGAAAGGAATACGACGAGTGAGGTTATCAAATTTGCAGATGATACAAAATTATTCAGAGTAGTTAAATCACAAGCAGACTGTGATACATTGCAGGAGGACCTTGCAAGACTTGAAGATTGGGCATCCAAATGGCAGATGAAATTTAATGTGGACAAGTGCAAGGTGTTGCATATAGGGAAAAATAACCCTTGCTGTAGTTACATGATTTTAGGTTCCATATTAGGAGCTACCACCCAGGAAAAAGATCTAGGCATCATAGTGGATAATACTTTAAAATCGTCGGCTCAGTGTGCTGCAGCAGTCAAAAAAGCAAATAGAATGTTAGGAATTATTAGGAAGGGAATGGTTAATAGAACGGAAAATGTCATAATGCCTCTATATCGCTCCATGGTGAGACCACACCTTGAATACTGTGTACAATTCTGGTCGCCGCATCTCAAAAAAGATATAGTTGCGATGGAGAAGGTACAGAGAAGGGCAACCAAAATGATAAAGGGGATGGAACAGCTTCCCTATGAGGAAAGGCTGAAGAGGTTAGGGCTGTTCAGCTTGGAGAAGAGACGGCTGAGGGGGGATATCATAGAGGTCTTTAAGATCATGAGAGGTCTTGAACGAGTAGATGTGACTCGGTTATTTTCACTTTCGAATAATAGAAGGACTAGGGGGCATTCCATGAAGTTAGCAAGTAGCACATTTAAGACTAATCGGAGAAAATTCTTTTTCACTCAACGCACAAAGCTCTGGAATTTGTTGCCAAAGGATGTGGTTAGTGCAGTTAGTGTAGCTGGGTTCAAAAAAGGTTTGGATAAGTTCTTGGAGGAGAAGTCCATTAATGGCTATTAATCAATTATACTTAGGGAATAGCCACTGCTATTAATTGCATCAGTAGCATGGGATCTTCTTAGTGTTTGGGTAATTGCCAGGTTCTTGTGGCCTGGTTTTGGCCTCTGTTGGAAACAGGATGCTGGGCTTGATGGACCCTTGGTCTGACCCAGCATGGCAATTTCTTATGTTCTTATGTTCTTACCTGTTGCTGAGGCAATGATAGGGAGCGCAACTGGGGCTTATATACCCAGCTGTGCGACTTCATTAGTGTGCACACACTCCTCCAATTACCACCACAGACCCTATATGTGATGGTGTGCATCTCAGGGGAACCTGCTGAGGCGCGGCATGGCAGCATTTTCGCCATATTGGTGGCTCAATGACTGTGGCCCGTCGATTGAGCCCTGCTCCTTCTTGGGAACTCTCCGGAGACTCTGGAGGACCATAAAATTTCTGGGTGGCATCACGTGGTTGAGAGAGAGCGCGCAAGAGAGAGAGAGCACTGTAAGAGGAGAACATGAATCTCTATATATCTACCACTATAAGAGGGGCACTTTGAACTTATGGTGGCGTGGGTGGGGGCTGGTGTTACATTGGTCTGCCTAGGGCACTACAGACCCTTGTACCGGCCCTATGTATGTGGATTTCAGGGGCCCGAGATACAGAATGCCTGTTGTTGTTTGTTGGGGGAGGGAAAAGAGAAAGTGTGTTGTGTCGCTGTACCTGCTCTCCGCTCCCCCCTGCTCTCCCCCCCACCCCTTGCTAATCTTGAGAAATCTCATGGTGAGTTGAACTCAAAAGTTCCTAGGTATAGGCATCTCTTCTGAGAGCAGATTACCTGGATGGTTATCCACTCTATGAGGCAGCAGGGTCTTGAGCAGCTGCTTGTGGAATTTGTCAGTCATGGCTGTCTACCAGTACAGCAGGTCAGGCAGGATAATCCAGGCCGACGACACCGGGAGCTTAGCATGAGAGCAACAATGGCCCTGGCAGGACGGGGTCCTAGTAGGTGATTTGCAATGTACCTCAATCTACAGCAGGTCGATGGAGACGGACTCAGGGTTTAAGTAACCTGAACCTTAAATGGCTAGATTCAGCAGTAAAAATAATAATAATAATAATTTTTTAAAAAGCCAGTAAGCAAGGCTATACCCCAAGCCCTCCACCCTTCAAAATATGTTAAATAATGTTGGGGCTAGCAGCCAACACCTACCTGAACCCCCAACTCTGTCTGGCTGTACGTGAAAATGGACCGGCACCATTTTGATGTCACATTTTGCACAAGTCTCAGGGTTGGCTGGTATCATTTTTAAAAGGATTCCAGCAGGGCAGGAGTCAGTGGGGATTGCTCGTTCCCCTTTCTTGTGCTTGGAACCCCACAGAAGGGAGAAATGGGGGCCAGGGAGGTTTCTAGCCCCAGTTGTTTTTGAAAAGATGAATTTTCAAAATGTTACATGCATACAAATTACCATATATGTGCATAAGTAAACGCTGCTCACATATTCTATATTTTATGTGTCCACAAAACGTGCTTATTTTCACTTTCATGCGCACACATGCGTGTGCAAAAAAGGGGAGGTCTAAGGGTGCTCCTAGGTGGGACCAACAATTACATGTGAAAGTTGCTATTTTAAAAATGACACACGTACATTTTCCATATTTTTACACCTGCTAAGTATCTGGCCTAAAGATTGTTAAACACGTTTTTTGTGTAGTACTGCCCGGGTGGGAGGTCGACTGGGGAAAGTTCAGACTGAAGAACCAGAAGGGTCTTGATGACTTGGGGAAGGAGTGGGCAAATTGGTGGACTAATGAATTAAACTAGTAATTTCTCTTACAGGCGTATGTTTTAAAATACTCCGACTTTACGTGTGTAAATCCAGACTCAGGCGAGTAAGTTGTATTTTAACACGCAAAATATTTATTTAGTTAATTATTTCATATACCGTCGTTCCAAGTGATGATCACAATGGTTTACAAAAGTAACAAGCGTCCTTACGTCATTACATTATTTATTTTATTTTATTTATTTATTTAATGCTTTTATATACCGGTGTTCGTATGTACATCACATTGGTTTAAGCATTATGATGTAACACGCATTGATAAAACACAAATGTTTGTAAGATAAATTTTGGGGTTACATATACTTTGATAAGATACATATTTTTGTCTGATATATACATTGGAGGAGCTCAAGTGGGTCATATGTCTGTAGGGTGATGTTCTTATATGTCTCAACTGAGAATAGGGGCAATAGGTTGGTAGCATCGGGATTCTGTTTAGTAAATTGACATGGTTGTAGGGGGGATGTCATGAGCTACTTTGTTCTCTCGTTACTTCTTGTTGTTTTTTGTTCTTGTTATTTTTTTACTCTGCATTCAGGCAGAGTTTAAGTTAAGATATAAGTTCTTGTTGACATAGGATTCTGAAAGAATTTAGGTTAGATTATAAGTGTTTTTTAAAAGCCAGATTTTTAGTTCACGTTTGAATATCTCTCTTTCTGGGACCAGTCGAATCGTCTCTGGTGGTGAGTAGCACAGTTTAGGGCCTGCTATTGAGAACACATGCTCTCTTATTTGTGTCAGGTGTGTGCTCCGAATCTTAGGTACAGTTAACAGTCTTTTGTTTTGGGACCTTAGGGTTCATTGTGGGGTGCATGGTTGAAGTGTCACTCCTATTAGTCCTGGGTTATCATTATGGATGATTTTAAAAATCAGAGTAAAATCTTTGAAATATATTCGGTATTATATCGATAGCCAATGCAGTGCTATAAGCAAGGGTGTGATGTGATCCAATTTCCTGGTTCCAATTAAAAGTATTTTCGCTGTATTATATATGCAATATATGTGCATATATTTAAAAAAATAGGTGGGTAAAGTATATGTGGTTTCAAATGTATTGCAGGCAATTGTGCATTGGCCTACATACGCGTATTTTATAATATATGCCTATGTGATACGTGTATGTTATAAAATACTGTGCCAAAACTATGTGCAACCACATATATGCGTAGACGGTGGTGCATGCATTCCTTTTAGTTATCCTCCCTGGGTGCAGTGGGGGATTGGAGGGGCGCATGGAAGCCCTGGATAGGCTCATCTCAGCCCTCTCAGACAGCATCAGGCCCCAACTGATTTCTAGAGGGGGGGGGGGGGGGTTTGAAGGGGCCAATACATGCCCCAGCTGGACTCAGCTCAGCCCAGCCAGGTAGGTCCCTGGGAGCTAAAATTTTTGCTTTCTCAGGAAATAGTTCATGCATTTAGGTTTGGGTTTAAAACAAATGCACATCCCTAGAGCAGACTCTTTGACCTCTAGAACTGAACACAATGTTCCTAGATGAGGTTTTGCCAATGATTTTTCAGAGATATTAACCTGTTATAATCTGATGGTTATATGTCTCCCTATGCACTTTGGTGTTCCGCTGGCTCTTATTGCCTTTAGCATCCTTGTGATTATCAGATATGATCTCCTCCAGAGCTCTTTCCTATTTGTTGGATTTTAGTAACTCACCACCATCAAGAACTGCTTCCCTGTTTGAAACAGTGTTTTACTGAAATCTTAATAAACCACATCTCATCCAGGATCTCCCCCCATCTAATTTTCTGGTCATTTAGTGAAAGAAATCTGCCAGATTTGTCGGCTTCCCCCAGTGAATCCCTTCTTCCTCGGATCCTGCATCCCATTAGATCATGATACTGTACAAATCTTTTAGTACTGATCTTTTGCCTTTCCTATTAATGCCTTCCAACGAGATCAAGCTGAGTGGTTTATAGTTGCTAGCATCCTCCCTGCTCCAACTTTTGTGGAAAGAGACATGTGCTCGCCTCCATTCCCTTGGAGCCGCTCCTGTGTGCAGTCACTGGTTGAACAGCACTGCCAGTGGCACTTCAACCTCTCTTGACATCCTAGGTAGTATTTCATCTGGCCTATTGCCTTGCCCACGTTCAGTTTTGCTGGTTCTATCCAGGAATCCTTCTGTAGAATGAAATTCAGATTTACCTCTCTTCCATTTGGCGCTTATCCACAGTCTCTTGTCACCCACTTCTGTATGTATAGCACTAAAGTAACCTATTTAATCATTTTTGCCTTTTCACTATTCCTTCCCTTCCCCCCTCATAGCCTCACAGTTCTATGGCCGTGCTTTCTGCTTTCGATGACATATCTAGAATGGTCTTGTTCCCTTACTTTCCTGTCTTAACTATTTTCTCTTCCTTTGATCTTGTCTCCCCTGCTTCCCTCTGCCTTTCCACTTCTACTTCCTAATCCTCATCCCTCTGAGAGACCTTGTACCTTCTTTCTAACTGCTTCGTTTTGATCAGACCTCTTCAGACGCCTCTTTTGAAAGCTATAAAGGTCTTTTGTTTCTCTTGCTTTTGTCTGCTTGCCTAACTAAAAGTATGCTGCCTTTACAATGCCTCCTTTTATGTTTAAATATTTTGTGTTAAGTATCAAAAGTGAATAATATGGTTTCATAAAAGGAGATCATGCTCCGTAACAAAGCATACATGCTTTGGCAGTAAAGTAGGTAACATCTCACCAACAAAATTGCAGAGCCCTTTAGTTTGATAGGCAGGTGCCTTTTCTAAAATGTCTCATATTCAACCAATTAACCCTTCCCCAACCCCCTTCCCTCCCTCTGCTTTTAAAGTACAGCTATGTCATTTAATAATTATACAGCTTAATTGGCAAAATGAGAAAAAAAATGCCCAAATCAGACTAATATTCTGGATTGTCCAGCCATTAATGTAGCAGTGTCAGAAGGACTGCAAAATATCTGCTCCATTGCAAAACTCCCTGTCATCTTTTAACACAATAAGGAATCATGGGATCAAGTTAAAGTACTAGCTGTCCTTCCATTCTCTATTTTCCCCCATCTTGTGCATATCTAATAATTAAACCAGACAAAAACTATATCCTCCCTCTTATAAGTATGGTTTCAATGAAAGGTCCACGGATTCCCTGGAAATTATCTGGCGCCTGTTTCTCTATTCCCTTTGCGGTGATCCGTCCCATAATCCTCATTTGCTTCATTCGGATTCCCCAAAGAGTTCTGTATTTATATATTTTTAGCCTGCCCTTCCATAGTTCAAGACAGGTTATAACAATTCAGGTATGATAAAGTTCATCCCCCAAAGAGTTTACAACCCAAGGAGAAGATTGACTAAGCCAAGGTGCATTGTTCCCAGAGGGAAAAATACCGTAGGGCTTCAGTAACCTGATGTATGTGGTAAGGCAGGTTAGTGAATCCTGCAGGATTTTTTCCAGCAGTGAAATACTGTCAGCAAAGATATTGTGGTGAAGCAGGCCTGGGCTGTGGGGGTCACGTATCCTGGGATTGCCATCTTTTAAAGGCAACCCGGACTCTCCCCTTCAGACTCTCCCCATCCGTAGTGTAAAAATCCCTGGAGGTCTAGTGAGATCCTCTTTCCCACCCCCTTGCTGCCCCCAAAGTAGATTAAATGACTAAATGTTAAAAATAAAATTAAAAGATCATGTGTGTCCCTCCCCCACACCTAGCCCTCTTGGTAATCCAAATTTGACCCCCGCCCCCACTCTGTTCCCCATCCCTGGCCCACCGACCTCTCCATACAAGTAAGTTTAAATTATTGGTGGACCAGCAGGTGTTTCTGGCCTGATGCCTCCATTTTCAAAATGGCGCTGGCCTACCTAAGGCACACTGAAGCGGAGCTTGGAGAAGGACAGTGGGGTAGATACCACATCATTTATGGAACAGTGTGTTTGCAAGGAGCTAGCAAAACTGAAAGTCAACAAGGTCATGGGGATGGATGAGGTACATCCTACGATGCTAATGGAGTTTAGAGAAGGTCTGTTGGGTCCATTAAAGGACCTGTTCAATAGATCCTTGGAAACAGGAGTGGTGCTACAGGACTGGAGAAGAGTTGCAGTAGTCCCTCTTTATAAAAATGATAACAGAGAGGAGGTTGGTAACTACAGGCTGGTTAGCCTTACCTCAGTGGTGAGAAAATTAATGAAGTTATTGCTGAAGGAAAGGATAGTGCACTATCTACAGTCTATTTTCTTTTAACTTAACTTCTCATTGCTGGATAACTCTATGAAACCTGTATGTAGTACAATTACTAAATTATCCTGAGAATTTATTGATCTAATTGCATTTAAGAAAGAATGAAATGAAAGCGCTGATTTTATATGTGATGTTTCAATAGACAACTTGCTAGATGCTTTTGTTCAAAAGCCCTCTTCCATTAATCAGAAGGCATGTCCCTTAGGCATAAAAGTTATAACTGGTTTAATACTTGAGTTCTGTAGTTCAACCATGATCTTGTGTTGAAGAAATAAGATATACACCATCCAGAACGGAAATGACACAAGAAACCTCTTGTAGATAATAAGCTGGCCTATGATAGTGCCCAGTGAAAATATAAAACCTTATTTTAAGCTACTAGGAAGGCCTTTTTTACTTCTCATCTTTAGGCCTCTTTAAATCGGCCTCATGAGTTTTTTTTTTTTTACTATAAGTAAGATTATAGAAGGCCCCAGTAGTAACATGAAAATGGACATGAGATTTTGTCCTCAGAATTTTGCTGATTACAATGTACAGAAGATTGATTGTTTTGTCACAAGCCATGTTGGCCCAGCATGAGCTGTTAAAAAAATCAGATTCTTTTTCTACCTCAGTGCCAACTTCCCTTTTTTGGGAAAAGTTTCATGATGTGGGGAGAGAGGAGGTTGAGATAATTTTGAGCAAGTTAAACAATTCTTTTTTGCCCTCTTGATCCTTGCCCTCAATCAGTTATCTATTCATTAAGGGGATACTTTTCAAAAGGATTTCCATGCCTAAAACTGGGTTTTACAAGTGTAAAGGCATTTTACCCTTGTAAGTGAGCTTTTGAAAATTACTACAATATATGCCATTGAATTGTCCAATATGTAAGTGCACTTTATGCGCATAAATGGTTTTTGAAATATTGAAATATTATTACATTTACATGAATAACTCCTTTGAAAATTACCTCCCCTGGGAAGATTTTCTTCAAGTTATGACTAAGCTGGTGAACCTTTCTTTGTTTGAGGGTACAGTACCAAATACATTAAAATGAGCCCTTGTCTGTACCGTCTTGACTGCTCTAGCATTTCCCGCTGCGGGGCTGACTTAAAGTAGTGAATGGCATGCACGTGCCTAAGGCTGGGCTGGAGGGGCAAACATGGCGCTGTGGGAATCATTGGGGTCCAGCAGTGAGTATGGTTGGTTATGGGGGCAATCCCACGGCTGGCCCAGCATTACAGTACCCCCCCCCCCTTCCATGCAATTGCACGGGGTGGCACACTCGGAAGGCGGCAGCTGCAATGGAAGGGGGCCAGGACAGAGAGCAGCGAGAGGCCTATGTAGCCGTTAGTGGACCCCATCCCTTTGGCAGCAGAAGAATTCAGAGGCTCATGCGGCCACTGGTGGATCCCATCCCACTGGCGGCGGAAAAATGCAGAGGCCCATTTGGTCATCGGCAGCATCAGAAGAAAACGGGAGCTCGTTCTGCAATTCTTCCTTGTGGGCTACCGGCCCCGCAGTACTCAACACTCATGGTGCTAGCACTTCTTGTATGGTCATCTCGCGATGCATGAGATGAAAGTACAGGAAGTGTTAGTAGTGCGGGCCAACCTGCACATGAGAAAGAGCCACAGGAAGGATGCCTATAGAGCTCTGCAATGAATCTTGCACTCTCCCAAGAGTGCAGATTCATTGCACCAGTTGGAAGCAGTAGCAAAAGAGACCCATGGACCTTGCCTCCATAGAAGTTGTGTGTGTATGTGTGTGAATGAAACCTGCAGAGGGGGATGGATATGTATATGTGTGAATGAAGCCTGCCTGTGTGTGTGTGTGTGTGTGTGTGAATGGGAACCTGCCCTTCGGGGGATGGGTGTGCATGTATGAGAATGGGAACCTTCCTGGGATGAGTAGTTATGAATGGGAGCCTATCTTGGATTGGTGGATGTGAATGTTTGTCTGGGGGATGGGTGTGTTTGTGTGTGAATGGGAGCCTGCCTTAGGAGGGTGTTTGATGTGTCTGCTACTTTGAAATATTTTATTGCCGTTTGGAAACTTTTAAAACTTTATATATGAGTTCTTAATTATTGAATGTTATTCTATTTTTCATCTTTTTGGCAATATTTGTTTTATTAGTATCCTTATTATGATAGAGTTATATTTCTTGATTTTATTGTTTGGTTTATGAGGATTGGTTTTTCCATTGCTTCATAACATACAGAGTCTAGCTTGTTGGAGTTTCTAGTTCAAAATAGGCGTGCGCCGCCGAGCCTATTTTGCATAGGCTCGGCGGCGCGCACAAGTCCCGGGGCTTGCATGGAGAGGCATGCCTCTCCATGGCTTGCATGGAGAGGCATGCCGGGAGGCGTGTTGGGGGGCATGGCGGTTGTGACGCAGCATTTCGGGGGCGTGGCGCGGGTGACGTGACATTTCAGGGCGGCGCCACGGGCATAGTTTCGGCCCAGGGGCGTTCCGGGGGCGTGGCTGCACCCTCCGGAACAGCCCCCGGGTCGGGTGCTGGCGCGCGCAGATTTACATCTGCCTCCGGCAGGCGTAAATACAGCGATAAAGGTAGGGGGGGTTTAGATAGGGCCGGAGGGGGGGTGGGTTAGGTAGGGGAAGGGAGGGGAAGGTGAGGGGAGGGGAGGGCGAAAAAAAGTTCCCTCCGAGGCCGCTCCGATTTCGGAGCGGCCTCGGAGGGAACGGAGGCAGGCTGTGTGGCTCGGCGCGTGCAGGCTGCCCAAAATTGGCAGCCTTGCGCGCCGATCCCGGATTTTAATGGATACGCTCGTAGCCGCGCGTATCTATTGAAATCCCGCGTACTCTTGTTCACACCTGGTGCGCGAACAAAAGTACGCGTTCGCGCTAAATTATAAAATCTACCCCTTTGTGTCTACACATTTCTATTTATATTTTTGGTCTTTTTATTCTGTATTTGATGAAGGTCTGTCTGTGTTCTGCATGTGTATGCAAGGTGAGACATTCTGTTAGTATGTATAGTTTCTATGCAGGAATGTAGAGCAGACTGGTTTGTTCTGCTTTCCTAATAGGAGCTGTTTTAAGGCCTGGTATAATGTTTGCCTTGCCATAGATAGGGGTTGTTCCTGTTTGAGTGCTTGCAGTTAGTACTGTTATGGTATGGGATTTTTACTATATTGTTGACTGTCCAAGGGCCAAATCCATACCTAAGTTGCGTTACAATAGTACTATATGGTACCAAGTATCTTTTTTTTTGCAGGGTTTTCTGTTTGGCACCACAGCACTGTATGTTTTTCTGTATAACAAACTGGTGCCAGCTACAGGGTCCAGCCGGCATCAATTTTATATACTGGTAGGTGGGGATCATTCCTGCACAATTTTGAAATTTTGGACCTGTGATTGTGGTAAAATAGGTTTGGGGGAGTGTGTTAATTTTCATAGTTTTGATTGCTAGAAGGGGCAGGGTGCGAACTCGGACGCGAAAAGGGCCTTACCTTTTCGTCGTCCGCGGTGTCTTTGCGGAGTCGGCCCCGGTGACGCCCCGACTCCTCCTCTTCCGGGGCCAACTCCGCCTCCATTTTGGTATCGCCCGCAATAAGGGACTTTTCGCGTACAAAATGTCCCTTATCGCGTGCGATCCGGATGGAAAATGAGGCTCTGTGTATAGTCTTGCAGAAAGATATATATTTAACTTTTTACACACATAACTTTTTATATATACATACACAAAACAAAGCATTAAACTTTACCATAGAGAACAATGAAGCAGCTACAAGAAAAAAAATTTTCATTACAGAAAGAAACATTTTTAAACAAAAACAAAAATCTAAGTAGTCTCCATATCCAATAATAAACATAGTATGGAGGCAGAAACCAAAGGAGAACATAATGATATACACATAAGAAAAAAGGCTTAACATGAATCTAGTCAGCTTAAAAGATAGCCCATCAAATAAACACTGGAGAAGATGTTACAGGTTTTTTTGCTTCCAGAAACTCTTTATGTTGGCCAGAAAAAAAGAAAAAGAAACAATCATCATTTAAACTTATAACACACCTACAAGGATAATGGAGTTTAAATGAACAAAAGATATTTTTAATCTCTTTTTGATTAAGGTAGTGAAGGGTCTGTATGTATTGCTAATTATCATACTGAGGCAGGCCATATTTATCTCTCAAATCTGATAAACTAATTATGGTTCTATTTGAAATAAACTGACCCCCCACCTCCATAATCCCTCAACTTTCCATCTATTAAAAATTATCTACTGTTACCATGGCCGAAATGCTTACTAAATCTAACTGGAGAATTGAGAAATGCAACTCTTGAGCCTTCCAAACAATATTTTAATCTAGTCCAAATTTGTAAACTAAATCTCGTGAACGGTTTGCGGATATTCTTCACAACCCTATCTTTCCCAGGCACCCAGATTAAATATCTGAGAGCTCCCAGAAAACAGTACTGATCCATTTTTAATTCAAGCTTTCCCTTATAAAATAATCTCCATTCTATCACTGTCCTAAGTTGTGCAGCGACCCGATATCTTTGAAAATTAGGCATTCCCAGCCCACCTCAAATTTTTGATTCATAAAACTATTCCTGCAACTCAAGGGGGATCTGTGTTTCTGAAAATAATTAAAAAAAAAATCTTGTCCTAGAATTGTTTCAGTTTTTCTTTCAGAATTTCCACTGGCAGGGTTTGGAAAAGAAAACATAACTTAGGAAGGATGTTCATCTTCACTGCTGCAACATGCCCAAGCCAGGAGAACTTATAACTACTCCATCTAGACAGAGTCTTTAAAACAGCCTTAAATAAAGGTATATAATTAAGGTCTAGAACTTACTCCGTTTACTTGAAAATTGCTCTCTTTGGCCCACTGAAATGGAAAATTAAATTGTCATTCACTTTTTTTCTCAGGTAAATTGATGTTTAACATCTCAGATTCGTCCAAGTTTACCTTAAATCCTG
Source organism: Rhinatrema bivittatum (assembly GCF_901001135.1). NCBI lineage: Eukaryota > Metazoa > Chordata > Amphibia > Gymnophiona > Rhinatrematidae > Rhinatrema > Rhinatrema bivittatum. Next base: position 492,525,598 of record NC_042615.1, on the reverse strand, counting down.
AAACCTGGTCAAAGCTTTCTAATTCTTTTATGAATATTGGCAAAAAAATAATAGAGTTAGTCACAGGGACAGATTTTCAAAGCCTACGCGCGCCGGGCCTATTTTCAAAAGGCTCGGCGGCACGCGTAAAGCCCCGGGATGCGCGTATGTACCTGGGCTCGGAAAGGGGGTGGGGCATGGGCGGGGCAGGGCGGTCCGGGGACGGGGCGGGGCAGGGTGTGGCTGGAGCCTCCAGGCACAGCGGCCATTTGCTGCTGTGCCCGGGATCGCAGGCCGGCCATTGGCCGGCGCGCGCAACTTATAAAATAAAGGTGGGGAGGATTTAGGTAAGGCTGGGGGGGCGGGTTAGATAGGGGAAGGGAGGGGAAGGTGGGGGGGGCGAAGGAAAGTTCCCTCCGAGGCCGCTCTGATTTTGGAGCGGCCTCAGAAGGAACGGGGAAAGCCATCGGGGCTCCCCTAGGGCTCGGCGTGTGCAAGGTGCACTATTGTGCACCCCCTTGCGTGCGCCAACCCCAGATTTTATAACATGCGCGCAGCTGCGTGCGCATGTTATAAAATCAGGCGTAGATTTGTGCATGCCGGGTTATGCGCACAAATTTGTGCATGCCGGGTTACGCGCATAGCTATTAAAATCTGGCCCGTAGTGAATAAGGTATCTTCCTCAAATAGAGTAATTTTATTTGAATCCTGGCCTTCTCTCAACCTCATTACATCCATATTGCTTCTAATCATCTCAGCCAAAGGCTCCATTGTTAATTAAAAAAGCAAAGGTGATAGGTGAACAACCTTTTTTTGTTCCCTTGCATACTGGGGACATTCCCAAATATCTTCCATTTACTTTGATACAAGCTTGTGAGTTGACATATAATTTCTGCATACATTTCTGTAAATTCTCCCCCCAAAATTATTTTTGGCACAACATAAATCATAAATGGCCAATGCATCCTATCAATCAGTTTTTCTACTTCTACTGTCAATAGCATAGATGGGGTATGCTCTTTCTTAGCTGCCCAACTTGCAGTAAGAATTTTCCATTTATTATCAGAAGCTCGATGACCTGAAATAAATCCCGCTTGGTCAGCAGACACTAAAAATGATAGGATAGTTGATTGCCTATTAGTCAGAGCCTTTGCTTGGATTTTAATATCTATATTTAAGATTAAAATTGGATTTTAAGACTCACATATTGTTATATCTTTTCCTTTTTTAGGTATCACAGAGATTCCTACACATAGAAGGTTGACGATTCCTTCCTACCAACATAGAATTAAACAGCAAGGTAAGTAATGTCACGAGTATCTCTTTACATTTTTATTGATAACCATCTAATCTCAGGGTCATCTCAATTTTAAGGATCTAATTGCTTCCAGAACTTCAGATCTGAGATCTCTCAATCTAAATTTGTTTTCACTTCATCTGTGAGTTTTGGCAAATTAATAGATTCTAAATAACCAATGATTTTAGTCCTGGGCAACATTATTATCCTGGGTATAAATTGATTTATAAAATTGTAAGAAATCTTGCTTTATACTATCATTATCAAATATAATGTTACCTTTAGAATCTTTAATTTTTGCAATACTTGTTCAGTGTATTTGGGAGCACACAGCTTCAAAGCTAATAATGTACTGGCTTTATTTCCATACTCTTTATTTTATTGTTTCATTCCTTGCAATTAGAAATTAATTTGCTCTATATATAAAGCTTTTACTGTTTCCCTAGTCTCCTCCAACTGAGCCAATACCTTCTGTTATCCTGTTTCTCTGTGTTGTATCTTCAGTGGTTTGATTGTTCTCCTTCTTTTTGTCTTTCTCTCTTCTTTTTAACAGAAAGCGCTATGAAGCTATCTTGAATCACCACTTTTCGATCCCACAGAATGCTTTGATCTACCTCTACATTTAGTATTAGGTCATTTTTTATATGTTACTCAGTCTTTCAGATTCTCTCTTCCTCCCTAAGAAGAGAGTCATTAAATTTTAAATATTTCAGGCCCTCTTAACAGATAATCTGAAAATGTCCATCCAAACAGGATCTATCCATGTAAAGCATGACTTCCTAAATTAAATTTATATCAATAGTGTATACACAAATAAGAATTGTGTGGTTTTGAGTGTAGTCTCTCTGTGTTCCATGCAATTCCTACCATTACTCCTTAATTCCTAGGTCTATCAATAATTAAGCTTGTATCTATGTGTGTTCCTGGAATGGGGAATAGTCATTTAATTATACATGTGAGCTGTTATGGTCAGATTAAAATCTCCTTCCAACACTAAAAGTTCTACCATAAATCAGGCCAGCTCAGAGGAAATCTTCTCATAATAGAATCCCTTTTCATTATTGTCAGCGTATATATATGTTAGGGTCGTGGATCCCTGGACCGAGGGGGAGTTGGTGCTACCTATGGGGGAGGAGCCCTCAGGTTCCCACTGTCGGCTGGCAAGGCCGGAGAGAGACTGAAACCCCACTGGGGCTTCACCACTACCAGCTCTCATTCCCCTCAGGTTGTGCTCTTGGGTACCGGGGCTGGCTGAACTTACGTGGGGTCTCAGGCATGGAGAGTCTCATGGTCCTGGTACAGGCATGGGTCTTGGCAGGTGGCAATTCTCGTGGTCCAGGTACGAATGTGGGTCTTGGCAGGCGACAAATCTCTTGATCAGGGTACAATTGTGGGTCTGGGCAGGCGGCAATTCTCATGGTGAAGATATGGACATGGGTCTTGGCAGGCAGCAAATCTCGTTGTCCAGGTCCAAGCGTGGGTCAAGGCAGGTGGTGAATCTCGTAGTCCAGGTCTAGCATGGGTCTCGGGTCAAGAAGGTCAAAACGCGGAAGCTTGGAACAGGAACCTCCAGGTATGGAAGCGGGAGCCAAAGGAAGCCAAGCCAAGGTCTGAGGGGCAGATCTTGCCTTAATATAGGCTAGGGTCAGGAGGGAGAAGTCGGGGCACCTCCCGTTGAGGTCCCTTTAAATTGAATCCGGAGGCGCGTATGCACACCTAAGGTCCCCAGGAGGCAGGAGGGCCCAGGCGGTGCTCGGCTGTGTCACGAGGGGCGCACCAGCGGCGGAAGTCTAGCGGGGGGTCTGCATGGCAGGGCGCATCTGCCGCAGCTCCTTGCCGCGACCAGGATCCCCAGGCCGGTGAGAGTGTCGGCGCGATGCCGGTAGGTGGAGGGGGCCGGCTAATATGTATATTAGCTAAAGTAAGTACATAGATATTCAAATTAAGTTTCAGGATAATAAACCTTTCTCCCCTATCCTTAATCATGTCCATTACCTGTATATTCTGAGAAATGAGTATTCCCACTCCACAACATCTTCCTTTGTCACAACTTGATAATAAATATACAGATAATTTTAAATTTTAAGTAGATGTTCATCTTTTCACCTTACATGAGTTTCTGGAATCATTTATTTATTTTTTCATATTTAAGAAAAACTTCTATTCTGCCTTCTCAATCAGAAAGATCATCCAAAGTGGTATATAATCAGGAAATTACAATTATACAAACAAAAAATAAACCCCAAATTATCAAGATTCACATTTTAATCAGTTTCCCTCCTTAAACAGCAAACTCCTTTTCCTAGGAGTATTTATAACCCAAACATTCAGGGTTGCATTTCTAACTGAGGTTAATATATAACCCAATATTCAACATAGACCCACTCTCCTTATATTTTATTTTACCTACATACTTTTGTATATTCCAGATAACATATCCAGCCCTTCCAAAAACAGAGAATCATCCTCTTACCTCAGTAAAATACAGAAATCTACTTTTAAACTTTTCAAGCCACTTAATAGCATAAAACACCTTTCCCCATTACCCATCCATAACAGATTCCTCTACCCCTCCTTGTTAATGGCAAAGCTTCCTGCAGCCTATTAAATGTGAAGGAAGAGCACCCCTGCAGGATGAGCTTCCATTTTAACTATCTGAATACCACCTAAACTGATAAAACACATATCCCCACAACTCAGCTTTCTCATTTCCTTCTTTGCTTTGGTAAAACCTTAGCGCGTCTCCTTTCTCAGGAGTTAAGATATTATAATTAGGCCCAGCACTGGTCAGGAAAGCCTAGGAAGGCACCATAGAATGGAACAACTGTCATTTCCTTTACCACAGTCAATCTTTCTCAGCTGATTCCTTTGGGTCATGACCCTACCTGGTCAAAGAGCTCCTTTTGAGCCTTTTCCCTCCATTCTGTGCTCACTGCCAGAGCACATAGTTCCTTTAAGACTTCGGAGTCTGAGTAAATCCAGCAACATGTCTTGTAATCCCTCCTTCTTTTAATGCAATCACACTCTACTGCTGACACCACTCACAGTGGATAGTAAACTAAAGGCATATAACCAAGTATAGATTATATTCTCTCTCCTTAGTAAAGCTGTCACTTCCTTCAAATCCCTTTGCTTCTGAAGGGTGATACATGAAATGCCACTGAGAATTTCTATCTTGTTGCCTTCCCAGTTGCAGCAGTCAAAATGCTCTCTTTTAATGTGAACTCATGGATAAAGTCAATACTATCTCAGGGAAATTTACTCCTCCAAGGCTCTAGTGCTCTGTGGGCTCTGTCTATTGTTATCTGTGAAGAATTATCCTTTTCTCCTGAGGAGTTCAGGATTGCTTGAGCAATTTTCTGAACAACTGTAGTGCAGTCAGAAGTCTTTATAATCACTCTTTTCAGCAACACCCCCATAGCCTGATATGATTCTGCGAGATAGGCTCGCAAGGTCCTCTATTAATTAGAAGCTCCATATTATCTCCCTTTCTCTTTTCAGCCTCATTTTCCAGCTTATTGAAGTCTCTCCATGGTCATCAACTCTTGGTGTCTTTCAGATGGATTCCTAATTCATTTAGGTAGCCTCTTAAAATACATAAAATCATCTACAGTGCTCCAACTTTATAAACCATCCTGTTCTCTGAGGTCAGAGAGGAAATGTCTGCTAGAAGCTCCATCTGTTAAACTTGCACACCTCAAAATAACGAGAGAGATTTCTTTAATCAGGACCACATCTTTAGAACTCCTTGCCTAAGCAGATTCAGGCAACTGAATGCAATAAATCTTTCAGAATGGATCTTAAAACATTCTTATTCACCTAGGCATTTAACCTTAATGAAGTCTGATGGACATTCGATGTTTCTTTGGAAATTCTTCATATTTGCAATCAACGGCTTCTAAATAACAAGTCTATGAAGTGGCTTAGTTTTTCTGTGTTAATCTGTTTATCACTGTTATGTCAAACTATAATTTTAATTATGCATGTGTAGAGACACCTTGGTCTCCACTAGATGGCCCTAGTCCCCAAGTGCTTGATTAGTACATCTAAAGAAAGACTATTCGACTCATTACTGCGCCTCCCCAAGAGGTTTGGAGGAATCGGAGGTCTTTTAGGCATTAAGGGGGAGTGGTTAGCCCATGTGACTAGGAGGGAGTGTAGTTTTTGTTTTGAGGGTTAAGATGTGTTTCAGTGTGCTCTCCTTAGATAGCCCCCCCCCCCCCCATTTAGCAAAGGAAGGGAGAGACACTACCCTGCCAGTTCTTGGTGATAGACTGGAGGGAAGAGAGGAAAAACAGAATGTTTTGGTAATTTTTCCTAAATTGAGAGCTAGGATTTTTTTATGTTTTAACCTGCACCTTCTGGGAGGCTTTGTTACAATTTCATCTGCCATGTAGCCTCACTGCACCCTGACAAGAACACCTCCATACCAGGCCTCCAGTGAGCTCCGCTCTGAACTCTTCTCACCATCTCATCCCTGGTCTCATGACTCAACCTGCCTTGCAACCTCCCCTCCACTAGGGGACATCAAAGAGCATACTCTCCAGGCTGGCCAAACTCCTCCCTCCTGCCTACACCACACCCAGACTCCAGCCCTATTTAACCCTGTCTTGACAGTCCCAAGATAATTCTGCATCAAATCTCCCTTGGCTCCTTGCCCTAAGCACCAATGCTTTACAGCCTACCAGGCCTAGCCTTGCTTTGCCTTGTGGCCTACGGGCCTTCTCTCGCCTAGCTTTGCCTTGTGGCCTCTGGGCCTTCTGACCTCAGCCATGCCTTGCCTCATGGCCTTTGGGCCTTCTGACCTTTTATTTGCCTTGCCTTGAACCCTTTTGGGCCTTCTTGCCTCTTTCCCTGCCTACTGGCCTATATAAGCCCAGTCTTGCTCTATGGCCTATCTAGGCCTCTCCTTGTCCTTCCCCTCAGGGCCTCCCTGCATCAATGCCTTAGGGCCTGTATGTTCTATGTTCTGTCTTGTCCTTATCATGTCCTGACATGTCCAATCTTAATTTGTTCCTGTCTAAGCCTCAGTTCCAGTCTTACCTATATGCTGTTCCTGTCTAAGCCTTGGTTCCAGTCTTACCTGCACACCTGTTCCAGTCCCAGCCTTGGTTCCAGCTTCTCCTGCACTCTATTCCAATCCAAGCCTCAGTCCAGCTTACCTGCACTCTGTTCCTCTCCAAGCCTTGCTCCAGCCTCACCAGACTCTCCAAGCCTTGTTCCAGCCTCACTTTGCCATCCTGCGCCACTTCAGGGATGGTATCCCCTGTGCTCCACCTGGACCAGAGTCACAACAGGCTGAAGCCCCCCTCTACAAAGGTGCAGGAGAAAAAGCAGAGTTGCTTACCTGTAACAGGTGTTCTCAGAGGACAGCAGGATGTTAGTCCTCACACATGGGTAACATCATCAGATAGATCCCCAACACAGAATACATGTCAAAGTTTCTAGAACTTTGACTTGGCAAATTGAACATGCCCAGCATGCTCTATACCATGCATCCATGCGGGGTCCCTCTCCAGTCTTATAACACAGAATTTTATATATATATATATATATATATATATATATACAGGAAAAATTAGGAGAAACCCAACGCGGGGTGACAGGTGAGTTTTGTGAGAACTAACATCCTGCTGTCCTCAGAGAACACGTGATACAGGTAAGTAACTCTGCTTTCTCTGAGGACAAGCAGGATAGTAGTCCTCACACATAGGTGAATCCCTAGGTACAGGCTGCTCGACAACACAAAAGGGGACCAACAGACACCCAACATGCACAACAACATCAGTGCTGTTGGTAACAGATGGGGGAGGCAGCCTGAACCCAAACAAGGGGCCCTAGGCAGAGAAAGTTGAGTTCTACACCTGGAACATGTTCTGAAGGATGGACTGGCTGAACCTACTGTCGCGTTCACCATCCCTATCCAGACAATAGTGAGATTTGAATATGTGGAGAGAACTCCATATTACAGCTTTGCAGATGTCCTCCATGCGTCGGTGTTTACTGAAGATGTTGGGGAGGTACCCGTACTGGAGAAGGTTTTCATGGGCAATGATTCAGATGGACTGAATCAAATCACGGTGAACCTAGAAGATGTGGTAGACCTGATTGACAAACTGAAGAGTAGTAAATCACCTGGACCAGATGGTATACACCCCAGAGTTCTGAAGGAAATAAAAAATGAAATTTCAGACCTATTAGTAAAAATTTGTAACCTATCATTAAAATCATCCATTGTACCTGAAGACTGGAGGATAGCTAATGTAACCCCAATATTTAAAAAGGGCTCCAGGGGCGATCTGGGAAACTACAGACTGGTTAGCCTGATTTCAGTGCCAGGAAAAATAGTGGAAAGTGTTCTAAACATCAAAATCAAAGAACATATAGAAAGACATGGTTTAATGGAACAAAGTTAGCATGGCTTTACCCAAGGCAAGTCTTGCCTCACAAATCTGCTTCACTTTTTTGAAGGAGTTAATAAACATGTGGATAAAGGTGAACCAGTAAATGTAGTATACTTGGATTTTCAGAAGGCGTTTGACAAAGTTCCTCATGAGAGGCTTCTAGGAAAGTAAAAAGTCATGGGATAGGTGGTGATGTCCTTTCATGGATTGCAAACTGGCTAAAAGACAGGAAACAGAGAGTAGGATTAAATGGACAATTTTCTCAGTGGAAGGGAGTGAGCAGTGGAGTGCCTCAGGGATCTGTATTGGGACCCTTACTTTTCAATATATTTATAAATGATCTGGAAAGAAATACGACGAGTGAGATAATCAAATTTGCAGATGATACAAAATTGTTCAGAGTAGTTAAATCACAAGCAGATTGTGATAAATTGCAGGAAGACCTTGTAAGACTGGAAAATTGGGCATCAAAATGGCAGATGAAATTTAATGTGGATAAGTGCAAGGTAATGCATATAGGGAAAAATAACCCATGCTATAGTTACACAATGTTAGGTTCTATATTAGGTGATACAACTCAAGAAAGAGATCTAGGCGTCATAGTGGATAACACATTGAAATCGTCGGTTCAGTGTGCTGCGGCAGTCAAAAAAGCAAATAGAATATTGGGAATTATTAGAAAGGGAATGGTGAATAAAACGGAAAATGTCATAATGCCTCTCTATCGCTCCATGGTGAGACCGCACCTTGAATACTGTGTACAATTCTGGTCGCCGCATCTCAAAAAAGATTTAACCGCAATGGAGAAGGTACAGAGAAGGGCTACCAAAATGATAAGGGGAATGTAACAGCTCCCCTATGAGGAAAGACTAAAGAGGTTAGGACTTTTCAGCTTGGAGAAGAGACGGCTGAGGGGGGATATAATAGAGGTGTTTAAAATCATGAGAGGTCTAGAATGGGTAGATGTGAATTGGTTATTTACTCTTTCGGATAATAGAAAGACTAGGGGGCACTCCATGAAGTTAGCATGTGGCACATTTAAAACTAATCGAAGAAAGTTCTTTTTTACTCAACGCACAATTAAACTCTGGAATTTATTGCCAGAGGATGTGTTAGTGCAGTTAGTATAGCTGTGTTTAAAAAAGGATTCGATAAGTTCTTGGAGAAGAAGTCCATTACCTGCTATTAATTAAGTTGACTTAGAAAATAGCCACTGCTATTACTAGCAACGGTAACATGGAATAGACTTAGTTTTTGGGTACTTGCCAGGTTCTTATGGCCTGGATTGGCCACTGTTGGAAACAGAATGCTGGGCTTGATGGACCCTTGGTCTGACCCAGTATGGCATGTTCTTATGTTAACTGCTCGCAAGTGGGCCACCGAAGCTGCCATGGCTCTGACAGAATGAACCTTGACATGTCCTCCAAGATGCAGTCCCACCTGGGCATAATAGAAGGAGATGCAATCTGCTAGCCAATTGGATAGTGTCTGTTGCAACAGCAATGCCCAACCTATTCCTATACAAAGAAATAAAAAGTTGGTTAGTCTGTCTATGGGCTTCTGTCTACTCCAGATAGAAGGCTAAGGTTCGCTTGCAATCCAAACTGTGCAGTGCTCGTTCGCCTTGGTGTGAATGGAGCCTGGGAAAGAATGTTGGCAGAATGATGGATGGGTTAAGATGGACATCCTTCACCACCTTAGGCAGGAACTTAAGGTGCGTACGCAAGACCATCCTGTCATAATAAAATTTAGTGTAAGGTGGATAAGTCACTAAGGCCTGGAGCTCGCTGACCCTGTGTGCTGAAGTGACCGCCACCAAAAATATGACTTCCAGATCAGGTACTTCAGGTCACAGATGCGCAGCAGCTCAAAAAGAGCTTTCATCAGCTGAGCTAACACCATGTTGAAATCCTAAGACACAGCGGTTGGCCTTAGGGAAGCCTTTAATTGAATCAGGCCCCAGATGAATAGTATAACTATAGTCTGTACAGAGATGGGCATACCATCTACACCATGGTGGTATGCGCTATGTGCACTGCGATGAACTCTAATGGAGTTTGTTTTTAAGCCAGCTTCTGATAGGTGTAGAAGGTAATCAATCAATTTTTGTGTGGGGCAGGAGAACAGATCTAGGGCCTTCTGCTCACACCACACAGAAAACCTCCTCTATTTCAGTCCATAGGACTTTCAAGTGGAAGGTGTTCTAGAAGAACACCTTCCACCTTCCAGGACCCAAAACATATCCTCTAAGAGATGGAGTGGTTGCAGAATTAACCTCTCAACATCCAGGCTGCTTCCTGACACAGGAGGTATGATCCCTTACGTCCCTAAGAAGAAATTGCCATGCTAGGTTAGACCAAGGGTCCATCAAGCCCAGCATCCTGTTTCCAACACATACCACATAGCTACCTGGTTGTCTTTTTGGTTTAGGACAACTTTGTTGGACAGCTGATCTCTGAAAGCCCATAACGCATACCGGATCCCCGAAGCTCTAGGAAGTTGATTTGACAATAGCTTTCCTGAGCAGACCAGAGACTCTGGGTGCTGCGCCCATCTACATGAGCTCCCCAACCCAGGGTGGTCATAACCATGATTAGGACAATTTAGGTAGGATGACTCCAAAAATAGATCTCCCATTCCAGATTTGAAAGTACCAACCACCAGGATGAGTCCCAGAGAAACAGGGTGACTCGGATGCAGTCATGGAGGTTCTGCGTGGCCTGGCACCAGGGCTGGTGCAAGGGTATTATGCGCTCTAGGCGAACCTTCTGCCTTGCCCCCCACCCCCTCCCCCACCAGTCCAGGCCCCAGCCTCGACCTCCCCGGCCCAAACACACAAGTAAAAATTATACAACAATAAAATGAAGAAATATAAAACATCGAAAATAGTAAAACCATACTAGTAAAAGGAATATTTCAAAATAGCAGATAAAGAGGTATATCCAATAATTAAAAACTCAAAAAAATAAAACACAAAATGTTCCAGCTCCAAAACAAAAATTGAAAAACAGCACACACATCAAATATTAACACCCAATGATTAAAACTACCTGGGAATTTTTGTTTTCCAGGTGCCCTGAGATTGTTGTGGATTAGCTGATAGGGTGGGGAGCAGGGGTTGTGCACAAACTGTCTCCTTTCTCTCATATACACACACATAATTATACACATATGCTCTCTCACTCTCACACCCTCTCTCCCTCACATACACATACCCTTATTCACTCAGACAGGCTCCTTCTCTTACACACACACACTTAGGTGCTTGTCTCATTCACACACATACCCTTACACAAGCTCTCTCCCTCTTACTAACACCATCATTCTCTCCTACACATACAATTTCTCTCACCCACACATCCACACTCTCATACAAACTCCCTTACTCTCTCTCTCTCACACACTCACATACACTTTCCCTCATAAAGGCTCCCTCTTTCTCTCTCTCATACACCCCCTCATACAGACACTGCCTCTTGCACAACCCCCCCCCCTTCACACAGGTTCCCTTTCTCACACGCACACATGTGCGCTTACTCCCTCACACAGGCTCCCTTTCTCTATCTCATCACACACAAAGAGGCACCATTCGCCGCCTGCCAAGTCTGCTTCTCTCGGCTGCTAGCAGGATAGGCTCCACTTGCAGCCCATCGAGTCTCTACTCTTCTTGGCCACAAGGAAAATGGGCTCCACTTGTGGCCCCACATGGTTGCTCTTTGCCGCCCCCTACAGGTTGGCACCCTAGGCGACTGCCTAGTTTCACCTAGTGGACACATTGGCCCTGCCTGGACCACTGTGACCTCAGGGTCCATTGTACTCTGTACATGTGTAATTGTGCCAAGGGAGTGACATGGATGATTGCAGCTCTATGACCCAACAGCCTCAACATGTGCCAGGTTGACATCTGCTGGCTCTGCTGAATCTGTTTGCTCTCCTTCCTTTTTTTAAATCCAATAAGCCAGGGAAGCACATTAAAACTATTTCAAAAGATAGATGGTGACATGTGGACCAATTTACAGTCCTTTTTATTGATTAGCAGAGAGATGCCAATACAAATTCTTTCCGTTGAAGCCAACAGAAGTTGTTCTCTTCGTATGTTAGTATTAAATTACCCCTGTCTGCCCAGTAATGGGGGGGGGGGGGGGGAGGAAGGGGAGTTATGGCTGAAAACCAGTGTTGGTTATTTCCTGGATTGCAGTGACAGAGTAGGCATGACTATAATTGCTAGAGGGAAATTCTGTGCAGAAAATGCCAAAGATGGAAGAGACCCCAAAATGCCGCAAGCAGAGCCTGTTCCACTCAGAGCAAAGATGAAGGCCCTGCCATGCTGTGAGTAGAGCTTGTCCCACTCATGGCAAAGATGAAGGCCCCAGTGACAGTGAGTGTGTAGAGGGATGTGTGTGTATATGTGTATGTTTGTGTGTGTGTGAGAGACTTTGAGCCTGGGAAGGGGGGGGGGGGGGTGAGAGAGCATGTGTGAGGGTGCTTGGGGAAGTGAGAGGTGAAAACAGACAATGAGAGTGCATGTGTGTATGGAAGAGGGAGAGAAGAGAATAAGTGTATATGTGTGTATGCATATATGGGTGTGTGCAGAAAAGGGAGGGGATGCAGAGGGGGGTGGGGGGGATGCCATCTCATCCCTCGCCTCAGGCAGCAGATTGCCTTGAGTTGCCCCTGTTCCCACCACAAATTGGAGATACTTCCTGTGACTGGGGAAGATCTTGATGTGAGTGTATGTGTCCTTTAGATCAATCCAGTCCCCTTTTTGTAAAAGGGGGAGCAACTTTTCTTTTTTCAGAAATTTGTTCAAGGACGATGGAGAGAACCCACTGGTCCAAGGTTATACTGGGCCACAGGTTCATGAAGAACAGCAGCCTGCTCTGACCAGAGAGTCCAGCGTTCCATGTACAGGCAATTGGACTAAGCTCCCTATGAACCAGTCAAAACCCCATCCCTGGAATTGACTGAGGCATCATCTGGAGCTTGGGGGCTCTCTGCTGCCTGGGACTGCCACGGAGCCCTGATGGTGCTGATGGGCATGAGGGGGTAGAGGATAGTACTTCCTCTGGTGAAAGAAAGACTTCTGTCCCATTCTCGCCAACCTCCTAGAAAAGGAGAGCAGTCCGGAATGCTGGCAAAGAGTTGTTGAAGGGTTTCATGGTGGTCCCGGGGCTGGGCCACCATGTCCCTCACCCTATCTATTAAGAGATTCTCCCCAGTACACAACATGTTGGTGAGTCGTTCCTGTACCTCTGGTCGGAGACCCGAGGCCTGCCGCCATGCCATTCTATGGGAGCCAATTCCCACTGCAGAGACCCTTAATGCCATCTCGAAAATATCGTATGTCACTCGGACCTCATGTTTCCCACACTCCAGGCCCTTATGAACCAGTGACATGAGGGTGTCCTGCTGCTGTTTAGGCAGCTGCTCGGCCACCTCTTGCACCTGCTTCCAGATGTCTCACGAGTACTGGCTCATGTAAAGATGACAGGAAGCAATGTGGGCAAAGAGCACGGCCTCCTGAAACACTTTCCTCCCAAGAGTGTCCATCACTCTGTGACCCTAACCTGGAGATGCCGAGGAATGGGTCCGAGAATGCTTGGCTCTCTTGAGAGCAGATTCAATTACCACCAGTTGGTGAGGAAGCTAATGCTTCTCGAATCCGGCAGCCTTCTGGATGAGGTAAACCCTGTCAGCCTTCTTGTTCACAGGAGACACTGTGAGGTGGTGTTCCGATATCCTCAGCAGCAGCTCCTTAAGTATCTCATGTACTGGGACCACCACAATCTCCTTAGGAGGCTCACCAAACTGGGGATCTCAAGCAGTTTGTGCCTGGCATCCTCCTCCATCAGTAACTGAAATGGGTTGGCTTCTGCCATAAACTTTACAAACCTTGCGAAGGTTAAGTTCTCATGCAGAGACTTCCTTCACTCTTCTGGAGGAGAAGGGTCTGAAGGGAGATCCTCAGAACCCTTGGAAGAGGACTCCAAGGTATCATCCCCCCAAGGGTCATAGGGACTCTCATCCTCACTGTAAGCCATAGGGCATGGGGCCCTAGGCCCTTGGTCTTCATCCAGAGGTGCAGGCACCAGCAAAGCTGGATGGGGGGGTGCTACAGGCCTCGGCGTCTCTACCAGCCTAAGTGGAGCTTCCTCCTCAGAGGAACTGGCAATGGCCACCATACTGGTAGGGGGAGGCATCTGTGCCCTGCCAGGCACCGATGCTGTCCCAGGAACCAATGCCAGGTTGGTCAGTAATGCACTGATGAGCGCATTGAGCTCCTCCAGCAGTGGTTCCAAGATAGACGGTACTGGCTCTGGTGCCATCAGTGCCACAGGACTGATGCCCTGCAGCGCCCATTCCATTGCCAGCTGAACTTGCTTCTCCAGCTCCTCCTTTAATGATGCCAATGCCAAAACCAACTGGGAGGAAGGAGGAGTGGCTAGATCCTCTTTGGACCCGTGAGGCTAATCGATGACTGGCATCAGAACTGGTGGAGACCATCGTGGACCCTCAGCACTGATGGAGAACTGGTGATCTTCGCCACAGGATCACTTTGGGGGCATCTTGCAAGAGCTGGTGCATCCCCGTGCCCGGCACCATGCATTGACGGGGACTGGTGCCAATGCTTCTTCAGCTTCCCTCGATGCTCGGCCCAGTCCTTCCCCCGTTTCTAGGCCAGTGATGAGGAACCCAAAGTCCTCAGCTTGGAGGAGATCAACGGTGATCGGTCTCCAGTGCTCCTATCTACTGATGTCAGTGGTGTGGTGTCCATCGGTGTGGCTCCGAGGTCCATCGATGCTAATGCTGTTGATGTGGATGCAATGCCTTGGTCTTCTTCAGTTCGTATTGCTGCTCCATCTTATTGAGCCAAAGACAATGTCCCTTTGGGTAATTTGTGTGCATAAGCGGCAACCCTGGACATCTTGCGATACCCCCAGGCAGAGGACACATATCTCATGGGGGTCCATAATGGACATTGTCCTCAGGCACTGGGGACATCTACATGACAGGATGAAATAAAAGGGCCATAGAATCAAAATCGATGGCAGTAGGCATCGATGGCAGGCAGGCATTAAAGCACCACCGCTGCAGGGGAATCGACTGCAAAAGGAAACTTACCAGAAGCGTCAAAAACCCTGACTAGGAACACTATGGAGAAGCACTGAGAGGGACCCGGCATAGAATATCGCAAAGAAAAAACCTGCAGAAAGCGAAAACTTCAAGAAAAAGAGAAGTTTTCCAAAAGACCGAAAAAGAAGCCAAAGTGAGCTCACTCACACTGCAATGCTTATAGCTCTGTGGATAAAGAGAGACTGGAGAGGGACCCCCACATGGACACGTGGAATAGGGCATGCTGGGCATGTTCAGTGTGCCAAGTCAAAGTCGGAGCTCCATCTGATGATATCATCCTTGTGTGAGAATTATCATCCTGCTTGTCCTCAGAGAATCTGTACACCCTTTCACCTCTACAAGAAGAAATTGCAGAGACCTCTGAATAAGATCCACTATTTTTGACAAGATTGAGTTTTTCCAATTGTTTAGGAAAGAAGTATTTTTGCTGCCCCCTTCCTTGCCAGATTTGGACTGTAATATCTGTTCCAGAACCGGCACTTCCCTCAGGAGGGTCAGAGAGCTATTCCTTCGAAGAGGAGTTGGAGAAGAATACCATCAGGAGACCCCCAATTGGAGTTTCCACCCTGAAACACAGGATGCAGGCAGGTAAAGACTGGGAATGCCCATCTGGAGATCAGGTACTGTGGGGAAGGGGACATCTGCCCTGGTTAGAATACTCCGGCCACATTGGGACACACATTCATTCTACACCATGGATGGTCACCAGTTCTAATAGAGGGTATATCGTTTAAACTTGTACTACACAAAAGACAAGGAACCTGGATGTATTTGGTCACTTTATTTTTCACTTATTTGGTTTACCTACAAACACTATCAGTAAATATTATTCTGAACACTCATCTATTGAGTACCGCCTGTTTTGTCCAGTTACCTGTCCCAAAGGGCAAGAGTAACACTTACACAGAAGGTTTTCAATGCTTGGGCCCAGAAGATTATTCATCCCCTCACAGAGAAGAATCCCCCCCCCCCCCTCCAGGAAACAAAAGAGTTGAGCAAAGGACAGAAGAGCTAGCCCACGTTAAGAAATTCTTTTATGGACCCTTAGGATATATACCATCCGTGGAAACAGGGTTGCACGTGTTTTTATGTACTCCACCTTGATTTTTTTGTGAGGAGTGTGGATAACAAGCCAAATAAAATGTAAATGTAATATAGATATTCCCTTATTTCAGAGACTCTCTCTTTCATTTATTGAAGCGATGTCCTGTTTCAATTCTATAAGCCATTTCATCATTTCTGCCCTGGTAAAGGCCAAATTTTCTTCACCCATGGTCCCCAGACTCCTCCTCTGCCATTTTGGGTTTCCACAGATCCTTTATCTGAGGATCAGAAAAGGTTTTTCAAGTCATCTTATCTCACTTGCATCCCGCTCCCTTCTTAAACTTGTATTTCACCAAGTCTGAATGTTTTTGAGTCCTGAAACACTTAATTTTGGTAGGCTTACGATTCCAGCTGTACGAAGCTTCGATCTGAAGTGTCCATGACTGCGAGCGACATCACTTCTTCCTTCTTTTTTACTCTGGGGAGCCTATCACACTGTGTTTAAATTCAAACTGGCGAACGGCAAACTTTTCACCTACAACAGAGGAGTAGTAACAATGTGAGGTGATGCTTACATCGCTTCATTAAGTGATACATTATCTATCTGTTCATCCCTGGTAGCAAATCACAGGCAGGGGATCAAGTGCTGATGGGATTTATTAACCAATCACAGCTGTCTCTTCGAAGTCTTGAAGTCAAGGGAAAAATAAGGCATGGGTTTTTCTTTGTTTCAGACAGACAATTTTCATTTTCATTTAATTTATTAAAACTTTATAAACTGCTTGTAAAGCACATTACCCAAGCGATAGTATAAAAGTTAAAACAATCATAAACTTCAAGTTACACAAAATAGCTCTAACATAAAATAATTAAATTACAATGATAAATAATTAAAATAACATTAAATCAACAAAAAACATACAGCAAATTAGCAGTGTTACAATATCACCAAATTACAATCAACTATGCTGCAGAAACAGCTTAGATTTTATCAAAGGCAAAGAGGCATTAAGATAGCCAGGGCATGAGGTCAGACATTGCTGGCAGACAGTTGTTAGCTGCTGAAAACAAGAAAAGAAAGGAATCAGCAAAGGGCAGAGAGGTTTTAAGCTGAAAGGAGTTTTGTTAGTGTGGTTTAAGTAGATAAGAACAGATTAGGCTTTATAGTGTAAGTAATCTAAAACCAGTATAGGCTTTTGTTGCTTTGAGAGAGAAATTTTAGTAAAGTGATCTATTAGAATATAGTTTGAATTTTTACTTGTAGGTAGTCACAATACAAGAATTAGAGATGTGAAGCGGAACCGGAATTGGTTCGGATTCCGGTTCCGATTCACGTCGTGGTTTTTTTTTCGTCCG
The DNA here is from genome assembly GCF_901001135.1 of Rhinatrema bivittatum. Taxonomy (NCBI): domain Eukaryota; kingdom Metazoa; phylum Chordata; class Amphibia; order Gymnophiona; family Rhinatrematidae; genus Rhinatrema; species Rhinatrema bivittatum. Next base: position 492,508,384 of record NC_042615.1, on the reverse strand, counting down.
GCCCGATCGCGGTTTTGTTTATCGGCTACGCCTGAGCCGATAAACAAAAAACCCACCCCGACCCTTTAAAACTAATCCCTTAGCTTCCCCCACCCTCCCGACCCCCCCAGAAACATTTTACAGGTACCTGGTGGTTCAGTGGGGGTCCTGGGAGCGATCTCCCGCTCTCGGGCCGTCAGCTGCCACTAATAAAAATGGCACCGATGGCCTTTGCCCTTACCATGTGACAGGGTATCCGTGCCATTGGCCGGCCCCTGTCACATGGAGGGAGCACTGGATGGCCGGTGCCATCTTTAAAAATGGCGCGGGCCATCCAGTGTACTTTTTCTTGCAGTAAAAAGAGGCATTCTAGGGACCAGAGCTGGGTAGAGACATGATCTATGTGTATGCTTTCAATTTTTGAATGCATGCACTTACATATAAAGTTGTGCGTGCTTCTGAGGTGTATATTGGCACTGGTTCTGCATACACCCATAAATTCTCAAAGTGGATTTATGCAAATAAATCCACTTGAAAATTCAAGCTAAAGTACCTGCAGCCTTTAGCCTCTGTGGGCTGTGATAATTAGCTTCAAAACCTTTTGTACCCAGTTTCCCTTCAGCCAAACACCATCCCTAGCATTGGTTATCATTGTAAATGCTGCATTTGTTGGGTTGTCTAACGTAACTCATGATGGCTGAAACTCTGTAGTACTGCAAGAATGGTGACTGTCCCAATATACCTTGAATATGAAAACTCATTAGAAAAGCAAGATGGCCTGGTTAGTCATAAAATGAAGTTGTTTGTCTCTGAATTGTCCGTGCCTTTAATGTGGTAGACAAAATAATAATATTTGCTTTATTCTAAGTGAAAATCAGGAAAGGAAGCAGCGTAGTACCATCCAAGGGAGCTTGAAGATTCTGTGGGGTCCATATTCAGCCACCGAGCAGCTAGTTAAGTTAGCCAGATACATCTACCCGTCTAACTTAACTGGGATATACAGCAGCGCAGCAGCACCACTGAATATACCCGGACATCTTAAAGTTAGCCGGATAGGTGTATCTGGCTAGTTACTCCGACTAACTCCACTTCTACCGGGAATGCCCATTGCCCATACCCAGAATGTTATCCAATTAGAATATAGCCAGTTAAGCTTTTTAAAATAGCCGCTTAGCCATTTAGATGGATAACTTTTCAATTATCTGTCTAAATGGCTTTTGAACATCTACCCCTTCTCTCCTTTTAAATTGTTCTGTGCCATCTACTTGCCTTTCTATTATATTTTTTCCCTTCTTCATTTCACATTTCTTTCTCTTACATAGAAGCTAATAGCAACACCTTTGGGATGATCACTGTGGAGCCTTACAACAGAAGCAGGTATACAGCTCCTCGCATAAGTGGAGCGCACAACATCAGTCAAGCACCTATTAACTCACCTTCTCTCTCCAATAGACAACTATTCCAAAGCAGCAACACTCTAGATTAAAAATCACAGTTGTGGCATGCCAACTTGGTGCCAAGAATGGAAAACCGGTATCCTAAGAGCAAGAATTGCCGGTGTTGGTTTCTGGTTTTGGGCTGTTGCTGAGGTAGATCAGATTTTACTGGTAACGCTACAGTCCTCACAATGGCAGACAGCCAGCATCTTGCTTACAGTTCATAAGTGGTGTTCTTCTCTGTCATAATTATCTGGTCTTATTTTCTTTTCCACTTCGTTGTGCTTGCCCCTGTAGATGACTGTAGAAATTAAATACCGTAAGCTTGAAATCTGAATCCTATATCAGGAGAAAGGGAATTTGGAACATAACCATCATTTTTCCTGAATGGAAGCAACACGACTGTTTCTGTGTTCTGCAATTTCCTGGACATATGTCTGGAGCATGAAGTATATTTTTGTTGCCTGAGTACGTAGTAAATGATTTCCAGGCTTTGTTTCGCTTTGTGCAATATTATCTTCCTCCTCCCTCCTGCACCCCCACACTTCCAAAGCACTACTCTCTGTGTTTGGAATAAAAAATAACAGTTTGTAATGACAAATTTGTGAAAAGAAAATGCCAAGCATTTTTAAAGACCTCTGTTTAAAGTTATATCGTATGCCAACGCCCTTTTAGTAAATACTTTGCTGGCCACTTCCAGCCTGTCGTGTTATGTTGTAACATGTTATTGGTGAGACTGAGAATGATGTTTGTATGCACGCTTATTTAGAAGTATAATTATTTTTCCTACCAGTACTGTGGTTTGGTGTATCCATTTTCTGCACATTGTGACACATCTCATATCAGCTCTCTCCCACATGCTTGGCTGTCACTCATTGAAGGTTTCTGACTTCCTAACCCCATGCCACAGTGATCAACTGAATACCTTTTATAAAACCAGCTTAAAAGTATTGCCACTTAAAGTGTTTGCCACATTCCCTGTTTTGGTCCTTTTCAAGTTTCTCTTTTTAAGCATATCCTCAAATTTGATTCCTTGATTATTTCATACAAGATAATGCAGAAAATGTACTACTTGTGAGAGAGGGCATAGTATGGACTCACAACGCAGTTCATCTCAGCTCACATTGGTGAATGCTCACTAGTCCTCCTTCAGAAGAGAAATAAAGGAGAGGGCGACATTCCTCAATTGCCTCTTGCGGGCTTACATCAGGCATGTATTTACGCACATATCATGGCTTTAGTTTATGGTTAATTTACCTATTTCAATAGTCCCTGAAAACCAGTGTTTGCAGCATTCAAACAAAGAGAATACCATCCTTAGCTTATAAGGCAGGGGGTGGTTAACGCCTGTCCTCAAGAACCACATAGAGGTCTGGTTTTCAGGGTATCCACAATGCAACATGCATGAGATAAATTTGCCTGCACTCCCTTCATTGTATACAGATATATCTCATGCATATTCATTATTGATATCCTGAAAACCAAGCCTGGGTATGGCTCTTGAGGACCAGAGTAGGCCACTCCTGTTATGAGGAGAAGATCAATGTGTTGTGACCGGCAGTCCGAGGGCTCCCCATGTGAACCGCCGCTCTTACCTCCCAGCCCTGAGCCATACTCTCTAGTTCCCGACGCCACTGGGCCTGCTCTCTCCTCCAGTGCGACAGGCCCACCGCCGCTCGGTGCAGCAGGATGCCACCAACAATCTTCATGGCAAGAAGCCGCCAATGTGCTTCCCAGGCCTTCCTAAGGCGAGCGTGCATCCAACAGCCCCTCATTTAAGGGACCCGCAGCAGGAAAAGACCAGCTGCTGCCTTTGATGACCTCACAAGGGAAGGCCTATAAAAGGCCACAGATGCAGCTCCTCCTCGTCTCGGCAACAGGTCTCCCACAGTTCTTGTAGTGTACGTTGCCTCAGCATTCCCTGCCTGCATTCCTGTCTTCAGTTCCTGGTCTTCATTCCTGTCTTCAGTTCCTGGTCTTAAAAACATAAGAACATAAAAGGTTGCCACACTGGGTCAGACCAAGGTTCCATCAAGCCCAGCATCCTGTTTCCAACAGTGGCCAATCCAGGTTACAAGTACCTGGCAAGTACCCAAACATTAAATAGATCCCATGCTACTAATGCCGGTAACAAGCATTGGTTTTTTTTTAAGTAGCCAAACAAACTAAAAGAGAACTCTTAACATCTGCTTAGGTTGTTTGTTATCACTCTTTGGGGATAATTTTCAAAGACATTTATACACATAAACCCCAGCTGTATACATGTATATGGCTGTTGTGTATGCAAAAATGTACACGCATAACCAGGTTTCACATTAACTTTTATGCGCACTGAGGAGAGGCAGAATCAGCAAATTTTTGGTTTTAGAAAGAATGCATATAAGTGCCCTCTGAAAAGGAGGTGTGACTTTACATAAGTGAATGCGCTTGGCCAATTGAGGATTTCTAAAGCAAACTGAGGCACCTAGGTCTTGTTACACGCCCCACCCGCGGTCGTCCCACACATGGGACCACTCACCTTTGAGGTCACACGGCAGGTCCCAGTCCTGTCTCCCTCGCGGCCCTTGCAATTCCAGCTAGGGCCCAGTGTCCCGCAACGGCGGTCGCCAGGCCTTCTGTCACACACCGGGCCTCACGCCAGGCCTCGGCGCCTCTGCAACTAGCCACGCCCCTTTGTGCGCACGCGCGCGGACCAGCCGCCCTGACGTAGGTCCCAGGGCGGGGCCTAGTTCCGCAGCACACCCTGATTGATTGCATGTTATAAGGAAGTTCCTGGCCACACTTCCTTTCCTTGGCAATCGTGTCGGCTTGTTTGCTAGATTGCCTCTGCATTTGTTCCTGTCTGCTTGTTCCTAGTCTCGTTCCAGGATCCTTCTGTTCCAGTTCCGTTCCTGCTTGTTCCTGTTGTACCTACTTTCTTGCCTGCCTGTTCCTGTGTTCGTGTTCGTCTCCCCGGTCTTACCTCGGACTGTCCTTCTGGTAAAGACCTCAGCTTGTTCCTGACCTGCCTGCCTGTCTGCCGCCTGCCAAAGACCTCAGCTTGCTCTTCGACCTTGCCTGACCTCTGGATCTTGACCCTTGCTTCGTTAACCACTCCTCGGAGTGATTCTTGGACTCTGACCCTGCTCGCTTGACCTTGCTTGATTCTGGCTCTGTCCCTAGCCTTGTCCTCACCAACTCTATTCTGGTTCGCTCTCCTCCAACCTGTTTCCAGTCTCAAACCCAATAGCGCTCCTCCTGTGTCTGTGGGCACTCCGGACTCTGACTCTCCCAGGAGACCCTGCGACGCCCACCTAAGTCCCAGCGGCCTGGGTCCCTACGGGCTCCTCCCGGGGGGACCTTGGGCTTCCAGTGGTGAAGATCTACACTGCCTCTGTCTCCGTTTGTGCTCTGCCCCCTGAGGCCAGTTCCCGTACTGCCACAGGACAGGGGTCCACCCCCGAGTGCAACAGGTCTCCTGTGAAAATACTCGGTAAAGTCTGAGTGTATAATGCTATGCGGGCTGATTACAACTCACCCTTCTCGCATCCAAAGGCTTAAATACACAGAATCAGTAGGGCAGCTCCTGTTCATTCTGTACTGTACCTATCTCTTTCTTCCCCTCCTGCTTTATCTCTGCCAAAACAAAATACACGACAAAAGCAGCTGTACCCAGTGTATCCGAGTTCTCAACCAAGTCAAGGGCTGGGAAGGAAAACCTCCTCTGAGTCTCAGCCATTCAATGTTTGTCATCCACCTGCCACAGGGCACCCATGCACTGAGCAACATTAAACTCTACTCATGTGCCTGAGCCCAGCACCTCTGGGACCTGCCAGAAACTCACTGTCTCTGAAGCTTCAATTTCCTACTCCATAGTGCCAATCCATGCAGCATTTTTATTTATGTGCTCTCAGTACCCATCACACAAAACCTTTACTTGGGCAGTCATTAGCTTCAAGAGTCATTATTTTATTTTTAAGGAGAAAGGGACAGAGAAGGCATTGTAACTAAGTCTTCCTCTGAAATTGGAAATAATGGTGCAACGGATATCTCCAAAAAAAATCAGATGTAATGTGCTGACACAGATATAATGCCAGAGGGTCAGCAACTTGCACAGTGATCTATGACGCCGATCTATGACATAAAAACAGTATCAGTTACAATGCACCTCAGCATCCTAAAACATCCATAGTAGGATATTCTCAACAAATTAGTAGCCTTGGCTACTCGAATTGATCACCGGCTCCAGGACAAGGTGAAGGAACTCTGGCCTAGGATGTTATCTGGGTTGAATCAGGCTAGCTCTATACCTGCACCTCGAAAGGTGCTGCTGATAAAGATGAACCAATGCAACTTGGTCGTGGATATTTGACTTCTAAAGAGAGAAGATTTCGGAAGAAGCGCAGCCTCTGCATGTACGGCGGTCAGCCTGGCCATGATGTCTCTACATGCTCTATTCGTCTGGGAAACAGACGGGCCTAAGTCTTGCAGGAGGACTGTTCTTGTGCCTTACCGCGTCTTCTCCTCCGCATTCTCTCCCAGTCTCTTTGACCTGCGGACTGGGTTCGGTTCAGACTCCTGCCCTGGTGGACTCAGGGAAAGGAGGCAACTTTACTCCTCAAACTCTAGTGGAATATCTGAAGAGTCCTCTTGCCAATTCAGAAGATCCACTTTTGCACTACAACTTGAGGTGGGCTTTGGACGTTTCTCAATACCGCCACCTCTATTGAAGAACGCTATGACGTCCCCAGCAGCCATTTCCATTGCTGCTGATAAGCCTTCAACGTTTACCGTGGCTCAAAGGCGCTCTATATCAATACCGTATTCACAGATCCTATACTTTAGACTATCTCTGTTACGCTCTTTTCCATTCAGAGGATGTGCCTGATGAGCCACAGCAGATATAAGATCCGAAGAAGATACTCTTGGTAACTACCCAGTCCGTATCCGCTGGCAACATCATCAATTTTCATCCAGCTATATGTACTGGACTGTCATCTTTGAGGTGGTTTTTGGACGTTCTCAACATCACCACTTCCACTGAAGTTTCAGTGACGTCCCCAGCAGCTTAACCACTGCTGATGTTTTCCATAGACTGTGGCTTCAGACCAAGGACATGCTCATTTAAGCGAGTGACCGTGCTAGAAGTACTACTATGTGCTCCTTGCGCAGGCTCCAGTCTTCCAGCCAGGAGGCAAGGTCATCTACTCTCCTTTGGATTGCTCCTCGCTACGTGGGTCCATTCCCAGTCCTTCATCGTATTGGCAAAGTCACCTACCATCTGAAGCTACTACCTGGTCAATTTCCACAACGCATTCTAAGTTTCATCTGAAACCGCTCTCCTAGCTGATAACAGATTGCTACCCCTTCTCCATCAGGAGTCTTCAGCAACAGATTCATAACAGATTGCTACTCCATAGTCTAAACCCTAACAGATTGTTTACTACTCCCTCTACAGGAGCTGAGCATATCAGATTGCTAACTCCTCCTTCCGCAGGAGCAGATTCATTATAGATTGCTAACTCCTCCCTTCTTGAGGAGTAGCTCATAACAGTTTTCTAACTTCTCCCTCCACAGGAGCCAAAACCTAGCAGATTGCTAACTCCTCTCTTCTTCAGGAGCCGAAGCATACCAAGTACCTGAGGGACTATAGCCCAGCCAGGCGCTTCCAGCTCACTACTGCACCTCTGGTGGTTTACTATATTGTCTAATAAAAGAACTAGTGTGTGTCTGTCTCCTACACTAAGCCTGACCAATGGTCCCTCTCGGGATTCCCCCGAGGGCATGGTCACCTGCCACTGGTGCAAGGATCCACCCACAACTATTCTAAATAACTACAGATTGCTGAATACCAGCTTTAACAACAGAGCTTTCTGACACTCCTAAAACCCTTAATGTTTTCACCGTCTATAATAATTGGTCTCACAAACAAGTCCATTACTTAATTGAACTCCCTGTGCCAAACTAAACAATTCTAGCTACTATGTACTATTAGAACTGTGGCACCCTGCCCCTGGAAAAGATAACATCTACATAACAACTGTTGTAACTATTGTAAATACTACAAATGTCCATGTTACCCTATTTTCAACAGACTAGGGAGGGGAGGGGGGATTGGGACTGGATTTGACAATACAGAAGTGCTCTATAAGTAGCTACTTCGTAGATAGATATATGTTATCCTTGTTCAATTGTATTTTACTAATGTTTGTATAAAAAAAACCCAATAAAATAATATAACAGAAAATAGAGTTTGTCAATGTTTGCCGAGCTGCAGGGCGAAGTTGCAGATTTAGGCAAACACGTGGAGGAGGTGGAGTCACGGGCGGAAGAGTAGGAAGCTGAAGCAGTGTCTTGCCAGCAGGATGTTGCAGGCCTTTCAACTTTGTTGGCAGAGATGGAAGAGTATATGGAGTATATAACTACAATAAGAGTATATGGAGTATATATATATATATTTATTTATTTAGCATTTGTTTATATACCGAGGTACAGCTGACATAGCCTTCACTCCGGTTTACATTATAACAAACCAGTTACATTTAAATTCATAACAGTGTGACAGAGAATGAATCAGAACATCAACCTAATAAATGAAGGTTGACCGACGTGCCGCAAATGCGCAGTAGAGAGCAGCTCTACCGCGCATGCGAGCACGTCGGTCACAGTGTGCCTCTTAAAAATAAAAATGGCGCTGTAGGAGCAGCGGTGGCACCGGCCCGAAGAGCTGGAGCGGCGGCAGACCAGGAGCGGCAGCAGCGGCCCGAAGACCCGGAGCGGCGGCGGCCCGAAGACCCGGAGCGGCGGCAGTGGCCCGAAGACCCGGAGCGGCGGCGGCGGCCCGAAGACCCGGAGCGGCGGTGGCGGCGGCCCGAAGACCCGGAGCGGCGGCGGCCCGAAGACCAGGAGCGGCAGGAGCGGCGGCCCGAAGAGCGGCGGCCCGAAGAGCAGGAGCGGCGGCGGCACCGGCCCGAAGACCCGGAGCGGCGGCCCGAAGACCCGGAGCGGCGGCGGCCCGAAGACCAGGAGCGGCAGGAGCGGCGGGGGCGGCCCGAAGACCCGGAGTGGCGGCGGCATGCGCGCGAGGGAGAGACAGACGGACGGAAGGAACACCCCGGAGATCTACTGAGGGGAGGAGGGAGGAGTGACTCAGGGGAGGAGGGAGGAGTGACTCAGGGGAGGAGGGAGGGAGGGAGGAGTGACTCAGGGAGGGACGGGGAGAGAGGAGTGACTCAGGGAGGGAGGGAGGGAGAGAGGAGTGACTCGGGGGGGAGAGAGGAGTGACTCAGGGGGGAGGAGTGACAGAGGGGAGGAGGAAGGGGGAGAGAGGACTGACTGAGGGGAGGAGGGAGCGGGAGAGAGGACTGACTCAGGGGAGGGGGGAGGGGGAGAGAGGAGTGACTGAGGGGAGGAGGGAGAGAGGAGTGACTGAGGGGAGGAGGGAGGGGGGAGAGAGGAGTGACGGGGGGAGGGGGAGAGAGGAGTGACTGGGGGAGTGACTGAGAGGAGGGAGGAGTGACTGAGGGGAGGAGGGAGGAGGGAGGAGGGAGGGGGGGAGAGAGAGGAGTGACTGAGGGGGAGAGAGGAGAGAGTGGGGGGAGGTGGGAGGGAGAATGAGGGGGAAGGAAATGATCCAAAAAAATGTTAATGTAGCCCGTTTTAACGGGCTTAACGGCTTGTTAACTTAATAAAAGACAATAAATACATTGAACAATACATTGAACAATAGATATGAGTGTAAGCAACACTTGAAGTTGACGGTTGATACCGTTAATGAGAAGAAAAGGTTTCTGCAAGATAGGACGAAAGACAGAAGGAGGGGATTGCTGGCATAAAAAGAACGTGAAGGTGGATATGAAAAAGATATATATATATATATATATGGAGTATATAACTACAATAAAATAGCATTAATCATCTAAACAGCTGTAGAGCAGAGCTAGGACAATTTACATTATAAATAACTTGAAAAAAAATTCAAATTCTGGTGCCACCTCAGCAAAAAAATATCCCTCCACTGTTATTTTGTGATTTAACACAAACTCCTGCAGAAAAAGAGACATCAAGAACCTTGCCATACCATAAAGTCACAGCACTGATTCTCAGGATTCAAATAACAGTATCCTTATGAAAAAGCAGCAATACAAATACTACACCAGGCCCTAGAACATTAATACATCACCTACTGGAAAAACAGAACAAGGTGGAGTACTATAGAGAAACTACATCTGAGCAGAAATACTGCACTTCAGTCACACACACACACACAGGCAAAACAGAGATGGGCCCTAACCTAATATAGAAATAAGAGACTACAAATTAGAAACAGAAACATGCAGATAAAACCAAAATAGACAGTCTGAGAAACTAAACTCTGAAAAGTGGAATACTGAAGAAAACCCTAGCACACAGACCTGGTGACACTAGGGTTACAAGTTCATCTGAGAAAATCAGTCACTTAATTCTGAGGCTAGAATAAATGATGAGACTTTCAAAGCAGGCTGTTCTCTTTGATGGTATCCCTATAAATCCTCCTAGAGGCTCCTTCAAAAGAAAGTAGGCTTTACACCTAGGACTAGTTTTAGATTTACTCTCTCCATGAATAATTTTAAAAAAAAAGTGCCTCTGTTGGTATTTGCACCAGGGAGCACAAAACATAGCACACAGGCTGACCAAACACCCTCCTTTCAAGTCTTAACTTTTATAGCACTAAATGCCACTCTCTGATATCACCAAGGTTTACAGGCACAATTCCCCCTCACACATCTTTCAACAAAGAATCAATGGCAAAGCATTGCTTTCCATGGGTATGGGTTAAGCATACACAATATAGGCCTGAAGATCACATTTTTGAGACTGAGGGTCACACATGTAAAACAGAGGTAAAAATAAATAGTAGCGCCTAATTCACTTTGGCATTCTTTTGGGCCTCTAAATAGGTAAATCAACCCGTTTTAATTAATAAAGCCTCAGTTCCACACAATTCCTGAGCTCTATAAGGCCAAAATTCCTGAAGCCCCTTGTCCTGTGATACTTTTTCCCCATGCTGCAGTGCAAATTAAATATTGCATCTGGTTCAGAGCATATTTGGCTCTGACCTATGAAGATTTCCCCCAGAACATAACTGGGTGTGTATAGTACTGAATTTTACCGAATAGTGGCCTCAGAGCATGGATTGGAAGGAGGATCCGGGCTGTCCCCTCCAGCAGGTTTTGGTTGTTTGAGCAGCGGCAGAAATTAGAAGATTGTCAGAAGCCAGAAATGAGACTGGAACATTAGCAGGATATGTTTCCACTTGTGTTTTTGCTAAAAACTGGTGCCTGATATTAAACGGATCCTGAATAGGCTGTTGTATGGGTCTCGGCTGGGATACCCATGAGTCCTCGGTATCTGTGCTAAAGGGGTGGCGGTGGATTTCCCAGTGTCTTAAGAAAACGTAGAAGTTAATGTTGCCACATTTTTTTTTTTTTGTATTGTTCGAACACTTGAATAAGGATTTAGACTGAAAATTCCAAAAATAAAACTGATGTGTTAAACAGGGTGACACACTATTAATTTTCAAACCTGCAATTCTATTTCTCTTCTCTCATATGTGATTCCTTTAGCCTCTCCAAAATGCAATTAATAAAATGGGTTAATGAAATATGCAGTCTAAAGGAACACATTTGGCACAGGTGATGGATACTGTAGACTGTATTCCACTCATTGATGGTTTTATGATGTTACCACCTTACAAGTACGAGTTGGACCTTGAAATAGTAAGCCCAGAGTTTTTTGGCTTCTAATGAAGGATTTTTATTTTTTTGCTTTCTTTCTCTTCTCTTCTTAATCAAATCCTTTTTCTTCCATATTTCTGATTAGATCTAAAACTGCTCTTCTCCTTATTCCGTTTATTTAAGCACACAAAATTTTTTAAAAAAGAATATAGATTCATGATTCATGGAACTGCAAACCCATTCCAAAGAAACAGAAATGACGGCAGAAAAGGATCAAATGGTCCATCCAGTTTACTCAGCAAGCCCACGGTAGCATCTGCCGTGCAGGTTATTCCCATGCTTAACAGATTCCCGGTCCCTAAAAGTCGGATCCTCGTTGGTTGCTGTTTGAATACAATTCCCCATTACCTCTTGCCGTTGAAGCAGATAGCAATGTTGAATTGCGTCAAAAGTATCAGGCTTATTAATTAAGGGTAGTTGCCACCGCAGTAGCAAGTTACCCCCATGCTTATTTGTTTCCCCTTTCCTTAGAAGTCGGAGCCCTCATTGGTTGCTGTCAGAATCCAATTCCCCTTTTCCCCTGCCGTTGAAGCAGAGAGTAATGATGAAGTTGCATCAACAGTATGAAGGCTTATTGGTTAAGGGTAGTAACCACCATACGAGCAAGTTACCCCCATGCACTCATTTCTCCATTTCCATCCTGTAGTCTTTAGGGATCCACAGTGTTTATCCCATGCCCCTTGCCAACTCTTGAATATGAAGTTGTTATTGCAGAGCCATAGCTAGGCAATTTGACACCTATAGCCAAATGAAAAAGTGCACCACTCTCTGCCCCCCACCCCCTTTAACTCCCAGCCCGGCTCCCCCAGCCACTCCACCCGGTGCCCCACCCTCCACAACCAGTAACTGACCCCTCAAGTATACAATCCTTGTCTCCCAGAACCCTCACACACAGATCGATACTCTAAGGCCGCGGTAGAAACAGTGTGGCAGTGCCGGGCGCACCCTCGTTCCCCGCACGCACAGTTCTCTTCACCTACCGCTCGATACTCTCTTCAAATTGCATGCAAATGCATGCCGCGGCTGCAAAGCGTTAGGCAAGCGTTAGGCCCGCGCAACCCATTATGTATTAGCGCCTATACAGTATCCTGGGTGCGCTGGTGCCTGTCATTTCAAATGACATTTGAAATGACAGGCACCAGGAAGTGGATGGTTCCCCCCCTCCCGAAGCAAGGCACAGGGCAAAAATTAAAACGGGAATAAAGTGTAAAAAATGGGGGTAAAACCAAAGGGAGTAAAGTGTAAAAGACCATGGACGACCTCCATATTAACATTGCAGCGTAAATTGTTTATATATATGTATAAATACCTGTCACTTTCCTGTCACTTTCCGAATCCCCCAGGCATGCGGTCATCGAGGCGGTGGCGGGAGCCGGCAGGCGGGTGGGCGTGCGTTAGACCGAAGCGGCGGCGGGAGCCGGCGGGCGGGTGGGCGCCCGTTCATCCAGGCAGCGGCGGCGGCAGTGGGAGCCGGCGGGCGGGTGGGCGGGCGTGCATTCATCCAGGTGGAGGGAGCCGGCGGCGAAAGCAGCCTCCGGCAGCCCCCGCCGGCAGTGAATGAATGCGCGCCTGTGCGACCTGTGCGATTTCGGTGCTCAAGGCGACGTCAAGCGTCGTGACGTCACACCTTGAGCGCCGAAATCGCACGGGTCGCACAGGCGCGCATTCATTCACTGCCGGCGGGGGCTGCCGGAGGCCGCTTTCGCCGCCGGCTCCCTCCACCTGGATGAATGCACGCCCGCCCACCCGCCCGCCGGCTCCCACCGCCGCCGCCGCTGCCTGGATGAACGGGCGCCCACCCGCCCGCCGGCTCCCACCGCCGCCTGGACGAACGGGCGCCCACCCGCCCGCCAGTTCCCGCCGCCGCCTCGATGACCGCACGCCTGGGGGATTCGGAAAGTGACAGGTATTTATACATATATATAAATAACTTACGCTGCAATGTTAATATGGAGGTCGTCCATGGTTTTTTACACTTTACTCCCTTTGGTTTTACCCCCGTTTTTACACTTTATTCCCGTTTTAATTTTCGAACACCACACTAACACCAAGTAGAGGGTGGCGGTAAACTAACAGGTTAAGGACGCGGCAAAATAGCGGGTTACAAAGGAGATAATCTGAGCGCGCGTCACAGAATCGGAGGGGAATAGCTAATTCCTTCATTATTCCGCTAATTCGTTCATTTACATATCATATACATGTTGGGTGGGTCTGTTTTAAGAAGCGCTAAGGACGCGTGAAACTGGAGATTTTATCGCTGGATCGCCTTACGCGTCTGAATTGTGCGCTCACAGCAGGTTACAGACGGGAAATCTTCAACCGCACGTTACAGTATCGATCTGACACACAGGTAGTGAAACAGTGTGACATGGTGGTTGCTTAGAGCCAGAGAGATGATAGGATGCACAGGGCAAGGAATAAACAGCAGATAAAAGGAAATGATCATGCCACTGTACAAGTCACTTGTAAGACCTCTCCTAGAATACTGTGTCTGACCTATCTCTATAAAACCTGTCATTCCACCAAAAAAAAAAAAAAAGAAGCACTCCCAGGACTCAAAGAGCAACAACCCTATTTATGAAAAAGGTAGCTCTGCAAATATTACACCAGGTCCTGGTACCCCAATACACCTCCTATAGGGAAAACACAACGAGCTGTGCTGCAATAGATTCTTTCACAGAAACTATACATTAGCAGAATCCCTTATCTTGGTCACACATGCAAAGCACAAACACCCTCACTAGAAATAGAATAAGGGACCACAAATTTCAAATGTAATAAAAACTGAAATAGATACCACACAAAGTCAGACAGTGCAATGCTAAAGAAATGAAAGTTGGAATGCATTTTCTCCTCTACTGAGCAAAACACAAAATTAAGAGATGCACATTTCCAAAGCTGGCTTATTTCAATCGATAAATGGAAAATAAACACTTTTTTCTACCTTTGTTGGGTAATTTCATTTTTCTGATCGTGTTGGTACAGGTCTCTTTTTTCTTTTTCCTGCTTTCCTCTAATCTTCCTCAAATTCCTTTTCTAGGGTCTCCTATCATTTTCTGTCTTCTCTCTCCTTGTCTTCTTCACTGCCTCCCCATTGTATCCATTTCTCTCTGCTCTATCTCTTCCTCTCTATCATTCATAGATTTCACCCCTCCTCTCTCTTTCACTTTCCCCTTCTCCTCGGCATTGCCCCCTCTCATCCCTACACCTTCATGGGGTCAGGGTGTTACTTAGCCAGCTAGTACTAATTTTCAGGGGGAGGAAAGGGGTGCTCATGGACGCCAGGGAGTGGGCTCTTTCACAAGTGAGATTTCAGTGCTGCGATAGATGTGGTCATTTTTTTCTAAGGATCTATCTGAGTGTGATACAGTTAACTGCTAACCAATTATGTTCTAGGCAGCTCTGTATAGGTGAATTTTCAGTTACAACTCAGGCTGCTGGGTTGTGCCTTATAATTTGTGTAAAGATAGCTGGCTATCCTGGCTGCTCAGTGGCTCCTTTTATGTATTCATTTATTTGGCTTTAGCTTCTCCCTTTTTCTTGGTAGCTCAGGTGTATTTGCCAGTATTTCCCTGTCCCAAGAGGGCTAACCCTCTAAGGGCCTGACTTACTAAGGTCACAAGGAGCATCGGCGGGATTTGAACCCTGTTGCTGGAACCACTAGATTAACCTTCCACTCCACTCTGAAAAGCAGCCCCAAAAATGTACCCACTACATAAGGAAAAGCAGAAACGTATTATACATTCCTAGGGGTGGTGACCACTTGACTGCAGGGTCACACAGAGCAGTTGGAAGTCTGCTTTGTTTTCTGAGCTATCATTTATTCATACTAAAGAAACTCTCAGCTATGCTGCAAAGCAGGAGCTGAAAAAACAGGACTTAACGCACCTGTTCCCTATGACCAGGAGCCGTGGGCATCCAGGTTTTATATATTATCACTCCACTGCTCTCTACCCCGGGGTGGCTATGTGAAACTGTTCTCTTTGGTGTAAAGTCTATGGGTACTTTTCCTTTTGAAAACTGCCACGGTTACCTTTTCACCTGTTTAGCCAGTGGAGATTTTATGGAAAATAACACTCAGAGATTCAAAACTTCAATCAGCAAGCGTTACCTTCTGGCCCTTCCTAAAACACGCCCCCAGGAACGCTCCCTTCCCCGTGCAGCTAAAAGTACACAGGTTGTGCCACACCGTGCAAGTTTTTAACCAGTTTCAGGCAGGGCAGTTTTCAGGCAGCTAATTTGCCTGGCTAGATCATTATTTACTCACGTAAAATGACTTTGAAAATTTTCCTCTGACAAGCTGCTGGGGCACTGGGCTGGAACTGGTTCACCCATCCCGATTCTGACCAGGCCCAACGCTGCTTAATTCCTTAAGTGTCCCCCAGATCACAGCCCAAGGGCTTTTGTCTGTCAGTTGTTACTAAGACATTTTTCTTTACTGACGTTGTGAGTCCTCTGCTATGTATCAGATCTTAAAAGCAAGAGTAATGGAACACCACAGTGTGATTAGAACAAGATGTGCAGATTCTCCCAGCACGAGACCAGCACTGGTGCGAGGATCTCCTTAACATCCTTAGCGCCAGTATCATCCTATTCTGTCCCCTGCATTACAACGGCTCCATCAAGCAAGGGGAAACTATTGTCATTGCATATAGAGCAGTTGTGATAATAACCAGAGCTGTTACTCTTCTTGACTTGTTCTTCAGTGTTTTAGCGTCCACAGAAATGCATTAAATAATGTATCGTTCGCTCCTCTCAGGCTGACTTTTGGGGCCCCTCTCACTAAGGATTTTCGCCATAGGCACAATATAGGAGAAAATCCTTGATGAATTTAATATGGTGCTGAGGGTCTGGGGAATTTATTGATTTCTTAAAAAAAAAAAAGGCCAGCATAGCCCCAGAAAATTCTAAGGGCACAATAAGATTGAAGACAATTAAACCTGAACGAGTTTTCATTTAAAAACTTCAATTTATACGTAGCACTGAGAGAGTTCCTTAAACACATGAAAAGAAAAATAAGTTGGTTTTTTTTTAATTAAACTACAGTAGTAGTTGGATTTTTTTTTTTTTTTTTTTAGGCTTTAACTTCAGGATATACAATGCATTCATTCAAAAAATTTAGAATTTAATAAGCTTGTTGTTTCTGATGAGAGTCTGAGAATAACATTGTAATGACAGACATATTTTGCCACTTGAGTGTGAGAAATAATGGTGAGGTTTTCAGGATTTGTGAATGGGTCCTTTTGGAGTGATATTTTGTTAATGGTGTTTAGTTTGCTTCTACAAATAAGACGAAAAGGTTACAGTAAATATCTCTAACGTTCTCAGTTTGGGTAGTGGCCAGGTCTGTTCATATTTGGATTAATAAACTTTGACCTAGATTTGTTAAATCACTATAAATATAACGAAAACAGTGCCCGAGATAAAAAAAAAAGGGGGGGGGGGGGGCATGTTTAGGTTAATTTGCAGCCTGCCACATCGCATAGGTAAATACCGCTTGTGGTGGTGTGTCAGCGCGTTGCGTCACTGCACAGTGAGTTCTGCAGCGCATGGTTTATCATTTTGCATGGCTAGTGTAAATTAGTGCATAGTGCATTCTTTTCTCAGTTTATATATCCCAGCTTCCTGCAGCTGCCTTTTTGAGGATGTGTGAGGAGGTAGGTAGGTGTTCTTGGTGGCTAGTTGGAGGTTCTTTGTAGTGATTACTGAATGAGTTGTCTTGTTTTCTGTTGCCATCTGTTTCCCTTTCCCTTGGTCTTTTGCTTCTTTGTTGGAGTGAAAGTTTTTGTTTGTTAATCCAGTTTGTCTGTCTGTCTTTTGGTATGAAGTAGTGGTGGAGGAGTGAAGAGGAGTGGAGTGGAGTGGTATGGAGGATAGAGGAGGAGAGGAGGATTGTTGGTGGACAAGTGGTGTTTGTAATGTGGAGGATGAAGCATGGGGAGAGAGGAGAGGAGAGGCGAGAGGATGGGGAGAAGGGAGGAGAGGATACGGGAGGTCGAGGGCAGGAATACTAAGGGAAGGAGGAGTAGGGGTAGGGACAGGAAAAGGAGTAGAGACAGGCAGGAGGGAAGGGATAGGAGGAAGCGGGAGGAGGAAGGGGATAGGCAAGCAAGGATGGAGGGCGGAGGACATCAGGCTAGGGATAGACAGTGGAAAAGGGTAAACAGTGGAGTGCCTCAGGGATCTGTACTTGGACCGGTGCTTTTCAATATATATATAAATGATCTGGAAAGGAATACGACGAGTGACGTAATCAAATTTGTGGATGATACAAATTTATTCAGAGTAGTTAAATCACAAGCGGATTGTGATACATTACAGGAGGACCTTGCAAGACTGGAAGATTGGGCATCCAAATGGCAGATGAAATTTAATGTGGACAAGTGCAAGGTGTTGCATATAGGGAAAAATAACCCTTGCTGTAGTTACACGATGTTGGGCTCCATATTAGGAGCTACCACCCAGGAAAATGATCTAGGCATCATAGTGGATAATACTTAAAATCGTCGGCTCATGTGCTGCAACAGTCAAAAAAGCAAATAGAATGTTAAGAATTATTAGGAAGGGAATGGTTAATAGAACGGAAAATGTAATAATGCCTCTGTATCGCTCCATGGTGAGACCGCACTTTGAATACTGTGCTCAATTCTGGTTGCCACATCTCAAAAAAGATATAGTTGCAATGGAGAAGGTACAGAGAAGGGCAACCAAAATGATAAGGGGGATGGAACAGCTCCCCTATGAGGAAAGGCTGAAGAGGTTAGGGCTGTTCAGCTTGGAGAAGAGATGGCTGAGGGGGGACATGATAGAGGTGTTTAAAATCATGAGAGGTCTTGAATGAGTAGATGTGAATTGGTTATTTACACTTTTGAATAATAGAAGGACTAGGGGGCATTCCATGAAGTTAGCAAGTAGCACATTTAAGACTATTCAGAGAAAATTCTTTTTCACTCAACGCACAATAAAGCTCTGGAATTTGTTGCCAGAGGATGTGGTTAGTGCAGTTAGTATAGCTTGGTTCAAAAAAGGTTTGGATATGTTCTTGGAGGAGAAGTCCATTAACGACTATTAATCAAGTTTACTTAGGGAATAGCCACTGCTATTAATTGCATCAGTAGCATGGGATCTTCTTAGTGTTTGGATACTTGCCAGGTTCTTGTGGCCTGGTTTGGCTTCTGTTGGAAACAGGATGCTGGGCTTGATGGACCCTTGGTCTGACCCAACATGGCAATTTCTTATGCTCTTATGTTCTTAGGGCAGAGGGGAAGGGAGTTGGCAAGGCAGGGGCAGGAGGGGAGAGGGAGGAAGGGAAGAAGAGAGGGGGAAGAAGGGATGGAAAAGGGGAGTGGGAGGGAGAGTGAGGAAAGGGAGGGCACCTCTCTGAAAGCGGAAGTGGCACCCCCTTCTGGCAGCCATGCAGCAGGACTCTCTCGTCTCAGGGCTATTAAGTTCAGAGTCCAGGATAATGAGATGGTCATTGGAGGGGTCCTGGAGCACTTTGCCATGCTGTTTGGCAACTGGGTGGCCAAGACCTCAAAGGCATCCAAGGACCTGATCTGGCGCAACATAGCCCAGTGCATCTCCAGGTGCAGTGGAGTCCAACGAAGTGGGGAGCAGGTGGCCCACAGGTACCGGGACATCAAGGTGTAGCTGAAAGCCAAGGTGGCAGCCAAAAATAAATATATATGGCAGACCGGAGGAGGAGCCCTTTGTCCCATCGTCCTCACCCCCATGGAGGAGCGACTCATACAAAGGCTGGGACCGGATGTCTTCGAGGGCATGGTCGAGTAGCTGGATACAACGTGAGCCGCAGGTGGTGAGTTCACCTCATCTATAAATGGGCAGGCAGCAATGGGTATACATATCATTTGGCATAAGATGCCCACAATGCTAAGAAGCAAAGTACACCTCTGATGCCAAATGAAAAAAAGATACTTGCTGCCATTGTTACTTATGTCTTATGTTTTATTTATATGCCTCTCACCCACGAGGCAGCTAGTCCCAGCCAGGAAGCCCCAGGGACCAGCCAGCAAGCCCCAGGGACCAGCAGCACAGCAGTCCTTTTGCACAGGCCCTGCCTGAAGGATGCCTAGACCCAGGTGAACAAGGAGGAGAAGGAGCAGCATCTACAGACTCAGGAGCCATTGCAAATGCTGCAACCCCTGCGTTCACCCAGGCCACTAAATGTGTCCCTCAACCTCTCTGGCTTCATGGGTGGAACAGATCCTTGAGTGGGACCCTATAGAATTGTCGGCAGGAGCAGCCTCAAAGCCCCATCATGCAACATTTAGAGGCCAAAAGTTCTGCACTCCACACCACCATCACAGCCCCAGTACAAGCACTGGCACCAGGCCAAGCACCAGCACCAACAACATCCCCACCACCAACAGAGGAGTCCATGTATGAGCAGCTGGACCAGCAGGAAAGGATGCATGGGGTACACCTCCGACACATACGGGCAGAGCTAGTGCGTCTCAGGAGGGCAGTCAATAGGCAGAACCAGATCCTGCAATATCAGCCAGCCGCAAACACACAGAGTATTACAACACTGGCCACAGCAATCAATAGCACGACGAACGTGCTGACGCAGATCCTGCAAAGGATGCCCGAGCAGCCATCTGAGTCTTCTCCAGCATCACTGGAGTCCGCACCCCGCAACAGTCCCTGGGCTAACAGATGCCTGAGGGGTAGGCCCCCAAAAGAGATGCCCCCCCCCTCCAAGTGGCAAACTAGATGTGGCAAGAGGCTATAAAGAATCAAGGTTGTGGTATAGAATGGCAAATAAGAGTTGTACCAACATTCCTGGGCAAGCCCCTCTACAGAGTTCCTGTTCCTGCTAGATGCAAGAAGCCTGCTGGGCCCATCCTCACTACAGAGTTCCTGTGCCAGCACGCAGAAGGGATGGTCTGCTGTTAGCCATTGTGGTCCAGCAGCCTAACTCTAAAGCCCTCCTCGATGCTCTGTCCGTATTCCATCCTCCTTGATGCGGCCTCCAGTCACAGTCCAGCTGCTGCCTTTTCTCATCATGTCTCATCTCCTGCTCCAGATGCTGGTGTCTCACCACATCTTAGCTCACGCTGCTGCTGCATCCATGCTGCTGTGTCATCTCCTGGGCCTCCTGCCTCCATGCTGCACTCTTTGATCCTGGTCCTGCTGCCTTCACTTGAACTCTGCTGCCTTGGCCCTTAGTCTGTCCCCTTGAGTGCACTCTTTCAACATGGACTGCTGGGACCTTTTCCTAGCCATAACATAGGAGGGCTGCTATCAGCTCCAACATTAGAGCTGTTCTGTAGCTATTGGGGATGCCATTTCCACTTTCTATGGCCTTTGATGTAATCATGATTGTGCCAAAAGGATAAGATGCTAAGTCTCTAAATGTAATGATGCCATTTCAAACAATGTATGTACAGGTCTACACAGAATGTGCTGTGCATATAATGTACAATATTTTGTGCTATTTGCTATCTGGTCCTTGCAGATTGTGACATCATTACTGAGCTGCATAGAAAATCCATTATGCCATGAGGTATTCTTTGATAACTTCTTCACCTCATATGATCTTCTTCTGGCACTGCAAAGCAAAACATCAAGGCCACTGGAACTGTTCGTGAAAATAGGTTGAAGCAGTGCTCATTGATGGAGACAAGCCAAATGAAAAAGAAGGAGAGAGGCTGCTTTGATGCCGTATGCGACGGACATGTCTTGGCTGTGAAATGGCACGACAACCAGTGTATTATTGTAGCTTCAAACTACAACAACATAGAACCACTGGGAAAAGCAAGAAGGTGGAGCAAAGCCAGAAAGTGTCCAGTTGACCTTCCACAGCCAGTGGTAATTGGCTTATACAATACCCATATGGGAGGAGTGGACATACTGGACAGATTTATGGCAAACTACCGTCCAGTGTTTCATTCAAAGAAATGGTGGTGGCCTCTATTTGTCAACGGCATCAACATGGCAGTTGTTGCAGCTTGGCGTCTTCATGTTGAAGCAGGAGGTAAATTTGATCACCTGGAGTTTCGTCAGCACATTGTTCGCACCCTGCTTCTGCGTTCAGAACATCGCACACCATCGAAATCTGGACCTTCCAGTAGACCAGTCAGCGATGTGAGGTTTGATGGTTATAATCATCACCTTACTCCATCAGAGAAACAAGGAAGATGTAGGATGTGCAAGAAAAACTCCGCCTAATGTGCACCAAGTGCAGGGTTCCGCTTCATCTTCATTGCGAACAGCAGTATCATACCCAGTGATCATTGGATCAAACAAACTCTGCTAATTAAATGGTTTTCTGTAGTTACTAGATAGTTTTCCGTCAAAACTGCTTAAAATACTTGAGTCTATGATTTTAATGTCATTAGTTCATAATTAAAACAGTGTTGTTCCCAAATGGGAACATAGTACCATATGTGCCCATTGTTACCAAATGGGAACGAAGCGCCATCTTGTGGACATGACAAATATTTAAAAAAAAATTGTTCAGTCAAGTGATCCTCTCATGTCATGTGTTTCAAACTTTAAGCTAAACCAATATTGCTTCACTACGTAAGATTTGGGCATAAATGGGTTAATTACAATATTTTGGGGAAGCTGGGCTTCTTCTTATGGCTGTCTGGATGCAGAGGAGCAAGCAACTCTTATAACAGCCCAACCCTGCTTCATGGGGAAACTGCTCAAGTTGCTATTATAACTGCCCCTAAGGTGGAGAAAGGGACACAGGGACAATCACCTGCATCTCTGCACCCAGGCTTACTCGCAAGCATTAACTATTTTCAAAGTCACTGCCTCCAAAAGGGAATGGTTACCAGCTTCTTCATCCCGGTCAGTGGAAGGCCCAAAACAGGGTCGTTTAAAAAAAACACAAACCACCTATACACTTCCTTATGTAGCACATTCAGCAGTTTTGGTAAAGCTTACAGTAAATACCGCCAACTGTTCTTGAGTTTTAAGCAAACATACATGCGGCCATACTCTTCATTTTATATGTTTCAAAGACTCAGTCAGGACTTTCACGGGTAGAACGGCTGAACCCACCTAAGTGGAGGTTCAATTGGCTTAAAGTACACTTGCACATTTAGTCATCTCAATGGGGATGAAAAGTACGCGTTTTGGCTACAGATACACCTTTTTTTTTTTTTTTTTTTAATTTTAATTTACAAGCAGCGTTTTGGCCTCCCCGCCGCCCTCCCCAAAGTTATGACGCTCAGAAACCCCTCTTTTTTTTTTAATGCGGTTAAAAGCACGCACATTGTGGGAGAATGCCCATACTTTCAGCTGGCCGAAAATCTCTTAGATGGCTTCGGCTACTCTGCCTGTGCAAACTCCATTTTCATTCACACGTATCCTGAAGAAACCTTTGAAAATTTACCCCCTTAGCTTCTCCGCTGCGGTTGTTTTTATGTTTTCTTTCCAGATATTCTGATTTCATGGGTCAGAATCCAAGAAGTGCAGTTGTTGTCTTAGTTCATGGACATGCAGAAAAGTAAGAGGTAAGGAAGTTGCCAGGGATCCCCTTTCACTGGACTGACTTTAATACACTGTTGCCTAGATTTGGAGAGCCGTGCTCCCTTCTTGTGCCTGTGGGGGTCACAGGGAAGTGGGTATTCCGGTTTTCCAGGAACAAACACAAAAGCAAACGCAGGATGTGAAGGTGCTGAGGCAGGGATGCCACTGAAAGACATGTGCAAATTCCCCCGGCACACACTGAGGGCACAGTTCTGGAAATGTAAATAAGAGCATTGACATGAAAGCAGTGAGCTCGCCAAGGAAAGGGAAGAGAACCCCAGATGTTGGGGGTTGGGTTTTTTTTTTTTTGCAACCCTCTTATTTTCTCATTCTAACATCTGAAATTCAGAGTCTGCTGCAAAACAGGTTTCTCCAGTTTTGTTTTGTTTTTTTTGAAAGGAGCAGCTCAGCAGCTCCGGGAGAAAGCCAGGCGCTGACAGGAGCAGCTTCCGCTCTTGGGGTCAGCTCAGAGCAGCAGGGGGTCAGGTGGCCCAACAGTGAAAGGAGGACTTTGTAATGACTTGGCAAACAAAACGAAAATACACCTACTCAGACAGCTGAGGGACTGATCACAAAGTACTCCAGAGGCCACATCCAGCAAGAAGGGGGTGGGGAGGGGATGGAAAGCACTGCTCCGCTGTCATGCCCCTATGCTAAAGGAACATGGGGCAAACTGGGCTGGTTTATATCTGCCAGATCACCGCAAAACTCATAAAAGTCATGAAATCATAGAGTCTGGGAGCACGTCACTTGGATAGGATTTAATACATACACGTCTTTTGACATGATTTTAAACTGAACCGCTGCTTCTCTGATGTATGCACTCTTTATAAAGCTGCCCTCTGTGCAGTTTTCATTTTTGCTCTGGATACAGTGCTATAATTAAATCTGTCATAGTGAATTTCCTAGCACACTGGAGTGAATATTTCATGAGGACCTGCTTCCTTCTTGTGTGTGTTCAAGAAAACATAAGTTCGGCTGTAGAAAATATTAAATTTTTCCTACTGTGAGCAAGGTCTGGACAGCACATGTTATTTGAAATGGACAATTTGCTTACCTTCGAGGGACACGCACATAAATGTTCAATAGTAGTGCTGCACTTTTTAACTCATTGCAAAATTATGCATCCAATATAGCATCCCTCCCTTTGAGGCAACATTCTTAAGAGAGACTATACAAACACAGCTGCCTGGGGATATTAATGCAGCTAGTAAATGTGAGAGCTCCCAGGATCAAGGAAATGTCAGTAATGTTCACAGGTCTGGAAGGAACAGCCAAACTCATGAATGAAATCCAGGGGACTAACTGTAGTAGATCCCATAAACTATTGTATTGGGTCCCCTGAAGAGGTGACTCTGCACCTCAGAGATCCCGTGCAAGCCAGGGCATTTGATGGTACCCATAATTAACGAATTCCTTCATTTTATAAAATGTGTTTGGTAGAAGAAAAGAAGAGGCATCCAACCACAATACTATAATGCAAGATTAAATACGAAAAAAGAACAAGTCAGCTACAAATATTACTTTTATAACTCATTAATATATTAAACTAAGATATACTTCAATAGACCACTGCACATAAACTACCAAAATATACCAAAACCCACCATGAACTAGATAGAGCGCAGGTATTAATTGCTGAATTTAAACATATTAATTTGGGGTATGCACTTAAATTTGTTTTGTGTTCAGATTTTTTTTTCTATTTTGTTTATCATTTATTTTGTTTTGTTTATTTTGTTTCACTTTAATTGAAATGAAATAAACCAAAGAAATAAAACATAAGAAAAAACAAAAGGAAGGAGCCAGGGTCCCCCTTGCCTACTGTTGCATCCGTCGGTTGAGCCTCACCTTTTTCTATGCTCTCCCCGCTAGCCTTGGGAAGATGGCCACTGCCTCGTCTGCAAGTCACTCTCTCCGGCGTCCCCAGAACAGTTATGGCGTTGCCTTCCACCATGTTCCTCCCAAGGAGCGAATCTCCGCCCAGCTGGTGGGTATTAGCAGCAGGATGTGCTTTGCTTGATTCATGGTGACCTTTTATATTTGGTTAGTCCAGCAGGGGGTCACTATATAGGTGCATTGGTATGTAACCCTTACCCAAGGGCACACCATCACATTTATAACCTCAGGGGCTGCTCCGGCTAGCTGACTCCTTCCCAGCTCGACTCTTGATCCATGGGGGGGGGGATTCTTTCTATGGGGGGAGGGAGGAGACTCTCGTCTATGGCCCAGACAGTGTGAAAGAACTTTAGTGTCTCCCTTGGGTGCTTTTGTAACTGAGGCATCTCCGGCACGCAGGACCAGGAACTGGGTGTTAAATAATAATTTACTGATTAGGCAAAATAAAGTCCATAATTCAGAAGTGTGAGATTACATCAGACTGATGGTACAGGAATGTCTTTTGAGTAGGTAGGTGGCCTTTGTGTCAGACATCTGGGTAGAGCCCATGGTGATTATAAATGCGCAGACTCTCCCAGCGGCCGTCCCGTGGAATCCTAGTGAGGGGTCCCCTTTACATTGCAAAAATCCTACCTTTAGACCTCTTCCTCCCCTTAGACACCCAGCCTGTCCTGGTTCCTTGATGTGCAGAGATCCAGATGGAGTCTCCTCCTCTTACTCTTTCTTCCTCTGACTCAGTTTTCCCTTTTCCTTAGCTGTTACTTCGGGGATTTTTCTTGTGGAAAAATCAGGGGATCAACACTGCAATCAGGGGATCAGCACTGCAATCCCAGTGGGAGAGGGGGATCCAAAAACCTCCCCATTTAACTCAAAGTCCAAATCATACTTTCAAAAGTTCAAATGGATATGTTCTCTGGCCTCACCGTCTCTCACAACAGAATCCATCACTAATGCTTGCACACTTAGGGATTAGAGTAGGCTCACAAGTCTTTGGTCCCCTGAAGAGAGCTCCTTCACCCCAAAGGGGTATCAGGCTTAAAATCTCTCACTCTGTAAAATAGAAGGACCCTCAGGCAGGGAGAGCACTGGGAGGTGTCACTTGTAAAAGAAACTCCTTGGAGTGAGAGTGGGAGGCCTCACCAGAGTGTGGAAAAAATACATCTTGCTCTCTGATTTCTCTCTAAGTGAATCCCACGGTGTCTTAAAATGACTGAGCTAAATAGCACTGAGGCATCCAATCAGAACCTCCAGGTGGGAGGGACTGAAGGGCATGGATGGCTCCCTTGCTAAGTGTATTATAATGACAGGGATAGTGGCCAGGCCAGGGCGGTCTGACACAAGTATATCTGAGGCCGATATTCAATGGCGTTTATCCAGATAACTTGTGAGGATGCACATCGGGGTCAATTAGCCAGATAAATTTTACCTGGATAAGTCATTATAATTTAGCCCAATAACCTGGGAGCTTTTTGGGGTATGTGTTAACTATCCCACTAACTCCAATATTTATTTGGAGTTAGTCGAATAAATTGTTCATCTAAATCCAGACGCCACAAGGAATAGGGTTAAAATAACCAGGAACATGTTCCCAGGTAACTTTAAGCTTATGTGGCAGTATTCAAAGAATACCGTGCCAACGGATTAAATAAAAGTTGGTCCCTCCCCCCCCCCCCCCCCCAAGGTTGAGTTGAAGTTCGGGGGCCAGTGAGCCTGTGCCCTCCCCCCCCCCCACCTGCAAGCCCTCTGAAATCTTTTGAAAATGTTCTGAATAAGTTCCCTGTTTGTTTTGGGTTTTGGACTACTGACCTTATTTAAAAGTTTCCATCTTTGTTTGATACTACTAATGGGATCTGTAAAATCCATTTTCAGATACAAAAGTAATGTTTGTACCCAGACACTGTTACTTTAACAGTACCTTTAGGATATGCCTCCCAAAAATTCGAAATTCTAGCATGACCAGGCAGCAGTAGAGAAGAACAGCAGCCACAGGCCCCATACTAGTTTCTCAGGGCTAAATGTCTTAAAGTATACTTTATTGGTTTTATAAAAATAGGAACAATGGGCCCCTGATCCTTTAAGCAGGTCTCTGGGTTTTTCAAGTCCTGGCAAACTCTTTTTGCTCTTACATCCACGCTTGACTGTTACTTTAGAGCAGAGTTATAATGTTTCATGGTTTATTGAATTTCTCTTGCAAACATGGAACCCCAAAGAGAAAGCAGCTGCTCCACGACAGCTTTTATTCTTCCCCAGCTCCAAGAACATTTCCAATAAATTCACTCACACTTACATCTCTAAGAAAATTTCTCAAGCTTGCATTTATGAGCAGCAGAACAAACTTATTTTCTGGCTTTCAAGGTTGGCACACCCTCTGCTTTCCTGTCCTTCTGCCTTAGCTCACAGTGCTCTTAAATACCTTTGGCAGATAATCAGTATACCAGATAGAGAAGGTGCCAAGGAGATTTGGACAGACCTCCTTCCCGAAACTCTGGCTCAAAGACCCAGCACCACTGTTCCCTCTAAGCAATGCACATGTCTGCATACACACAGTCATGAACCCCGCGCATCTGGCAAAACAGGGATGGTCATTTTGATCTTGGCCTGCGGGCGCACATGTACGCGTGTATGTCGGCTTGTGCCAAAGGGCACAGCCATTTTATAACATGCGTGCGTATATGTGCACATGGTACAAAATGGGCTGTACCTGTGTGCACAATTTTATAAGGACGCCCGCATATGCGTGCAAATTCCACCTCTACCGTGTAAGTGGGGGAGGTTTAGTAGGCATGCGTGCTGACGCAATTACGTTTCCCCGATCCGTTCCCAGTTCGCCCAGGTAAGGGATAGGACTTCCTACCCCCTCTCCCAGTTAAATAGCCTCCCTTTTAGCATCAATCCTTAAAACCCCGCTGACTAGCCTAGGTTTTTTTATTTTATTACTTACATGCCATCCATAGCAGTACTCACATTACACAGCAGAGGACCCCCGACGCGTGCTTGTGCCCGTAAATACTTATGCACACCTTTCATGTTAAAGACCCAGAATGCCCATGTTCTGCCTAGACCATGCCCACACCTCGCCTCTTTTTTGCAACTTCTTATTTGTGTGCGTATCTGGAGATATGCGTGTCCACGGGCGGCTGGTAAAATCCACTCAGCACATACTGGCTGGACATTCTCACGTATCTCCTGGTTTTGGAATGCGTTGGGCTTTTAAAATTCACCCCATAGCGCGCACAGGAAATCCTGGCATTTGCATTATACTGACAAGAAGTGCACAAATTTGAACAGCTTTTAAAATGTTGCACAAAAGAGAATTTTTCCGCACCTAGCCTTTCGAAAATTAGAGGGAACATACGCCATCACTTATATGTTTTGTTGGGGTGAATAATAAGCTCCTTCTTGGAGCTGTTCTTATTTATTTATTTATTTATTTGCAGTTTTTATATACAGACATTTGTTTAGTAACCTCACATCGGTTCACAATTAACAGAAACATTGCAGCTGTGCCAACTAGAACGAACATGTGCAACAGTGCTTTACAATAAACAATAAACATTTACAATAAACTTTACAATAAACTTGTTAACGAACATATGCAATAGTGCTTTACAATAAACTTGTTAAGCGGGGGGGGGGGGGAGGGGGAGGGGAGAGAACAGTGGAACAATGAAAGGGAAAAATAAAATAGTGGTACAAAGCAAATTGTTCCTCATTTGAATACTCATTAGCTCCTTCCTAGAGCTGATTCTTGGTCTGGCTACTGCCACATTCTGGTTCAATTTTGAGACTGCCTGGTGGGGCTTGCAGGTCTGTGGGAGCCACATCCCTGCAGGGCCATTTTGAAAGGGAAATCCCTGCTTTGAAGCAAGTGCAAATGTATTTGGCAAAAGTATGCATGAAGCTTTCAAAACAAAAGCCCCTTGCACCCCATTTTTCCCCATTCTCCCTCCACCTCACCATTGCCCTGTTTTCTGGACAGGTAAAATTATGCATGCTCTGAGCAGCACATGTACTATTTCCACAGTGAGGGTGGAAAAATTTAGAAAGAGGCTTTTTACGTGGGCAAATAGCTGTATACCTGCCTGAAAATCTTTGAAAATGACCCTTACAGTAACATTGGTACCTTTTACAGGAGTTTAACACTTTAGCATATAGGGTCTGCTCACCTTGCCACAATTGGGTTAAAATAGGAAGCAAAAATGGTAAACATGCAAGCACAATGTTTATTTCATGCAAGGTATGTCTGGTTTTTCGTCTGACAGATTAACTGCCCTCTTCTGGCATAATAAAAGTTGGTTTCTGTTTTCATGGAAAACAGAAGTTCCAATAAGAAGGCTTTCCTGGTTTTATAATTCAACATTTCTAGAAGACAGAGACAGTTGTTAGCAGAATCCTATAATTCCACATCCTGAAAAACATAACTTGAACATTACAGTCACCATTGCGTAACGTCTGTCTTGATAAGAGCTTTTGTTTTTCTTATACAATTGCAAATAAAGGTCAGCAAACCTTATTTTGGATGCCCAGAGGCAATGGAGGGGTGTGCGTGCAGATGTTGACTCTCATCCCCCCTCCCTCCGAAAGTCATCAGAAGTATGAGGAGTTGGGAGAAGGTGAGGGACCCCAGATTGCACCTGAACATTTCCTCTTCTCTCTGATCCTGCCCCTGCACTCCATTCCAGTGGCAGCAACAGCGTTAAAACGGAAATGCAGCCTGGGTTCTCCAGTCTCCCGTAGCATGCTCAGTGCCTTATGGTGCTCCACCCTCTCCTCTCACATGGGTTTCCTGTTACTATGGGTCCCCATGCAAGGGGTGGGTATTCTGTGGGGCCCTGAGCACGTGACGAGGAGCTGGAGGCCCGGCGCGGAATTTCTTTTTTAGAGTTGAGTTGCTGCTGCCAGATCAGGGCACCACTGGCTCAGAAGCAGGCCCAGATAAGACGCATGGGAGAAGTGGCACCCCTCCGGCACCTATCAGAATTTGGGGCTGGAAACAGTTGCCTATGCCTAAATCCAGGCCTACAGCAAACAAGTTGTAGGTGATGCCTTTTTATTGGACTAACACAATGCACTTGTGACTATGTTTTAAGAGTCCCATTCCCTTAATTCTTCAATTCCCCTCACAAACGTACAGTATTGTGCAGGTATTACCTGCAACTTGTTGAGTTTTTTAAATCTGCATATCTAAGTAGACTAGCATAGCAAGCACATTACTTCCACAATCAGAATTTAATTCAGTTGACTTCCCTTCATAATTTGCTATTATTTTTTATCCCCTTTGTTAGTGGTCTTTCAATATTTGAAACAAAATTCTCCAAATACACTCTACAGAGGCTAAGGAATGCATCAGGTATAGAAGGTAATTATTGCTAGCCCAACACGAAATAGAAAGAAATTCTCCAAATTCTGCTACTGAAGCAATGCAAGCAACGTGTATGTGAGCTTTCAGCTATAGCTGGCAGAACTGTGACTTTTTGAACTCAGTTTCAGCTATTCTCTCTCAATCATCAAACGGTTTAACGTGTACCATTCATATAACTGACAGCAAATAACAGGGTAACATGTTCTTCCTGTTTACTTTATATGTCCCAATATACCCTGTGTGGGACTAACGAGTGGTCTAGCCAGCAGTGACCTGGGCATGCTTGGGCAGTTCTGCAAGATCTTCTGGAAAGAGTGAAAGAGAGAGAGAAATGTTTTGGAAGTTGCTTGTATTGTGCTGCAGCCTGATAGCAGAATTCCTAATTCTGTGGTAAAAGAAAGATGAGGAATAGAAGCTAATATGGATCGAGAGAGAGAGAGACAGTTCCCTTCCTGAGAGACTTGATGCTAGGGTTGCCAATTGGATCAAGGTTTTCAGGACAGGCCGATCCCATCCTGGTTTTATCCTACTGCAAGCATGGACTGGCCACCTTGCTTTTCCTAGGGAGTGCAATAAGAAAATTAGAACTAAAAGTCCCTTCCTATAATGAGGTAGAACCAGGACTACATGATCCTATCCTGGAAATTTGGAGCCATCTGGCAACCCTACGTGATGCTCCTAAGGAGGTAAATGAAGAATACCTGTGTGGGCTGTCCAAGAAGGAGAGCTCTTATGAATTATTTTCTGAAACTGTAACAAAAGAAGGAAATGAATTATTTTCTGAGACTGTAACAAAAGAAGAAAATTAATTCCATCATTAAGACAGGGATCAGCCATCCACTGGTATTCCTATGCAAGACAGATGCTGGACACAACAGCATCCCAGCTGGCCCAGGGAAAGGGAAGGTCCCAATGAGAATGACATCAGGCTGCATGGGAAATGCCATATCTCCCCTATCTTGCCTTTCCTCTAGGGCAGTGGTTCTCAACCTTTTTTCTGTTGGGACACACCTGACAGATGGTTCTCACATACATGACACACTGACCCATGATCTTCACGGGGCTAGATGTAAAAGTACAGTTTGCATCCACGGGAAACCCCCGACCCACAATAATGGATGTAAAGCAGAATTATGACATTCCCCATACAACTCACCCTACAAAAAAGATATTCTGGTTCTGGTGTCATCTCAGTAACAGCAACTCAAACTCCTTCTACTTCCAGGCTCAATAGCCCTACTTATGAAAAGACAGCAGTTTACCACCAATGCATGTCCTCTTGAGAAAACACAACAAATAAGACTGATACACACGCTTACATGCTAGTAAAATATCTCATCTCGGTAACAGACACAGAATCGACCTAACATACTCCCAGGATCTGTAGTAATGCACATAAACTAATCCGCACACAATTACACCTGTATTATGGAATACACTCAAACAGGAGCAACCCTATCTATGAAAAGGCAACACCACAAATATTAAATCAGGCCCTAAAAACCAATACACCTCTTATTAGGAAAACAGAACTAGCAAGCAGCTATAGATCCCCACACAGAAATAATTGTACAACTATACTAATAAGCAGAATAAATGTTTCAAAACAGCAATGAACAGAATAACATCCAACAATTAAAAACTCATAAAAACTATTAAAAATTCTCCAAACACCAATAAAATATTTCAAAAAAGCAGACACATCACATAATATTAAATAATTAAAATGGCAGTCAATCAAGAAAAATAAACTTAAAAAGCCACCTTTACTTACCCCCTCCAGCAGCTCTCCTACTCCCCTTCCATGCAGGCCGTGGCACACACCAGAAGCAGCAGTAGAAGCTAAGCTCTATACTCATGCTCCTCTTCCTTAGTGCCCATGTCTCTCACACACACACCATACCAGTCATGCCCCCATGACCAGTTTCTGTCTCTCACACACCAATCATCTCCCAGTCTTTGACACACACACCAGTCACCTTCCTGAACAGTTTCTCTCATGCCATACACACACACAGGCATCCCACTCCCATTACATATATGGGCTTCTCACTCTCATAATCACTTTCTCTGTCTCACATACACACACACACACATACACACACACTCACCAGTCTCTCACTCCCATGCTTGTTCTCTCCACATGTACAGGCTTCTCATTCCCATAATCACTTTCTTTCTCTCTCACACACACAAACACACACCAGTCACCTGACCTCTCACATGCACTCACACACACACACACACACACACACACAGGCTTCCCACTCCCATGTTCTCTTTCAGATATACAGGCTTCTCACTCCCATGCTGTGTCTCACACACACCCAGGTTTCTCACTCCCATGCTCACTCTTCACATGCACAGGCTTCTCATTCCCATAATCACTTTCTTTCTCTCTCACACACACACACACACACAAACACACACCAGTCACCTGATCTCTCTCATGCATACACACACACACACACACAGGCTTCCATCGCCAAACCCATTGCCGATATTATAAATGCTTCACTCTCCACAGGATCTGTCCCAGACACCCTTAAACTAGCAATCATCAAACCACTCCTTAAAAAACCCTCGCTTGACCCCAAAGATCCTTCCAACTTCCGCCCCATCTCGAACCTTCCCCTTATCTCTAAGATTATGGAAAGAATAGTAAATTCTCAACTAACCGAATACCTTGAAAACAATAACTTATTGCACCTGACCCAGTTTGGCTTCCGCAAACACCTCAATACTGAAACTCTCCTACTTACCCTATCTGATCATGTCATCAGAGGCATGGACCAGGGTAATTGCTTTCTTCTTGCCCTTCTTGACATATCTGCTGCCTTTGACACCATCGATCACAATCACCTCCTCACAAGACTTTCAGAAATAGGCATCTCAGGCTTAGCCCTCTTATGGTTTAAATCATACTTATCCAATAGGAAATTTGCCGTCAAAATTGGTAATGCCAAATCCTCACTCTACTCCTTGTCCCAAGGCGTCCCCCAAGGCTCTTCCCTATCCTGCACCTTATTCAATATATTTTATTTATTTTATTTATTTGAGTCTTTCTATACCGGCATTCACGGAAATTCGTATCATGTCGGTTTACATAAAACAAGGGGTGATCAATACATTATAAACATACATAAAATATAACATGAGAGTATTCATTTACAAATCACCCCTCTCTGTCAGCTTCTTATGAACCTTGGCCTCAAATTTTTCATCTATGCAGATGATGTACAAATCATCATCCCCATTCATACCTCCCTGTCTGACACACTAGCCTTCTGGAATAACTGCCTCTCCTCCATAAATAATTTTCTTACTAATATGCATCTCGCTCTAAACACCTCCAAAACCGAACTCCTTCTCATTTGCCAACGACCCATCTTTCAAAGCCCTCTCGTCCCAACTACATGTCAGAGATCTAGGGGTCATTATTGATCAACAGCTAAACCTAAAAAAATACATAAGTTCAATCTTCAAAGAAGGCTTCTTTAAGCTCAACGTCCTGAAAAAGCTCAGACCCCTTCTACACTATCATAATTTCCGGACAGTCATCCAGTCCACCCTTTCATCCAAGCTAGATTACTGTAACTCCCTTTTGCTCGGCCTACCTTATTCCACTATCAAACCCTTACAAATGTTCCAAAATGCCGTGGCCAGGGTCATTACCAACAAACGTAAATCTGACCACATTACCCCTATTCTCAAAAACTTACATTGGCTCCCTATCTCCTCATGCATCATTTTCAAATCCCTCTCAATAATTCACAAATCCATATATTGTCATGACTCCAACTGGTTAGATGAACCATTCCAGCTCACACGCTCTGACCGACCCACCAGAGCCATCAATAGAGGAACCCTCATAGTACCCTCAATCAAAAAAGCCCACCTCTCCTCCACCAGGGACCGGGTCATATCAGTTGCAGGCCCCAGATACTGGAACTCTCTCCCCACTCAACTTAGACTTGAACCATGCCACGCTAAGTTTAGAAAGAAACTTAAGACCTGGCTCTTTCAATGAGCCTACCCCGAATAGACCTCTCCTCCCTCACACTCTTCCCCTCCTCCTCTCCTACACTTCCCCCTGACAAGCTTTATCCCGGAACGTCCGTACATTAACAATGCTTGAAATTTGAACTGTATGTTCACCATTTTGTATATAGCTCAATTTCGTAACTTTGTATATAATTTACCCTTGTTGCCATCTTGTTCAACCTATATCTCTGCTTGTTTTTTAAGATCCTCTATACCTTCTGCCTGCCTTATTTCTCTTGTGCACCCTGCACGTTTTTATTTTACCCCTGCCCCCTCCCTGTTCATTGCACTTTGTTTCTATCTGCTTAGTTACAATGTAAACCGGTTTGATGTTTGCATACTAAAGCCGGTATATAAAAATTATAAATAAATAAATGTTCTCTTTCAGATATACAGGCTTCTCCCTCCTATGCTGTGTCTCACACACACCCAAGTTTCTCACTCCCATGCTCACTCTCTTCACATGCACAGGCTTCTCATTCCCATAATCACTTTCTCTCTGTTACACACACACCAGTCTCTCTCTCATTTCCATGCTCGCTCTCCATGTGCACAGGCTTCTCATTCCCTAAATCACATTCACACACACCAGTCTCTTTCTCTCACACACCGTCACCTTACCAACCAGTCTCTCTCTCTCATGCAGGCACACACACACAGGCTTCCCACTCCCATGCTCTGTCTCACATAATCAGGCTTCTCACTCCCATGCTTTCTTTCACACACACACCCCACACCCTCCCACAACACCAGGCTTCTTACGCCCATGCTTTCTCACATACCCAGACTTCTCACTTCCATGCTTTTTCTCTCTCTCACACACACACATCAGTCACCTTCCTGACTAATGTCTCACACTCTCACATACACATCAGTCATCTCCCTGAGCAGTCACTTTCATTGTCTCTCACACATCAGCTCTCTGACCAGTTTCTCTCAATCACACACATGCTCTCAATCACACACAGGCTGGCTGCTTCTCTCTCTCTCACTCACTTCCTCCCCCCCCCCCCCCCCCCCGAGCACAAATGGTAGCTGCAGCAGCCTCCTCCTCCAGCCCCCGCAGGCCAAGAAAGAAGAATCCCATCGGCCGCGGGAGGCTCATGCTGCTGTCTCCTTTTCTGATTACCAGCTGCTTCGATTGCTCGGGGGCCGATGCTGCTGCTGCCGCCGCTGCTATTTTTCCACACGGCATGGCTCTTTCTCCTTTAAGCGCACCACGTATCACTTCCTGTTCCGGGTCACCGGGGGGGGGGGGGGGGGCGCGGGAAGAAGAAAAGGCCAGCTGCAGGTGCCACTGCTTCTTCTACCACTGCTGTGGTTCCCACTGGGCTTGAACGTACTGATAGCCCGGTGGCAACGGCAGCAGGGAAGGAAGAGCAGCGGGAGAGACCGGGAGCACGCGACACACCTGCCGGTGCTTGGCGACACACTGGTGTGTCGCGACACACCGATTGAGAAGCGCTGCTCTAGAGGACCTGATTTCCATCGCTGGGAAAATTGATCATCGCCTCAGACAACGGCACCATGAAGTGAAAGCACCCCGGCCTTCTGCTCAATGCCCAGCATGTGTCCTTAGCTCTCAGCTGAAGGCTCTACCGGCACCACCTTCCTCCAATGTAGAACCAATGCAAGTCAACTATGGGCAGTTGTCCCCCAAAGAGCGTCTTTGGCGTAAGAAGCAGGGCCTATGCCTTTACTGCGGTGCCTCCAGACATCTGAGACAATCCTGTCCGATCCATTCGGAAAACGTCAAGGCCTAAGTCTGGCGGGGGTCCTGAGCTTGGGCGCTACTGTCACCGGCCCCCAACTTCTACTACCTGTTACTCTATCCATGAAATCCCGCTCTTTTGCCACCACTGCTCTCATCGATACAGAAGCCAGTGGCAGCTTCATAATGGATGACATAGTGAATCTTCTGAAAATTCCAGTACAACTCCTAGAAGTTCCTCTTCGCATAACTTCTATTCAAGGGGAACATCTCCCCGGATGTATCACGCACCGCACAGTGGCCTTCCATATCACCGTGGGAACCCTACATGAAGAAGAGATATCCCTATATGTTCTAAAGCATTCAACACACCCAGTTATACTGGGCCTCCCCTGGCTCCAGACTCATGGACTCCAGTTTGACTGGCAATCCTTCCAGCTAGTTCAGTGGGGTCCACAATATCAGAAAAACAGCTTGAAGCAAGTATCCCCAGCAGTGATCGTCCTGAAGACCACCACCCTCGCCGGCCTACCGGCTCAGAACTCTGACTTCGAGGACGTTTTCTCGAAACAAAAAGCAGACACATTACCTCCAATCTGAAAATATAATTGTCCTGTCGAACTTCTACCCGGTACTACACCTCCCAAGGGTAGACCCTATCCACTCTCGCTCCCCGAGACCCAGCTCCTCTAAGGGTCCCGGGTCATCCTCCCCTGCAGCGGTGGTAAGCACAGCTAGGACTCGGCGTCCTGCGGTGGCGGTCGCCGGGCCTTCGTCCTCCAGCCAGGCCTCACGGTGGGGCTCAGCGTCCTCCGTGGTGTCAGCCTCGCCCCTAGGTACGCGTGTGCGGACCGCCCGGCACCTTAAAGGGCCAAGGGCAGACCCCAGCTCCACGGCGCGTCCTGATTGATCGCACTATAACAGGAAACTCCTACCCTGACTTCCTTGCCTTGGCAATCGGGTCGATCCTAGTGATTTCTAGTTTGCCTCAGCATTCCAGTCTCGTTCCAGCCTTTGTTCCAGTCTCATTCCAGTCCTGTCCCAGCGTCCTTCTGTTCCAGCTTCCTCCTATTCCAGCGTCCTTCTGTTCCAGCGTCCTTCTGTCTTCTCGTCTCCCCAGGTAGTACCTTTCGGACTGTCTTCTTGGTACTGACCTCGGCTTCCCTCTGACTACATTGATCGCTGCCTGCCTCTGACCTTCTGCCTGTTTCTATGACCATATCTGCACGCTGCCTGTTTACCGACCACGTCTGCACACTGCCTGGAACTGACCTCTGCCTGAACTTGACCACGTCTAACTGTCTCCTGGAACTTGACTTCTGCTTTGGCTGACTATCCACGGACTGATTACTGGCTCTGACTCTTGCATTGGCTGACCACGCTTCCTTGAATCTGGCCTTGATCCTTGCTATAGATTCAGAGACTCTCTTCTGGTCTTCTCAGGCACCTAGGACTTCTGGCCTGAGTATCGACCGGGCACCCTTGATCGTGATGAGCATACCCCTGAACTTCCTATCAAGGAGTTCCTGCGAGGCCCACCTAAGACCAGGCGGCCCGGGTACCCAAGGGCTCAACCCGAGGGTACCTAGGGTTGCTAGTGGCGAAGCTCCAGCTAGCCTCTGTCTCCTCTTGTGCTCCGCCTCCTGGTGGCAGGCGCTCTCTGGGTTTGTCCAGGGAGCCTACCAATCCTACACTAGGCCAAGGGTCCACCTCCTTGCGCAACATGTACCTATTTCATCTTTGAAAGGGAATCCATCTTTGTCTAATGTTTCAATGTCCATACATATGATAACGAGGTACGAAAAAGGACTGAGAATATTGGATCAAATTTGGAAGGGAGATGAAATTAAAACTTTTTGGGATTTATATGTGTAATTTGACCTTCCCAATTATTCTCATTATATTTATTTGTAATTGAAGAAAGATGTGATGAAACGAATTCATTCAACTGGGGGAGAGGATTTGACCTAGTTTAGAATTGGAGGCTATTCGTACGCTTCCTAAATATCATAAGAATTGATATCCAGATTGTACTTGTATATTGTGGAAGAGAGTCATGACCCTGATACTCCAGAAACTTTGATTCAGACTTGGAATACTGACCTCTCTAAACTTAGACACAGACAATTGGCATGATATATGGTTGGTTATATTGAAATAATCTAGATGTAACAAAGTGAGAGAACTTATGTATAAACTTTTACATCGCACTTACAGATATCAAAAGTTTTTCCTAGAATTTGTCCAGATTTCTCCAGATTTAATAGTAACAGTCCTTTATGTTGAAGAGGCTGTGGTATATCAGCATCCTATCTTCACATGTGATGGGATTGCTTAATTGTTCAAACATTTTGGGGACAGGTTCAAGATATCACTCAAGAAATTATAAAGTGTTCTTATTCTTTTTACTGCTGTTTTGTGTTTATTGGGAAGAAGGGATGAGGTGGTTATTTAACTAAATAAGGAGAAATTGTTAATACAGATATTACAAGCTGCATGTATAACAATTGCCTATTATTGGAAATCTACTCCTTTGCTCAGTCATTGGAAGTCAATTTTAGCTGATATGGCTATAATGGAACAAATTTATTTTGCATTATGTATTAAAATTGCACTATACAATAATATTTGGCAATTATATTGGCAAATGGAAATGTTCATGTATAGCATCTTAACTGATTGCTAGATTAGGGTAATATTCCTGCTATATAATTATAATGATATGACATGGCTATTCATTGTCTTTTGAAAAAGTATTGTTATTTCTTAGTGTATTTTGGGTGGGGATTTTATTTGTATTGCCAAGATTTTCATAATTTTTTTTATTTCTTGTTGCTTCTGTATTTGCATTATTTTTAATATCTCTTTATTTAAAAAGAATAAATATATAACCCTTTCCTTCATAGGGGCATTACTTCCAAGGGTACACAAAAGAATTTCTGTCACTCAGGGATGACTCTCCTACCACTCAGCCCCTCCTGATGCTGGTACCACAGGGATGGATCCTTTCTATGGGGTGGGGGAACTGGAGTTGATGAGCTGCATCCTTGGGAAGGGTGCAGGTGTAATGCTGATGCATAGCTGGGACAGATATTGCAGGACACAGCTCTGGGTGTTCAAATAATAACCTTTACTGATCTCTTAAAAAAGGATAATCAATGTCCCATTTCAACAAATAATATTCCAGAGGAGTATCCTGTTGTTGCTGTGTAAATGTTAACAATTCAGGTTCCTTGGGCACCCAGCTCTCCTGAACTGAGAGTGTCAGCATCCCAGACTATTGGGAAAATCCTACACGGTGAGAGAGATCCTCTTAGTTTTTCACAGGCCTACCTGAAATGCAATCGACTTCAAGAACTTCCCACCCTGTGCCTGAATTCCCAGGGGAAAATCCTGTGGAGGGTTTTCAAGATTTTTCTTCTTTTGCCTGTCTCCTTCTCGAGACTCCTCAGAGGGAGAGACCTGCGATGGAACTTCAGGCCTGTGCAAATGCAGCTTTAGCTCCAAAAGGAGGAGGGGTGGCAAACAAAACCACCTCAACCAAAATCTGGATCAAAGTTTCTTAAAAGCAAAACCTTCCAATCTGAAGCAAAGTCTCTGTAGCTCTCAGGGTAGCTCCACTCTGACAGGGAGTGCCTGGCAGGGATTCCCCTTAGAACCCCCCCCCCCACACACACACACACACACACACACACACACACTCCTCTTGAAATAAAACTGAGCTCCTTCCTCTTCAGGAGCTAAACCAAAAACCACACTTACATCTCTTTCAACCCATAGTTATTAGAAAGGCCCACCCACTCAGGCTGTCTAGAGGAGGAGCTGAAAGTGGTTGCTGCATTTGTGGACACCGGGGCCAAGGCAGGATTGGCGCAACCTGTGGGGAGGAGTCCTGCAGGTTCCCACCTTTGGCAGGCGGACCCAGAAGAAGCAGAGGCCCAGATGGAGCTTCGCCTACACCAACCCTCGTTCCCCTCTGGTTGAGCCTTTGGGTGTCGGGGCTGGCAGGTCTTAGGTGGGGGCCTCTGCTGATGGTGTACAAGGTCATCGTAGAGTAGCTGGGTAGGTAGCGGAGGTCCAATGTATCTGGTGGCAGGCAGTGGTCAGTGGCTGCAGCGGTCAAGCGTATCTGGTGGCAGGCAGTGGTCAAACCAGGAATCCATCTGATGGGAAAGGAAGGTCAAATAGGCAGGGCAGGAAGGTGAGGAGAACTGCAGACAATGAGGAAGAGACAGGAGAACTGATGACAAAGGCGCTGGACTGAAGAACTGAAGATAAGGACGCTGTAACTGAAGATACAGACGTTGGAAGCAACACGCTCTACTCAGGGTAGTGGGACCTGTTGCTGAGGCAAAGAAGGCATTTTTTTAGGCCTGATTGTATGATGTCATTAGGACGCATCGCGGGGCTTTTCCTGCCGTGGGCCCTTGAAGTTCTGCGGCGTTGGGCGTGTGCACACCTAAGGAGGAATGCGGTGGTAGTAAGTCAGTGCGGTGGTAGTAAGTCAGTGGCAAGGTATACCAGCAACATGTTGCCACGAAGGGGAGTGGCGCCCTGCTGCAGATATATCGCTGCGTCTGGGGCCTGGCTGGAGAGCTGAGGGTGACAGTTCACAGGGTTAGCCCATTGACCACCAAATGCAACAGTGGTATTCCTTGTAGATGATTCATAGGTGACTGGGGTCATCTAGTGGTCAACTCGTAGGATGCCACAAATATTTAAATGAAAGACAGAATATCCTATAATTAAATCTCATAAAACTTTTTAAAAATTTCCCAAACACCAATAAAATATTTCACAACAGCAGACACATCAAATAACACTCGATTAAAATGAAAGATTAAAAAATCCCCCATTCTCTATACCTGGGAACTTTTGATTCCAATCACCCTGAGATTGTTGTGGATTAGACAGGGCTAGGCAGTAGGCATAAACTTTCTCCTCTTTCATATATATATATATATATATACACACCCACTCTCTAACATACTTGTTCATTCTCACACATACTCCCTCATATTCTCACTTACACCCATATGCATACTTATTGGCTCACTCAATACTTTCTTTTATACACACCCACTCACATGCTGACTCACTCTCGCTCACATACATGCTGACTCACGCTCTCGCTCACATACATGCTGACTCGTTCTCTCTCATGCTCTTGCACATGCTCACTCACACTCTCACTCACAAAGGCATGCCCTCTCTCATGCCCTCACTCACACACACACATGCTCACTCACTCTCATGTTCACACACATGTTTACTGGTTCACCTGCACATTCAAATGCTTACACACATACATGCTCTCTCTCACACTCACTCTAATTCCACCTGTAAGTTAAAAAATGCTTTTAATTATGTTGTGGTCAAGGGGGATCAAAGCAGGACTGTCTCTTGATGCTCTTGGAGGTCCCTAGGTAAAGGAAAGAGTGGACTAGACGACCAGAATGGTAGTTTGACAGGACCCAGTAGCAGAAAGTACCACGAGGTAGTGAATCAGCAGTGAGTCATTGGCAGGAAGTCTGCTAGCTGCCTCCTGTCGCGTGAGACAGGATAGATATAGACTATTGCATCTCTGTTCTCCTGGGCTTACCTGCAGTTACTTTAAAACCCTTGCAACTACTGCTTAATGCAGCCGCTCGTCTCATTTCTGGTAGCAAAAGACGGGATCATATTACACCTGCTCGGATGGAGTTACATTGATTACCTATCAGTGAATGTATCAAGTACAAAGTCACAGTTATTTCCTACAAACTGATTTCTGGCTGAGTCACTGCATGGGGCAATGCCTTCCTATATCTATATTGCCCCACTCAACAACTTCGTTCCTTGCAAAGAGGCCTCCTTGATGTACCTTCACTATCCCATGCCAGGTTGTGTAGTATCAGGGACTGCGCTTTCTCTGTTGCTGCACCTATTCTGTGGAATGCCTTTCCAGAGGAACTGTGCTTAGCAGACAGCTCAAAAACATTCAAATCATCATTAAAAACATGGTTATTTAAGCAGGCCTTCTAATAATTTATGGCATTATTGCAAGCATTCCCCAATCTGGCGTTTACCTGCCCATGTCCAAGTT
The DNA here is from genome assembly GCF_901001135.1 of Rhinatrema bivittatum. Lineage (NCBI taxonomy): Eukaryota > Metazoa > Chordata > Amphibia > Gymnophiona > Rhinatrematidae > Rhinatrema > Rhinatrema bivittatum. The sequence continues at coordinate 492,466,608 of NC_042615.1, read as the reverse complement.
CATTGTCAATACATGATTGTATAATCATTATTTTATGTATATTTTATACTGTACATCGTCTAGGTTTTTAGGCGATTAATAAATTTGAATAAAAGATAAAAAAGGAGATGGGGAGAGAAAATGAGGAGGAGCGACAGGATATAGGGAAAGGAAAGAGACAAAAACAGAGAGGATATGGAAGAGGAGAGACACCGTTCTGTTTCAACATATATTTTGTGGCCCACCAGATACAATTGAAAATGAATCTACAATGACTGATTACAAAGTCCATCAGTCTGCCTACTTTCTGCTCCTGCTGCCCAACAGATCATAAGAAAATAAGATCATAAGATGTGCATACTGGGTCAGATCAAAGGTCTGTCAGGCCCAGCATCCTATCTCCAACAATAGCTAAGACAGATCTCTAGGAAATGCCCAGCAGATACCAAAATGTAGATCCATTTCTTGTTGCTCACTCTCAGAGATAAGGGATGGTGCTCCCCAAGTCTCCTTGGCTAATAATTGTTTATGGAGTTTTCTTCTAGGAACTTGTCCAAACTGCTTTTCAACACAGTTATGCTACATGCCTTGACCTACATCCACTGGCAACAAATTCCATAACTTAACTGTGTATTGAGGGGAAAAACACTTTCTCTAATCTGTTTTATATCTGCTATCCATTAGTTTCATGGGGTGTCACCTAGTCCTTGTACTGTCTGAAAGAGTAACTAACTAATCATTCCCTCTTCACCTGTTCCACCCCACTCATGATTTTATAAACCTCTGCCATATCCTTAAAGCTGAAGAGCACAAATCTTCAATTTGAAGATTTGATAAAGGAGCCTTTCAATCTCCTTTATCACATTATTTCTGCCCTTCTCTGTACATTTTCTAGTTCAATTCTATATTTTTTGAGATGAAGTGACCAGAACTGAACTGAGATGTCATCACATCATGGATCAAAGCAGAGGCATTATGATATTCTCAATGTTGTTCTCCATTTCTTTCTGAATATTTCCTAAAATACTATTTGATTTTTTAACTGCCACCACACACTGAGCAGAGGATTTCAATGTATTGCCCACTGTAACACCAAAATCCATTTCCTGGATTGTGACTCCTTATATGGAACCCAAAATTGTGCCCCTATTATTTATTTATTTTTTGTTTTTTTTATATACCGGTGTTCAATATAGAATATCACATTGGTTTACATTGTAACTGTTCAGGAAGCAGAGGTCTTCTGGTTTTACATTATAACTTCATCAAATTCTTATTTAACATTGTATTTGTAATTGTGATCAAAAAGTAGAGGTCTTCTGGTTTTGCATTATAACTTCAGTAAATTCTATTAAACATTGTAATTTAGTTCTTATTTAACATCGTAATTAGTTCTTATTTAGCATTGTTATCAATTCTTATTTAGCATTGTAACTTTAAACTTACTTATTTCTTACAGAGGAGATTTAAATTGTAACAGTAACGACAGCATGTCCTACGTAGAGTTTTGTTATTATGGCTCTGAAATTACATTTTTACAAAAGGACATTAAATGAAAACAGTCATGATAATACGTCTTGTGGGGTGTAGTGTTGTATGGTAACGTGAATGTTGAATTGTAACTATAAGTCCAATGGGGTATCTTATCCCTATGTGCATCACTCTGCACTTGTCCAGATTAAGTTTCATCTACCATTAGTTGCCCTGTTCTTGAGTTTGGCAAGGTCCTTCTGCAGTTCCTCGCAATCTGCTTGTGATTTAACTACTTTGAACATTTTTGTGTTATATACAAATTTAATCATCTACCTCACTCATTGCTCCCGTTTCCAAATTAAACACTACCGGTCTCAATACAGATCTCTGAGGCACGCCACTTTTTATCTCTTTCTATTGAGAACATTTACCATTTAGTCTTACTCTTTGTTTCCTATCTTCTAACCAGTTACTAATCCATAATAAAATCTTGCCTCCTATCCCATGACTTTTTAGTTTACTGACGACTCTCTTGTAAGAGACTTTATCAAATGCTTTCTGAAAATCCAATACACCTTGTCAGCTGGCTTACATGCTTATTCATAACTTCTAATCAATTTGTAAAGCATGACATCCTTTTGCTAAATCCATGCTGGGCACCATTAAGCCATGTTTTACCTTATGTTTAGTAATTTTGTTTATAATTATTGCTTCTACTATTTCACCCAGCATCCTCTGGAAGAGTACTCCAGAGGTCACAGCAAGCAACCCAGGCTTTCAACTACACAATCCCAGCTTCCAGACGCCCCGCACTCTTTGCAGTAGAAGAGGACCGGAAGGCTCATCCGCGTACTGCTCCCAGCATCCCCCAGAAGAAGACTCCAGCAGCCACAGTGAGCAATCCAGGCTTCGAACTCCACAGCTCCAGCTTCCATGAGGCCGTACGCCCTTGGCAGTAGAAGAGAACTGGAAGGCTCATCTGCGTACTGCTCCCAGCATCCCTAGGAGGGGACTCCAGAGGTCAAAGTGAGTGATCCAAGCTTTGAACTCCATAGCCCCAGCTTCCATGAGGCTCCACACCCTTTGCAGTAGAAGAGGACCGAAAGGCTTCCCAGCAATTGTGGGACTTCTAGAATGCTCTACATGCAAACTGCTAAAGTGGGGGGGGGGGGGGGGGCAGAAAAGAGGCTCAGAAAAACCAGCTCAATGTCAGGGAGAGATCACAAGCACCTTCTAACATGATTAATCTCATTATTCTAATATTTTCTAGAGCATTGACTTTTATTGTTATCCCTGTAAAGCGTTATGTTGCTATTTACAAATTGTAAACTTCTTATGTTTTTACAAATAAATAAAATAAATAAATACTACAGACTCATCTCTCAGGACACAGTCTGTCTGTAACCCAGGTTCTGACTGTCAGCGATCCTTAACACATCCTGGCACCCCTACAAGCAATTACAAAGATTTAAAACCAATTCCCACTGAGGAAAAATAAACATGCACAAATTGGAGCCCCAGCCAGCCATGTCACTCCAGGAGGAGCCCAGTCTAGCCATACTGCTCCAGGAGGAGTCCCAATCTACCATGCTGCTCTGGGACGCACCTCAGTCTACCACCTCAGTCTACCATGCCTCTCAGAGAGGAGTCCCAGCCAGCTTTATCACTCCAGGAGGAGCCCCAGCTCGCCATGCTACTCTAGGAGGAGCCCCAGTCTATCATGCTAGCTGTGCCACTCTGGGTGAAGCCCAGTCCAGTCATGCCAACCTGGCTGGAGCTTAATCCTACCTTGCCACCCTGAAAGGGGGTTCAGCCAAGCCTCGCCTTGTCCATTCAGGTATAGACCCTATGGAAAATGGAACCCAGGAGGAAGGGGTCTTGAAGGAGAGTGTACTGTCATGGTTTTGCAAACTGGGCAGCCCCACTGTGCCTATTCCAGTCTGCTCTGACATCTTCCCTGCAGCAGAGATCTCCAGTAAGCTCTGCCCAAGATACCCAAGCGGTCTCCTCACTGGCTACCTGACTCTGCCTGTGGTGCAGCCTCCTCTCCACCAGGGGCCTCAGTGAGCTTCAACCCCAGCATTGCCAAAGCTTCTCACTGCTCATACCACACCCAAGTTCCAGACACATTTAGCCCAGCCTTGCCAGAGCCACCTTGCCATTTCATAAAGTCACTCTTGGCTCCTTACCTGGCCTCTGTCTCGCTTTCTTTTTTTTTTTTATTATTATCTGTTTATACCTTTCACAAGCATATTCATCAAGCAAAACATTACTTGAGTAGAAATACAGGTGACACAAAGAAAAGAAACGTTTTCAAGCAACCATATTACAGGAAATTACTTATTGTCTTACCTGTCTAACAAGCCCTCCATTATGATCCAAGATTACACAACTTCAGGAAATATAATATATTACCAAGTAATTTAACTATAGGACAGTTACATTTTCTTGAGAGATCTAATTCCCACCACAAGAGCGCATTTATTCAGGACCTGGTGAAGAGCTAAGCAATGGTCTACCTTTACTTAATAAGAATTCTGTTAACTGAGATGGTTGAGTAAATATATATGTATTACCTCTATGCTTTGCTAAACATTTACATGGAAATTTCAATATGAAAAACATCCCTAATTGCACTGCTTGAGGTTTTAACAATAAAAATTGTCTTCTACGTTTTTGGGAATGCCTAGACAAATCCGGAAACATCTGAACTTTGCAACCCAAAAATTCCTCTGATCTATTTAAGAAATACTTTCTGAATACCCAGTCTTTATCAGACTCTGACATGAAAGTCACCAGCAATGTTGATGGTTTCTCCAGGTTACTCTCAGAATCTTCTAATATCGCAGGTACATTTATACTTGGTGCTTGTGCTGGTTGTAATTCCTGCATCAAAATATTCTCATTGTTGTTTCCCCTGGTGACTTTCTTCAGTGGAGGGAGGTAGTACATCTTAGAAATAATAGGTAATGTTGCTTCAGGTAATTTAAGCACCTCCATTAGGTAACTCCACCAAAGTTGCATTGGGGTTGACATCAGAGGCTTGGGAAAATTGCTACACCGAATATTTTTGCTCCTTGAAATATTTTCCAAGTTCTCAATTTTAAGTTGTAAGATCTGATTTTCCTTAACCAAAGCATATAGTAGGTCATTTACCTTACCCAGGTCAGCTTTAACTGATAACAGTTCATTTTTAATTTGGACATTTTCTGCTTCTATTTTATCAACTCTTATTTTTGTATCTTTCACTGTTTTCAGCAAAACTTCCATTTGTGTCACCATATTCTTGTTTAGATCATTTATTGCTTCCCAGATGAGATCCAGTGTAAAGGTTTGTGGCCTTACCAGAGTTTTGAGTTGCAATGAAGGAAAATCAATAAAGCTCTCTCCAGGCCCCGCTCCTGCTGCTCTGGGGGCGTTTCGCCAGCTCCAAGGTTGAATTGCTGAGTCACAGCAGTTTCCAGCAGGGCTTCACGCCTCGGAGGTTCCATCGGGCCGGCATCTCCAGACAGCCCCAGGTCTCCTCGCTCCTGCAGGAGCCTTACGGCTGGGTTTGCTGGCAGCGATCTCTCTCTGTCTCTCTTTCTAAGCCTTGTGGCCTCCGGGCCTTCTGTTCTCCTGTTCCTAGTTCTGTGGCCTACTCAGGTCTTACCATGTCCAATGTCCTTTGGGCCTTCTCTTACGCTGCCTTCAGGCCTCAGTGTTGTCTTGTCCAGACCTTATCCAAACCTGTCTGCCTTGCCTAGGCCTGTCCTTGTCTGGTCTTATTGTGTCCTGTCCCAGTCTCTGTCTTGCTATTGTCTTGTCTGGATCCAGTCTGTGTCTGTACCTTGTTCCTGTCTTGGTGCTGGGCTTACTCCAAGAACCAGCCCAGACTTACTCCAGACCAGCTTAGCCTGTTCCAAGCTTCCGGCCTTCTACCAGTCCAGTCCAGCCTGCTCCAGCTTCAAGTTTGCACAGCCACTGATTCAAAGACCTGCCAGACCCCAGAACCCAAGGGCTGAACCTGTGGGGGAGGAGACTGGCTAGGCAGAAGAGAATCCATGATCCAGCCATGCGGTCCTGCACTGCTCCTGAGGGGGTATTCCCTGTTCCCAGCCCAGCTCCCCGTGACATGTGTGTATAACCTCCTCTTTGGGGACCTCTAAGAATGCAGAGGTACACTGTTGTCCTCAGGTCCACCTTCTCCCAGATCTCCCTCTTCTTACAGTCCACTTGCTCCAGGGTGCCAGGATTCTCTCTGGTAGAGAGGAGTTCAACATTCAGAGCCCTAAGCTCACAGAGGTGGGGACCAATAAACAGTTTCTCAATCTCTCTGCTGTTTCTCTCCCAGCTATACTCATAATTTGGATGCCCTTGCTTTAGGGCACCTTGTATTCTTAAAGAAGACACTGGACACTCTGCAACCAAAAATATTCAAGTCCAGTTAGCAACAAAATTTCCCCATTGATCTTCTCACAAAGAAATTTCACAATTACTGCTTGTCTCAGACCTGCACAGTTGAGTCAGGGTCCCTTTGGATGGCAGGCACTAGGAAAAAAGACCCAACACTCCTCAGTGATAGAGAATGAGTTCTTACTAGGAACTGGGATCTCCTATCTCTGTCTCTGATGTTTCTCTAGACCTCTGGGTTAGAAAGTCTCATAATACAAAAAAAACCAAACGTTCTCTTCTTCTCAAGGGCAGGAACTGATGGTAAAAATTCCTTCCCACAAAATAGGAACCAAACTCTTGCTCAAAAACTACAGCTCGCTTTTTCTCTGTCAGGTCAGTGCTGTCCCTCCTTTGTATGACAGTCAGGGAATCACATTTCTTTTTCTTGATCTTCCCTGGGCAGGGGGGAAATCCTCCTGAGTCCGGAGCAGGGTCCAAGCAAGCAAAACTCCTCTTAAAAATACCTTCTCCCAAAACTCTTCCACTCTTCTCTCAGAGACACTCCCTGCCAGACAGCAGGATGCTGAACCAGGAATAGGCCTTTTCTACTAGTATCAGGCTGTGAGACCTAAATATGGGGAAACACTTCAGTGAAACTCTCCAGCTTCCTTGAACTCGTAACAAAAACAGCCACACTGCTCCTCGTGCTCTGCATGATTTCATACAGGCAGGCTGACCAAGCCAGGCATACTGAAAGGAGGCACCTGCAAGGGATGGTCCACCAACTCCTACATCCCACCTAGAATCCTAGCCTAGGGATTAAGCTAGGACAATTTAGTTAGTGAAGAACCTGGAGGGTCCTTTACCTGTGGGTAAAGGTAAGCCAGTTGATATTATGCATTTGGATGTTCAGAAGGCATTTGACCAAGTCCCTCTTCAGAGACTCCTCAGGAAATTAAAAAGTCATGGGATAGGAGGCCGTGTCCTATTGTGGATTGGTAACTGGTTATAAGAAAGGAAACAGATAGTGGGACTAAATGGTCATTAGTAGAATGCCCCAGAGATCTGCATTGGGGTCTCTTCTGTTTAACATATTCCTAAATGATCTGGAATAGGGAACAATGAGAGAGGTAATCATATCTGAAAATTATACAAAATTATTCAAAGTTGTTAAAACAGCAGCAGAGATTGGATATCTAATTGGCAAATGAAATGTAATCTGGACAAGTGCAAAGTGATGCACATAGGGAAAAGTAATCCTAGCTATAAGTACATAATGCTGTGTTCCATATTAGGAGTCATCACCCAGGAAAAGGACCTTGGAGTCCTTATGGACAGTCATTGAAATCCTCAACTTAGTGTGTGACAGTAGTCAAAAAAGCAAATAGAATGTTATGACTGGTCCAGAAAGGAATGGTGAATAAAACATATATCATAATGCCTCTGTATCAGTCTATGGTGTGATGGCATCTTGCACATTGTGTGCAGTTCTGTCACCTGAGCTCAAAAAAAAATATTGCAGATCTAGAAAAGATATAAAGAAAGGCAATAAAAATGATCAAGGGGATGGACTCTCTTGTTAAGAAAGGATAAGAGGATTATAGCTCTTCGGTTTGGAAAAGAGATGGCTGAGAGGGGACATGATAGAAGTTTATAAAATCATGAGTGGGGTGGAACAGGTAAATAAAGAACAATTATTGACCCTTTCATATAATACTAAAATGAAACTAAGAACAGCAGATTTAAAACAAATCATAGAAAATACATTTTTACTCAATGTGTAGTCAAGGTGTGTCGTCTATTGCCAAAAGACATGCTCAAAACAAGTAGCAGAGCGGGGTTCAAAAAAGGTTTGGACAAGATCCTGGAGGAAAAATCCCTAAAATGTTATTAGACAGATAGACTAAGGAAAGCCACTACTATCTCCAGGCGTGAATAACAAGAACATTTTTGTGATCTGCTGGGTACTTGGAACTCCAACTGGTCACTGTCAGCGACAGAATGCTTGACTCAATGAAACTTGGTCTGACCCAGCATTTCTTATGTATGTTCTTAGCTTTTCACATAAATGCAATATTGAAAAAACCTTTGGTGTGAGGCGGAGTAAGATGGCTGCTCGAGGCTAGACGGAGGAGGCTGACTTTATTTCCTGTTTCTTTGCCTCTTCAATAATGGCTCCTAAGAAAAAAGGGAAAATGAGAACTTTCCCTACCGAATCCACTCACTTACCAGGCCAGCAATCCATCACTTCCTTTATATCTATCATGCCCGGTTCTCCCGACCAGGTCCATGTTGCCATCACTGAGGGAGCAGTACTTCGGCTAGGGAAGAGGTTTCCCTCAGCCCTCGAGAGTAGGATCTACTGCCGGTACAGAGTCCCAATACCTCTGATGAAGTGGTGCCGATGCTGGATGATGACGTGTCTCCTTTGCTTGTGTGGAACGGGACCAAAGCAGCAGCTGTGCCTCTGCTTTTTACCAACATGATTGGTTTGGAGTTACCCAGTTTATTGGCTGAGAGTAGTGGAGAGGTGGCTATTCTTTTTCTTTGCAGTTTCCTCAGGATGGTGTTTCTTCTTTGACTGCCTACGGTCCTTCTGCAGATTCTGTGCCGGTTGTGTTGGTAACCAAACTTAAAAAACCTATAGTAGTTATCTTAGACACTGTTTAGGAAGTTATAGAGCATTTTGCCAAAATTCTTGCAATTTCTACCTCCAAGATGGACTCTCTTTTATCTAAATTGGAACCCTAGATATCAAATCATGAGTTAAGGCTACAAGATATTGAGTTTCAAACTGAGTCATTATCTTGGGACGCTGAGAAAATACAAGTTGTTCAAACTGCTATGATTCAGGAGCGTGGCTCCATGTTTCATTGTATTCAGCTTTTGGAAAATTCCTCTCGTAGGCTGAACTTACATTTTATGAATTTTTCCTAAATGTATGGGAGAATCTTCTATGGTGACCGTGAAAAGATATTTTCAAGAGGTTTTGAAGTCTCCTCAGGACAGTTGAGCATGGTAATGGAGGCCTATCAAATTTGACTGAATACCTGGAGTCATCAACTCTGGAGATTATTGAGCGCGCCACTCTTGAATCCTCCTTTGTAGATGATGTCGATATTCATTCTGTGATGTCCTCTTATTTTCGGAATCTGAACTCTTTATTTCATGGTCAAAAAATTAGAATTTTTCCAGATATTTGCAGAGTTACTCAAGAGAGAAAGAGGGGTTTCTGGCTTTAAGGAAAGAAACCTTGGAAATAGGGGCAACCTTTACTTTATCTTTGTAAATGCTTTGTTAAATATCACTCTGATTTCTAAGTTGGTTTTTTTCTCCTGAACAGCTTAAATCTTTCCTGAATGCCAGAAAAGTTTTGACATCATCTCCTGTCCCTTCATTGTCTTAAATCCTGTGTGTATGTTAGCGGTCATGTTAACCTCTAGTTATTGCTTTTCCTCTCTGTAATTTTTCTCTTTCCTCCCATTTATTCTCACTGACCCTTTTATTTTGTTTTCTTTAAAATGAATGGGGACTCACTAATAACGATTTTTGTATTTCCTTTTGCTTTTCCTTAGATATTTGAAAACTGGATTTCCATTTTTCTGTGTTTTTGGGTCCTCGCTGTTTCTCTACAGAATTTTTGTACTTTGTTTATTGAAATGTTATAAATAAAAAGTTTTTTAAGAAAAGCCTTGGGGTCAATTTTAAAAGCATTGCTCGTGCTAAAATACCCACATAAGTGTGCATGTGGGCCGTGCCTGAGCAATGTGGATTATAAAAGCCACAATTTACGAACATATATGCACGTGCAGGAGTAAAAAATAAGGGGGTAGAAAAGGAGCAGACATGGATGGGGCATGGACGTTCCTGAGTGGGGCCAACTATTACGCACGTACATCTGTATTTTAAAATCAGAGGTTGCAGTGTGCGGCGACTTGTTAGCCATGTAACTTTACTGCTGCTCCTGATGAGGAGCAAGCCTGCAGATCTCGTGTTTTAGGGCTTATAGGACAGGGTGAGGGGTCCAGGTCAACTGGGGGGCATACAGGATGAAGAACTAGAGAGGTCTGGATGACCTAGAGACTGACTGGGAAACTGGTGGATTAAATGGAAAAACCAGGAACTTCTCTTGTGCGAGCATGTTTTAAAATCCCCTTACGTACATGCGTTAAAGCTGGCAAAGTCCTATGGAAGATATGCAAAGAAGGTTTTTTTCTATTATCCTCTTAAAATTAGGAGCATACTTACATGCAGTAGGCGTATTTTAAATCATCCGCGTGCAAGTGTGTGGATATTTTAAAAGTCCAAGTACCTCCGCTCACATGCCAATACACGTGTGCATGGGTGCATGCATGCTCCTTTTAAAATTAGCCTGCTCAGTTCTGACCCTAATCTCACCACATGGGATTTAAAGTGTAGGTGCTACACCAGTTTGATAGCCCAGTGTCTCTGAATCAGTGTGCCATGGCACACCGATGTGCCTTCAGACCTGCTTAGGTGTGTCACGGAAAAGTTGCCTTTGCCTGGTGCTCAGATGTAGACCAGCACCTGGACTCTGCTCTCAGCACCTCACAGCATCAAGAGACACCAGTGGTGGCTCTTAAACATGAAGGAACTCCTTTCTGAGAACATGTTCAATCATGCTGTCTCCTTTTCCTAGCTACAGCATGAGCCCTGGAGACTGGTAATTAATGGGCAGCGTGCAGGGTATGGATAGCTGGGTCCTGCTTTGTGCAGCATGCACAGTGCCCACAGTACTGCCTCATCTTCCTCCTCCTGAGCTTCCCCCTTTGAGTGCTTCCAGCCTCTGTTGTTAATCTCTTCTTCTTAGCTGCCTCTTGTTACCCCTCTCCCAGTTTGCCTTTCCCTGTTATAATGTAATTTCCAAACTTGATTCGTTCTATGTAAACCGGTATGATGTCCACAACTAATACCGGTATATAAAAATGTTTAAATAAATAAATAAATAAATCTCCACCCTGAGTAAGTCAAGGAGAGTGTGTACTGAGCACTGGATGTAACTCATTCTGAGCACTGGGAGCAGCAGCACTAGAGTACTTCTGGCTGCCAAGGTAACAAACAGAGCCGGCTGTCCATATTATATTGAATTCTCTCTTATTCTGTACTTCTAGATAGTGAGAACTGGTTCCTTGTCTCTGCTCCATCTTTTTGTTTTAAAATTTGGAAGAGAGACTGGTGGGGCTTTCAGTGTTTCCCTAGCTCTTCTTTTGACCATACGAGTCTTCTTCGTGTCTGCACTGCCTGCCCTGTGGAAGTTGGTGTGCCACATGACATTTTGGTTAATGTAAGTGTGCCTTGAGTTTGCAAAAATTGGAAAACACTGTGATAGCTCTTCCATAGACTGTCTCTCCTATATTTATATCCTTATAGAGACATGGCCTTACAACTGGACATAATTTTCCAGATGAGGATTCACTAATGACCTGCACAAAGGTCATTAGTGAATCCTCCTCCTCCATTTTTTTATCCCTTTCCCTATATACCATAGTATTCCTCTGGCTCTTGCTACTGCCTTCTTGCACTGTTTGAAACCTAGAGATTATCAGATATAATCACCCTGAAATACCTCTTCTGTTTAGTGCACATCTGTACCTCATCTCCCTTACAAAATGCTCATTCTCTGATTTCCTTCTTCTGTTGACTGCGACCAGGACCGAGCATCATGCTGTCTTCCTTCTATGTTGCGCTAGAAGTGAATTCTTGGGCTGAGGTGGGTTGACTCAACCCGCAGGCAAGGCCCATCAAGTCTATAAGGTCCTCCAAGGAGGAAGGGAGCTCCCGAGCAGCCAACTCATCTTTTAACTGTGAGGAGAGACCATAAAGATAAAAATGGCTCGAAGGCAATCCTCTTGCCAAGCGAGCTCAGTAGCCAAAGTCTGAAACTCTATTGTATAATCAAAAAGACTTCGTTGTCCCTGATGAACGTGGAGTAGACTGGTGCTTGCTACAGCATGCTGCCCTGGATCGTCAAAGGTCCGTTTGAAGACAGCCACAAATTGAACCAGCTCCCTCAACAGGGAGTCTGAGCATTCCCACAGGGAAGAAGCCAGGCCAGGGCTTTCCCTACAAGACGAGTCAAGAAAAACGTGACTTTTGTTAAATCATCCTGGAAGATGGAGGGTTGCAGAGCGAATTGCATAAAGCACTGGGTTATAAACCCTCTGCAGAGCTTGGAGTTACTGTTGAAGAGTGAAGGTGATGGGAGAGCCAACAAGGCTCGTGGCGATGATGGAAGTGGCTGTGGAGGAGGAAGAGCCAGACCACTAAGGAAGGCATCGACCCGGGCGTGAAGATGGTCCATGGAGGAGGCCAGTGCCTCAAGGAATTGCTGCTGTTCTTGCACCTTGGAAGCCAGGCCTTGAATGGCCTGGAGGGCATGCAGCTCCACCGAATCCATGGCCTTTGCAATCTGTTGCGCTGGAGGTGGATTCTTGGGCTGAGGAGGGGTTAACGCAACCCGTAGGCAAAGGCCCACGGGTCCCCACCATCAGCAGGTGGAGTGGGCTGAAGCTAGAGGCCACTGGAGCTTCATCTATACCTGCTCACGTTCCCCTTGGGTTGAGCCTTTGGGTGCCGGGGCCGGAAGGACTTAGGCGGGCCTCGAGATTGGACATCAGAGGCAGGTAGTTCAGCCCAGAGACAGCAGCCAGCAGGTGGCGTAGTTCTATCCTGGATTGGTCTCAGTACAGGAACCCAAGCACCAAGGAATGAGGATTGACTGAAGGTGCTTGTGCAAAGAAAGGCCGGAGCCTTAGGAGTCCACGTCCAGAGGATAGGGACAGAGGTGTCACTGTCAAACTTGAATTAGAGCTGGCGGCAATTGGAGGGTGTAGCAAGCAATGTAGAACTGTGGACACAAAGGAATCTAGAGAGTGGTCATCCATAGCAATGGTCAGGGCACGGAGGATGCAGGCGTGCTCAGACATAGCAATAGTCAAGGCACAGGAAGGCAGGCGTAGTCAGGTGTAGCAATGGCCAAGGCGCAGAGAAGGCAGGCGTGGTCAGGCGTAGCAATGCTCAAGGCACGGAGAAGGCAGGTGTGGTCAGGCGTAGCAGTGGTTGAGGCACGAAAAAGGCAGGCAAGGTCATTCGTAGCAGAGGTCAGGCTTGGAGAAGGCAGGCAAGGTCGGACGTAGCAGAGGTCAGGCTTGGAGAAGGCAGGCAAGGTCGGACATAGCAGAGGTCGGCACCAGGAGGTCATTCAAAGTACCGATGAGACGAACGAGGAATCAGGAACTTGGAGACAATCAGGAACATGTTACAAGGAAGCACGGAGGCAATGAGCACGCAGAACCGAGGAGTCCTGTTGCAAAGGCAACGCTATGGCGTGAAGCCTGAGCATTTATACACTGAAGGATCTGATGTCAGCATCCGGATCCGCGGCCAGGTTCCCGCCGCGGGCCCTTTAAAAGTTTTACTGATGCACGTGCGCCTAGGGAGGGGCGTGGCGCTGCTGGCGGTGTCTCTCCGCAAACCCTGTGGAGAGGCCTGAAGGATGGAGGCATCCTGGCTGGAAGTCCCGGGAAGGAGAGCAGGGCTGGAGGCGCTGGTGGGAGTCCGAGGTCGGAGCTGGCGGCCCACTGCTACAAGTGACGGGGAGTGGAGCCTGGAAGTTGCTTAGAAAGATGAGAGGGCCACACTGCGGGGCTGCTGCGGGCGGCGAGGGTAACACTCTATGCCGAAGTCTGCTGGATCCTAGTCCTTCTCAAGTCTCTCCACATGAGAGACTTGTCCGAGAACGTTCACCTGTAACTCTTAAGTGATGGATCATTTGGCTTGTATGTCGAAGAGTGCAGCTAGCTACACAAATTAGTTTACTTGAAAAACAGGTTGATCACTGACACTTTGAATGCACCTTGCAGCCCCCGTTTCCTGCCAGGGCTACATCTGTCCGAGGGCTCCCTGCACATCAATTGCTTCTGAGTTTTCTGAGTGCACAGCTGGAGCCAGGTGTAGGTTTCCCCTGGTCCTCCCAGATCTCATGACTCTTTATCCCCTTAAATGCAGGCTTGGGACATTTGACTCACGAAGCTCGACTTGAGCAGAGGATCCATGCAGGTTCTTATTTCTCTTCCCTGCCTGCATGCATTTGTGTTTTCTGGCCGAGGTGAGGTTGTTAGGGATGAATCACTACTTCCTGACTGGACAGTGCAAAAAAACATGATTTGTGTATATAATGCATGTTTTCTGAGCATAAAACATGATTTGACCGAAGTACGGAGTTTAGGGATTATGTTAGATTCAAACTTAACTTTTAAGACATATGTTCATCAGTTGGCCAAAATGGATTATTATAAATTAAAATTGTTGCATCCTTTAAAGCCTTTCTTATCAGTCAGTATGTTCCAAACAGTACTTAAGACCCTCGTTCTTGGCCACATCGTTTATTGTAGCATGCTGTGGATCGGCCTACCAGATAAATTATTGAGGGTTTTACAACTTGTTCAGCACGCAGCAGCCCACATTTTATTGGGACTATTTCATTTTGACCATGTTACCCCTGCATTAAGGGCTCTGCATTGGCTTCCTCTGAAAAGCAGGTGCAAATTCTGTCTACTTGTGATAGTGCATAATCTTTTGTATGGGCAAAGTTCATGCTTGGTGAAATAGGGCCTTCAATGGTATACCCCCTCTAGATCGTTGAGATCATTGGATACTTATTTATTAGTGATACCTACAGTACAGCAACACAAACGTGTACAGTCTAAGACAAGGGATTTTAATTGTGTGGTAGAACATGCTTCCCATACAGCTAAGAAATGAAGGTAATATCAATGAATTCAGGCAGCAGGTAAAAGCTATATTATTTAAAGAGATGTATGTTTAAGATAAATGTTTATTCATCTTTTTTGTTAAACTGTTTTGTTTATGTATTTTCATTTTATTGTTTTAAATATTTAAAATGTATGTATTGTATGTTGATATAGACTATGTACATACTTTTGTGATCCGCTCTGGACAGAAGGAGATGTGCGGAATATAAAATTGTGTAATAAAAACGATTTATACTCCTAAGACATTTTCTGCACATAAAATATTATAGATATGAATACATTTTGTTGTACTTAAGCATGTCTGTGCGCACATTTTCCGGTTAGCATGCTTTTTGTAACTATCGATACATTAGCATACCATTAGTTTTCTGCATCAGAAGTTAGCTCCTTTTTCAGCACATGAGAAAAGACAATATCCACTGAAATTTAACTCACATTTTTTTACTCACATTTTATATTGGCCCCCTTAAATTTCTGGCGCTGCACATATAGGCTCTCACAGATATGCACAAACACACACGTAAAGTATCTGTGAGGGAGAGGGAGACTGTGTATGTGAGGTTAGATTGCAAGAATTTAAAAATTGCATTTCTCTCAAACCATTGTTAGCTAATGTTTTAATGTGTTTAAAACTAGTACTCAATTGAATATCTGTAAGCATAACCGTCAGATCCCCATTCCATTTGTCAAGTAAATTGTTTAGCACAAGGGGTGAACGAAGATTCATTAAAGACTTGTATAGCCGAGATATCCTTGCCCTCCTGCCA
This sequence comes from Rhinatrema bivittatum, assembly GCF_901001135.1. NCBI lineage: Eukaryota > Metazoa > Chordata > Amphibia > Gymnophiona > Rhinatrematidae > Rhinatrema > Rhinatrema bivittatum. The sequence goes on along the minus strand of NC_042615.1, from coordinate 492,451,220 downwards.
TCCTCAATCTGAAAAAAATTCCTCTATTGCTCCTTTAGATAGGGGGCCCCTAAGCTATGCACATAATGATACAGTTGCATATAGGCAAAATTGTCTATGGGTGCTTAATCAAACCTTTGCTGCAACTCTTGAAAGGATAACATTTGTTTGTCCATCCACCCCTAACACCTGTAGTAGCTGAGTGATCCCTTTAGACCTCCATAACCCAAAAATTCTATATTGCATCCCTGGCTGAAATGAAGAATTACCCAGAATAGATAAATAAGGAGAAATTTCTGATGAGTGTCCCAATGCTCATATACATTTTGCCAAGTTTTCCACAGTGACAAAAGGAGATCCCTATATCCTTAATCAGTGGGTGCAAGTCCCTACCTCTGACATGTAAAACAAAATGAAGATGTAGCGGCGAAGCTAAATATCTTTCCACATCCAAAGGAGTATAATAATCTGTATCCCAAAGCCAGTCTTTAAGATGTCACAATTAACAAACCCAATTATAGTGCTCCAAATCAGGAAGCCCCATAGCCTTTTTTTTCCCAAGATCCCATTAACTGGGTTATGTTCAAGCATGATTTGTGCCCTTGCCACAAAAATTTAGATAGGACTCAACTGAGTATATCACCCAAAGATCTTTTTTAAGAATATACAGAGGTAACAGTTGCAACAGTTTTTCAGATACCGCAACAAAAGCATCCAGTCTTTTGCAACTTACTAATCATTCCAATTCAGCTACCTAGCGTGGCCAAAGGAGCAGCTGTATCAAGTCAAGCCATTTTGGCAAGGAAACCATTTTAAATAGATTAATCCTACCAACTAAAGATAGGGGAAGAGTTTGCCAATGAGACAACTTAGCCTTCACCTGTATAATCAGAGGTGGGATATTAAGTTGATAAGTTTATTAACATCAGAAGGTAATTTAATCCCCAAATACTGAAATGATTCTCCTGCCCATCTCAAAGGAAAATTCTGGTTCCACCTTGCCAAGGTATCCATAGCCTCAGATTTATCTAAATTAAGTTTTAATCCTAAGGATGAGCCAAAGAGAGAAAACTCATCCATTTGGGCTGCTAAAGACCCAACAAGGTTAATAATATGCACCAACATATCATCTGCAAATGCAGCGATCTTGAATTCCATATTTTCCATTGGAACCCCCTGTACCTCTGCCATAACATGAATGCGCCTCACCAAAGGCTCCAGTGAAAGAAGAAATAAAAGGGGGGACAATGGGCATCCCTGCCGGGTACCTCTCTGAAGCTCAAACTCTTCTGTTTGGCCTCCATTAATCAAAAGGGCAGCTCTAGGAGTAGAATATAATAATTGCACCGTTTGCAGAAACATCTTCGCCTTTCCCACTATCTCCAAACCGCGAACAAGTATGTCCAATCCACCCGATCGAACGCCTTCTCAGCATCAAAGCCAATAACCAATGACTCTACTCCCGATCTTCCCACAGTCACTAAGGATGCCAGTATCTTCCGTATGTTCCTCACTGAGTGTCTGTTTCGTACAAAACCAACCCGATTATACAAAATTAATTTAGGTAAAATACATTATAAACCTGAGATGGGCTCAGTTTTTCAGATACCGCAACAAAAGCATCCAGCCTTTTGCAACTTACTAATCATTCCAATTCAGCTGCCTAGAGTGGCCAAAGGAGCAGCTGTATCAAGTCAAGCCATTAAAAGCTTTTTACACCATGCAGCCTGTCTTGTAATGACAGCATTCGTCCTTCCTTAGCTACTGGGAAACATTATTGCAGGGGTCCTTCCTGTTTAGTGTATGCTGAGAGGGCAGCAGTAAACACAGACCCCCAGAAACTGGGTGCTCTTTAAGCAACCTTCCACTTTCTGGCTGTACACAGAGATCCAAAAACTAGCCACCCACCATAGAAGGATGTTTATTTGACCTGTCAGAAATACCTTACAACAAGTGGCAGCATTATTTTTCCCTAATTATTATTTTCACTTGTTAGCATGTTTATTTGAACTTACAAGAAAATGTTTTGGACAAATGAAAACAAAGAAAACATAGTCCTGTTATGGAAGTTTGTTTATTTTTCTTAAATGAATTGAAGTCAGTGCTATCGCTCTTTGTCTAAAGCTTTCAGATTTACAGAATTCCTTAGAACTTGGGATGATGTCACCTTCTTACTCGGCCTCGGTTTATTTGTAGTTCCGATTCTGCGTGTGGAAAGTGAAAGGTATAAAATAAAGCGAGCACAATATGAACTCATGAGCTAAACAGATGAGAGTATTATTTTTCGGCATGGGGCATACGGTGTCTTGCCAGACAGAGAATAATGGTTCTTCGATTAAAATCAGATGAGGCAGAGCAGAGGCAGTGGTGATAAAGGCGCCATATTTTAATGTGACCATCACTTCTAAGCTTACTTTGGCAATAGAAATAGCATTTTGATAATAATGAATGGATGTCAGAAATTGAATACAAAACTCAGCACAGTTGATACTGAAGAAATTAATTCCTTTCTGTGATCTAACCAGAAACACATAGTAAGGGGGAAAAAATTAAGGTTGGTGATTATTTTATGGCTGTTGCTCTATTTGACAATATATATATTTTAAAAAGGCACAAATCTTTGGGATCTTGCGTGATATGGGTGATGTGTACAGATGGATTGTAGTACTTTTTTTTACATCCAGAAATTTTCACTACTTCATTTGCTACAAACATTCAGTGCAGGTTTATTTTTTTCTGTTAGTTTTCTCATTATATACTTGAAATACATTTAAAACTGGTTTGAAACCAGTTTCATGATGGCTTATTTCATGATGACTTTAAGACAATTGTTTTTTGTCATTTAAAACTGGGCTCAAACCAGTTTTCAAACTTACTGGGTAAAAGATTTCATGGTTCAATTCACCAAATATGAGTCTCAATATATTTCCGGCACACAGGCAGCTGGCAACTTTGGTGGATAAAAATATTTATATTAGAATATCATGTCAAACAAAATTCAATCCAGAAGCCTTGCATATCTTGGAAAAGCCATATAAACACCTTTCCCAAATGGTTTGTTTGGCTGGCCCCACTCGAAAGACCTCAATATATTACTAGTCTCCTTTCCAGATTCATGAGGCTCATTGTGCTTTATATAATAAGGGGAGTCACCTTCAAGACATCATTTGCATCTGGAATAGAGTGGAGGAAATGCACTGGGCATGCTCAGATTATGATGTCAGTTGAAAGTAAGAGAATGAGGTCAAAAACACTTGTTCATAATCCAGTCCACCTCTGACAAACTGTTAAACCACAGCAATCAATGGTTTAAAAAAACAAAAAAAGGGAAAGGAAAATAAATAGAAATTACTTCATATTGAAAAAAAAAGTGTTTTATATTTATATAGAACTTACAGAGCACGTTGGAAATAACCTTAGAACTACCGCCATAAGGGCTGGTGACTCGGTGACAAGTGCTATGCACTGTCATGCAGAGAAGCTGGGTTTTTCCATTTCCTTATTCTTACCAAGAAAGGAAGTATTCCCATTTCCTGCCACGTCTCCTAACATCCAGGACCTCACATACTTGGTAAGTTGTATCGCTCTCTGAAGCAATCTCCGACGGCTGAGGTGTCTTCCGAGAGGGCCACAAGAGTATCAGAGGTTTCAAGAGAGAAACATCGAAGGAGTTATGAATCCTCAAAGATGCTGGCAAGCGAAGTTGATACATTACTGATCCAAGTTGTTGTAATATTGTGAATGGCCCAATGTAGCGAGGAGCAAGCTGCATTGATGGAACTTTGAGTCTGATGTGATGTGTGCTGAGCCACACATTTTCCCCGGGTTTAAACTGAGGTGCAGGTCTATGATGGGAGTCAGTGTAATCTTTTGGCTTTTAGGCCCGCCTCCTGAAGCATCCATTGTGTATGGCCCCAGAGTCTGTGAAGTTCTTAGGCCGTCAATTGAGCCGCTGGTGTTTACCCTTGGGTTGTTCCATTTTCTGCTCCTTGTTTGAGCTTTTCAGTTCTTTTGTGCATTGGGTCACTGTTCACTTGGTGGGGATTGCAAGTGTAGTTCACTATTTGGACAATTTTCTGTTTATCTGCTGGCAGTGCTGTAAGGTTTCTTGGGTCTGACAGGTCAGTTTGGGATTCCTATTGAACAAGACAATACTGAAGGGCTTGTAACGAAGAATACCTTTTTGGGAATAGAACTTGATTCTGAGGAAATGGTGGCGCATTTGTCCTTCGAGAAGGTGAGTCGGTTATGAGATTTAGTACGACAAGTAGGCAATGCTGAAAAAGTCACCTTAAGGTGCATGCAGTCTTTGACCAGGTCCCTGAATTTTGCTTGTAGGGTTATCCCAATGGGTCACATGTTCATACGGTGTCTGTCGGCTGCCACGGTGGGGGTGCGCCGTGTGCAGCACTTTATTAGGGTAACAAGAAAGATTCGGCAGGAGCTGATGGTTTGGGATGCTTTTCTTTCATGTTTCAATAGCGTGCGAGTTTTACAGACTCTTTAGGTGACTGTACATGAGTTGTAACTTTATTCCAATGCAGCAGGTTCTGAAGGTTTTGGTGGTTATTGGGCTGCGGCGTGATGTGCTGGCAGGTGGCCAGAGACTTGGCACACGGAGGGTCTTACTAGGAACATCACTTTTCTGGAACTGTTTCCCTTAGTTAAGGTCCTAGAGGTTTGGGGCAAGGGATTACAGAATAGAAGGGTGTTGTTTTTGGTGTGGTAACCTGGGCTTGGTTGATGTTATTAACAGACAATCTGCTAAATGCAGTAGAGTGTCAGCGCTGCTGCAAGAATTTGTATTGTTGTCTGATGTGGAATGTCTCTGCCAAGCGGTGGCATGTGCCTGTCGTTCAGAATGCCATCGCTGAAGCTCTTTCTTGTTCCAAGTGGGACCTGTTTCTCTGGCTGGCACCAACAGCGAACAACAATGGAGAACCAGTTCCGGAATACCTGTGACGTTTGGGAGCAGCGCAGCTTCGGACATGATTCTGGCATCCCTGGTGCCTGCAAACAGGAAGATTTATGTGACGGGCAGGGATGCAGTCTCCTCTTTCCGTTGTGGTCTGGGTTCATTCGGGAGGGCCAGTTGGGGATTTTGTCATCTCATAGTCTGTGGGCAAGGGTGGAGGGGTTTTCTCCAGAGATCATGAGGTCTAAATTGGCACGGTTTTCCTCTTTTCAGAAGTTGGCTGGTTGGGGGAATCCGATGGCCAGTTTTTCAGTTTGCTGTATGTTGGGAGGTTGGGGAAGGGGAAGGGGCAGGGGCCCGATTAACGATAAAAGCTGCCTTTGCTTTTCATTGACCTAGTGTCTGTGGTGTGCTGTCTTCAAGCTGTTTCTTGGTCGGCTTATGAGGCTTCAATTTTTAGGGCAGCCTTTGTGTTGGCCTTTTACGCAGCATTGAGGATTGAGAAATTGGTGGTGGTTTCCGCTACCTGCCCAGAGCCAGTAGGTTTCCTGCTGTGAAATGTCTATGTTGTGGAAGCTTCGTGCGCCTGCGCATTCACAGGTCTAAGATGGATCAGCAGGCCAGGGGGCAGGATGTTGTCCTGGGTCGAGCAGCAGTTACCAGTTGACAGCTTGCAAGTGTTTTTGGCAGTTCACCTGCTTGATGGTTCCTTCTTCTTGACACATTAGAAGGGTTCTCCTTTGACATGTTCACGAGTAGCAGGTATACAGAAAAGAGCGATACATTATCTGGGCGAGGATCCTCAGTTATATAGGACACATTTTTTCCACATCAGTGCTGCCACGTCTGCAGATGAGGCAGGTTTGGGTGCAGAGGCCACTCTGAACATCGGTCGTTAGATGTCCAGGGCTTTTGAGTCAGACATTAGACCTGGGCTTGGCAGGTTGCTGACATATGTGGCATGTTGTTATCTCTTTTTCTTCTTTTTAGGGAGTCACTGGGGTTCAGTGGAAAAGGGGTATGCCTGGGTTGTGGGCCTCTCTTTTGTTCATTGGGCTCATGAGCGGGTGATTCTCTGACCTTATGGTGAACATCTGGGACTGGCTACGGATGGCGTTTGGCTTTATTGTTGCAGTGTGTGAGGCATGCATTAGGATCAACTGTTGGAGGTCATGCAGTACCTGTCGGAGTCCTTTCGAACACCCAAAGTCATCGTCATCCATTTGGGGGGTAATGATCTCGGGTGCTGGTCATGTAGGGATCTTCTCATCGAGGCAATTAAGGATTTTGTGGCCTTGATGAATATGTTCCTAGATTCAAGGTTGGGTTGGTCTGATATTTTGTTTCAACCTAAGCTGAGCTCACAGCCACTTTGGCAGGGGGCACTGTGAAAGTGAACAGGCAAATTGGTAATTGGGGGTCTCGCAAGGTGGTTTTTCTATTGTACATGATTTGGCTAGGAACCATTGCCTGGGTTTTCATAGAGTGGATGGCATTCATTTGTCTGACATACGTAATGATTTCGGAAGGGGGAAACTTTTCCGAAAGGACAGGCTCCACCCTAACCAGAATGGAACCAAGCTATTGGCACTAACTTTCAAAAAGAAGATACAGCAGCTTTTAAACTAGAAGAAACGGGAAAGTCGACAGTCACTCAGCAGTGGATAGTTTAGAGGAATGAATCTTTGAAGGAAACTTATGAAACAGGAGAGTTAAGGTATCCCAACAGAGAGGTTCCAATAAAACCAAAAGTAGGCCATGTGCCTATAAGTAAAGAATCACCTGAGCTAAAGTATTCCAAATGATCCTTGTCAGCTAAAAAGAAGGTTATTAATACAAACAAAAAATGCACTTTGAAATGTCTGTTAGGGATGTGCAGAAGGAAAAATGTTTTTCGATTCGTATTCGTTTTGCCAGGACCCAAATGCATTGCATTTGTTTCATGGGGGAAAAACCAATTCCTTTGATTTGTTTTATTCGTTTTCCGTTTTTCCATTAAAGTCAATGGGGGAAGTATTTGCAGTTTATTTTTGGCTGCAGAATTGGGGTTTTCTTATCAATTCTGATGAAACTTCTGGGGAGCAATCATCAGAACAAGAAAAGAGCTCCAAGGTACTTAGACGGTGGCAAAGTGGCACCAAAGTGGCATGAATAGCCTAAGGCACTGTAAAAGGGTACCAGAAATGGATAGAGTGCTTTAACAGAGGTGCAAAGCAGCAGCGAGAGTGTCAAAAACTCAGCACAGCTTCAAGAGAGCACTGATAACAGTTGCATGAATCCTCGAAGGCAGCACGACAGGCAATGTGGCAAGCAAGTGGCATCAACATCCTACAGCACAATGAAGGGGGAACATAGCAAGCAGAATGGGTGAAGAAAAAAAACACAAGGTGCCGATAAAGGGACAAAGCAGCAGAAAGACTAGCACCAACACACTGAGGAACCATGATAGTGGCAAGAATACCACAAAGTGTAGAATCGTCTGGTGTATGGCAGCAAGGCAGAGTGGTAGAAAGTTGATAGGTGCAAGACAGGATGGCAGAGTGGAGGTAGTCTGGTCCCTGTGGTTTTGATAGGGGCTAGACAGGCTGGCAGAGCTGAGGTAGTCAGGTCGCTGTGGTTTTGATAAGGGCAACACAGGCTGGCAGAGCGGAGGTAGTCAGGTCGCTGTGGTGTTAATAGGGGAAAGACAAGGAGGCAAGACAAGATGAGGCTCAGCATGCGGCGCGACTGTCAACCAGGGCGTACTGTCCAACTGACCCGTCTTGAAACACGGACCAAGGAGTGCTAGGACCTGAAACATGATGAACTATGCCTGGGTAGGGTGGAGCATTGCTGCTGTGCACAGGGCACCCTAGGCAACCTTACAGCCTGGCACCCTACCCCTACCTCCCCATACACAATTTTAAATTTTGCATTTAACACATATTTTACATGAAAAGTGACATTCTGAGGTAAAATTAATATATACGTTATTGTGATAATTTCATGCACTGTTGTGATGCCAACAAGAAAACTTTGCATCTTGGAATTCATATGGCATCATACCTATTGTGATATATTTCTGCATAGTCCTCCCATATCCTCACAGTACTATCTATCTACCAACACTCAAAGAATAACAACCCTACCTACGAAAAAGAATACCACAAATATTACACCAGAATCTAAAATATCAATACACCTCCTATCAGGAAAACAGAACAGGCCAAGCTAAAGCTACTACAGATCCCTACAGAGAAACCACATTTTAAAAGAATGCGTCATCTCAGTCTTTGCATGCAGAACACAAACCCACACCAAATACAGAATAAAGCCACATAAAGTATAAATAGAAATGTGCAGACAACTGAACTGTAAAACGCATCACGCCAGACTCTACTTAGTGCAACAATGGAAAAACAAAAATTTCACCATTCCTCATGAAACAATCAATAAAATCAAGATATATAAATCATTAATCATAATAGTAAAGTCATACTAATAAAATAATTTCAAAACATCTGATGAATAGAATATCCAATAATTAAAGACTCATGCAAATTTTGAAAGCTTTACCAAACACCAATAAAATATTTCAAACAGCAGACACATCACATACTACCCAATAATTAAAATGGTAGTCAATCAAGAAAAATGAATTTAAAAAGCCACCTTTACTTACCCTCTCCAGCAGTTCTCCTACTCCTTTCCCTTGCAGGCCACACCAGAAGCAGCAGTAGCTGCTGAAGCTGTCCTCACTGTCCTCTTCCTTAGGGACCACAACCAGTTTCTTCTGTCTCTCACACACACACACATACACATCAGTCACACCCTCAGGACCAGTTTCTTTCTCTGGCACACCAATCATCTCCCCAACCAGCCTCTCTCTCTCTCTCTCTCTCTCTCACACACACACACACACACACACACTAGTCGTCTCCCTGATCAGTCTTTCTCACACATACACACGTTACCTCTCTGGCCAGTCTCTCTCAATCACACAATGCTCTCACTCTCTCTTACTTACACACAGGCTTTCAATCACACACATGTTCTATCTAACAAAAAGGCTCAATCACACACATGCCCTCTATCACAGCCACAAGCCAGTCAAAAACATGCTCCATCTCTCTCTCGCACACACACATTGACACATACAAGCACCCTCCCTGACTCACATATACCCTACTCACATACAGAAGCACCCTCCCTATCTCACACACAGAAGCACCATTCCTTTCTCACATGCACATCACATACACACACACAGAAGCACCATTCCTTTCTCACATACACACCACATACACACACACACAGAAGCACCATTCCTTTCTCACATACACACCACATACACACACACACACACAGAAGCACCATTCCTTTCCCACATACACAGAAACACCCTTCCGATCTCAAAGGCCCCCAGCTGAACAGCTCATCTCCGTCAGCGGCTGGCTGCGCCGGTCTTCATTTCTCTGGCGACGGCTGGCAGCGACCATCTTCTTTTCTTCGGCTTGGTCTCGGGCGGCGGCTGGCTGCACTGATTTTGTTTTCTTTGGCCCCGCCGGCCTGCTCTCCGTCGGTGGCTGACTGCGCCGGTCTTCATTTCTCCGGCGGCGGCTGGCAGTGGCCATCTTCTTTTCTTCGGCCCCGCCGGCCTGGTCTCTTCATTTCTTTGGCTCGGCGCCCTCAATGGCCCGGAGCCAAGGAGGCCACGTGATCAGTTAGTCCAACACACTGGGGGAAACCCGATCCCCGGATAGGCCAATCCGCCCCTACTCTCACATGGCCTTCTATTTCAAACGGCCACTAAAACACTGCAGCGCAAACCAAAAGAATGAAACCAATGATATGTTGCATTCGTGGGGGTTCGCCATGCGTTTCGCGGACCCACGAATGCAATGAATAGGGACCATTAGTTGCAGATTGCGCATTCGTTCAAAACGAATGCACATCCCTAATGTCTGTATGCCAATGCCAGAAGTCTGAAGATGGGAGAGTTAGAATGAATAGCAGTGATTGATGAGAGAGACATAATTGGCATCTCAGAGACTTAGTGAAAGAAGGATAACCAATGGGATAGTGCTATATTAGGGTACAAATTATACCGCAATGTTAGGGAGGATCAACTTGGTGGGGGTGTAGCACTTTATGTTCGGGAGGGTATAGAGTCCAACAGGATAAAGATCATACAAGAGACTAAATGCTCAGAAGAATCTATATGGGTAGAAATCCTGTCTGCGTTGGGTAAGAGTATAGTGATAGAAGTATACTATCATCCACCTGGACAGAATGATCAGACAGATGATGAAATGCTAAGAGAAATCAGGGACGCTAACCAATTTGACTGTGCAGTAATAATGGGAGGTTTCAATTACCCCAATATTGACCGGGTAAATGTAACATCAGGAAATGCTAGAGACATAAAATTCTTGGATGGAATAAATGACTGCTTCATGGAGCAATTGGTTCAGGAACCAACGAGAGCTATTTTAGATTTAATTCTTAGTGGAATGCAGGATTTGGTGACAGAGGTAATGGTGGTGGGGCCACTTTGCAATAGTGATCATAACATGATCAAATTTCAACTAATGACTGGAAGGGGGACAATATGTAAATCTACAGTTCTAATCCTAAATTTTCAAAAGGGAAACTTTGATAAAATGAGGAAAATAGTTAGAAAAAAAAATTGAAAGGTGGAGATGTAAAGGTTAAATCTTAGAAGTACAGTCCAGATGTATTTCATACATTAAGAAAGGTGGAAGGAAGGCAAAACGATTACCAGCATGGTTAAAAGGTGAGGTGAAAGAGGCTATTTTAGCCAAAAAAAAAATCCTTCAAAAATTGAAAGAAGGATTCATCTGAAAAAAATAGGAAAAAGCATAAGCATTGTCAAGTTAAGTATAAAACATTGATAAGGCAGGCTAAGAGAGAATTTGAAATGAAGTTGGCCGTAGAGGCAAAAACTCATAATAAAAACTTTTTAAAATATATCGAAGCAAGAAACCTGTGAGGGAGTCAATTGCACCATTCGATGGCCGAGGGGTTAAAGGGGTTCTTAGGGAAGATAAGGCCATTGCAGAAAAATTAAATGAATTCTTGCTTCGGTGTTTACTAATGAGGATGTTGGGGAAATACTGGTTCCAGAGAAGGTTTTCAAGGGTGATGATTCAGATGAACTGAACCAAATCACTGTGAACCTAGAAGATATAGTAGGCCAGATTGACAAGCTAAAGAGTAGCAAATCACCTGGACCAGATGATATGCACCCCAGGGCTCTGAAGGAACTAAAAAATGAAATTTCAGATCTATTAGTTAAAATTTGTAAACTATCATTAAAATCATCCATTGAACCTGAAGACTGGAGGTTAGCCAATGTAACCCTAATATTTAAAAAGGGCTCCAGGGGCAATCCAGGAAACAATAGACCAGTGAGCCTGACTTCAGTGTTGGGAAAAATAGTGGAAACTATTCTAAAGATCAAAAAAAAGTCATGGGATAGGAGGCGGTGTCCTTTCATTGATTACAAACTGGTTGAAAGACAGGAAACAGAGAGTAGGATTAAATGGTCAATTTTCTCAGTGGAAAAGGGTAAACAGTGGAGTGCCTCAGGGGTCTGCACTTGGATCAGTGCTTTCCAATATATTTATAAATGATCTGGAAAGGAATACAACGAGTGAGGTAATCAAATTTGCAAAAGGTACAGAGTTATTCAGAGTAGTTAAATCACAAGCAGATTGTGATAAATTTCAGGAGGACCTTGCAAGACTGGAAGATTGGGCATCCAAATGGTAGAGGAAATTTAATGTGGACAAGAATAAGGTGATGCATATAGGGAAAAATAATCCATGCTGTAGCTACACGATGTTAGGTTCCATATTAAGAGCTAACACCCAGGAAAAAGATGTAGGCGTCATAGTGGATAATACTTTGAAATCGTTGGCTCAGTGTGCTGCAGCAGTCAAAAAAGCAAACAGAATGTAAGGAATTATTAGGAAGGGAATGGTGAATAAAACGGAAAATGTCATAATGCCCTCCACACCTTGAATAATGTGTACATTTCTAGTTGCCGCATCTCAAAAAAGATATAGCTGCAATGGAGAAGATACAGAAAAGGGCAACCAAAATGATAAAGGAGATGGAACAGTTCTCCTAAGAGGAAAGGCTAAAGAAGTTAGGGCTGTTCAGCTTGGAGAAGAGATGGCTGAAGGGGGGGGGGGGGGGGGGGGGGGGGGGAATATGATAGAAGTCTTTAAAATCATGAAAGGTCTAGAACGGGTAAATGTGAATTGGTTATGTATCCTTTCGGATAATAGAAGGACTAGGGGGACTCCATGAAGTTAGCAAGTAGCACATTTAAAACTAATTGGAGAAAATTCTTTTTCACTCAACACACAGTTAAGCTCTGGAATTTGTTGTCAGAGGATGTGGTTAGTGCAGTTAGTGTAGCTGGGTTTAAAAAAGGTTTGGATAAGTTCATGGAGGAGAAGTCCATTAACTGCTATTAATCAAGTTGTCTTAGAGAATAGCCACTGCTATTTCCGGCATCAGTAGTATGGGATCTGCTTAGTGTTTGGGTATTTGCCAGGTACTTGTAGCCTGGATTGGCTACTGTTGGAAACAGGATGCTGGGCTTGATGGACCCTTGATCTGACTCAGTATGGCAATTTCTTATGTTCTTATTTAATAATTCGATCCAAGAGCAGCTGTTTATCTCAAGTTAGGTGGCTGCAGTTTGGTTGGGTGGGACGTTGGCCTGTCTTCTTTGTGTGACAATCATCATCTATGGTGAGTAACCAGTGTCCTATTTTTTAGGGTGTTACTAAAGTTAAACAGGGTTTTCTAGTAAATGGCCATTAAGATGGTGCTACAGGGGCCGGTAGGCCCGGTTTGCCTGCAGCCAGTTGGGCAGTGGGCCCACTGACCGCATGGCAAAGGGCCTTTAACATTGGGCACTGTGAATGGGAGTTCATGGCAGGTGGCTTGTTGGGCTGGTTAGCTTGGGAAGCCAAGGATCGGTGCTAAGCCGATACTACTGGGTGGTGGTGGTGTAGGCTTCCACGTTGGCTCAGGGGGTTAACTTGGATGGATTGCAGCCTTATTTAAGCCAGCTCTGATGTCTGTGTGATTTATGTTGGGGCTGGGCCTGGGGGAAGGAGATAGAGTAAGCGACAACTTGTCCCAACTGATCATATTAGTGGAGGAGGGGGTGCAACTCTCCCCCCCCCCCCCGATGAGTTAAATTGTATTTGGGGTCGGTTGCTCACCTTCCCCCCCATCTGGGCTCGTGATCCTTCCTGTTTGTGGCTTCCTGCTAACTCACCTGTCTGCTCCCGCAGCATTGTTTAAAATTTGTAAATTGCATAGCGATGACTGGTCGCGCAGTGGGGGTGGTCGGGTAGGGGAGTGGCTGAATGGGAAAGCTTAAATTGCATGGTTGCCTTCCTTGATCACTTTCCCCCTCTCACCAGCGTGTGCGGTTGTTTTTCCCTCCCTGTGTTTTGTTGTGCGTTGTCTAGTTGCAATTTTGTACAAATGTTGTCACAGTGATTTTGGGGGTGTTACTAAAGTTAAACAGGGGTTCCTAGTAAATGGCCATTAAGGCTGTGCCACAGGGGCCGGTAGGCCCAGTTTACCTGCAATGGGTTCACACACTGACCGGATGGCAAAGGGCCTCTAACATTGGAGGCTGTGTTGGAGAGGTCTTGGTAGGTGGCTTGATGGGCTGGTTAGCTTGGGAAGCCAGGATTGGTGCTAAACCGATACTGCTGAGAGGGGGGGCGGTGCAGGCAACACGTTGGCTTGGGGGGTTAACTTGGATGGATAACGTTAGCTTTGAGCTGGGGTTAAGTTATTGTGTAAGGTGTTAGGTAAACTGCAGCCTTACTTAAGCCACCCCTAGTGTCTGTGTGATTATGCTGGAATCGGGCAGGGGGGAGGAGACATTGTAAGTGACAACTTGTCCCAACTGATCATGTTAACCAGCCTTTTACTGGAAAAGTGATTTTTTTCTTTTCTACACTAGAGAATGACAAATGCCTTTAAGTAGACACTGCTAGGGGAGAGGGAGGCGACTTCCTTTCCCCAAATAGCTGTCACGGGCCAGGTGAGGTTAAGCTGGGAGGTGTGCGTCCATGCTCCCCCCAGTCCCTCTTTCTTGCCCGCTTCCCCCCTTCTTTCCTCTAAGAAAAACACCACGACAAATAAAGAAAGGCGGGGGGGGCTTGTGCTGTGTGTTGTTGCAGGCACCTTCCTCTCCGTCCTGGATGCCGCTGCAGTGCCGGGAGGACGAGGCGCCCCCCCACACCCTCAGCCTTCCTAAAGTCCTCTGCCTCTGCGTCTCGAGCCTGCAAGGTCTCGTGCTTGCCTTTTTTTTTTTTTTTTTTTTCCTGTGTCTCCAGGGCAGGGTTAGTTTCTTTGGCTCAGTGTCACACACAGATGTGACTCTTTACCCTGCAAACCTACACCGTGACGGGCTCCAAAAAAAAAAAAAAAAAACAACCACCAACCCAACCCTTACAAAATAAAATTCTTGAGCTGCCCTCCAGCCTCCTTCAGACAGACACCGGAGCCGACTGGAAGTGGCGGGGTGAAAGTCTGACAGGGAGAGAGGGAGAGAGAGAAAGCGAGGGACACACAAAAACTTTCGCACCGTACAACTTCCCACCCTCCCGAAAACAAATAATAACATTAATTAACACTCCAGCTTATCCGGCAGCCCTTCCCGTCACTTTCTTCCTCCCCCACCCCCCGAGGTGGGGGTTAGTAATTTATTATTATTTTATTTTTATTTCTCTCCGTTTCTTTCCTGCAGCAGCGCCTCTGCCCGCCTGGAGCCTGCTCAGGAGGAAACGGCGGCGGCCGAGGGAGGAAAAAGGGAGAAGGCGCGAGCGAGAAAAAAACTGCGAAGGGGACCCCACCCCCCAAATATAATCCAAATAAAAATAAATCAGCGCCTTTTCTCTGGCCTGGCTGCTGCCTGACAATTAGTTGTCTTAGCCCGCGAGAAGATCGCAAATTTTCCCACACAAATCCTGATAGTCCCTTGGCAATTTTTCTAAGCTTTATTTATTATTATTATTATTTTTTTTTTTTTTTTTTTGAAGATCGTGGCTGAGAGACCGAGGGGCATAGAAAGAAAATAAGAAGGGGCGGGGGAGGCGCCGGGAAGGAACAGCCTCCTCCTGGCTTGAGAGGCTTCTCCAAGAAATATTGTTTGGGAGGGGGGGGTGGGAGGAAAACGGAGAAAAAAAAAAAGAAAAAAAGAAACTAAAAACTAAACTAAACAGCAGCCGTACAACTTGTTGCTGCCCCCTGCTCGCAGCCGCCGGTGGCGGGGCCACCGATCACCTGAAGAGAGGAGCCGGCCCCGGGGCACTGCTGGCCACAGCGAGACCCGCACCGAAGGGGCTGCACTTGCCGACCAACATGCAGAGATGGTAAGAAAGTGCCTAGCGGCCTCTCCCCCCCCCCCCCCCCCCCCAAGTCTCTGTGTTATTTCTCTCCAGGTTGCATTCTAATTCCTGACTGTTATAAAAAAAACAACTTTGTTTTATCATTAACTCATACGTTATGCCCTCCCCCCCCGCCCCGCGCGCCTTTAAGGAGTCAAAATGCCGCCTGGCGGGGCAGAAGTCCTCCTGCCGCACAGAGCGGCGCCGCCGGAAAGTTTGCTTTTTCAGCGGTGATCGGAAGGTGGCGGGGGGGGCGTCGGGAGAGGGATGTGCACGCCGGGCAGTCTGATCAGAGGAGAAGTGGCCTGCAATATATTTCCGTGTAGTTGTCAGAATGAGTTCCTTTTCTGTTGTTTGAGCGAATTAAATGCAAGTTTAATCCACTTTCTGATAGTTTTTTTTAATGTATTTAAGGGGAGGGGTGGATAGTGAGAGTTCAGCAAATGTCTTCTTTTTTTCCCCCCCTAAAACTTGCCTGGATGTTTTACTAGCTGTGACACATTTTATTGAAGCAACATAAGAATGATCCAAAGATGAAGATCTAAACAAGCGTTGCTGACGGTGTGGATGCCTTCTTTTAAACTTGCCTGAAAACGAACGTGTATTTGCGTGCAGATGGCTGTCCCACACAAATTTATTATGTAGCGCCTTATAGAAAGGATTTTTCAAAGCGCAGTCACCAATTTTGTAACAACAACAACAACAACAACAAAAAAATACTGTGGACTTTTGTAAGAAGATCTTACCGACAGATTTACTTTTTCAACTTGCAAGTGGCAGAAAGCACAGAAAGACAGTGCACACGTGCCATCGGGGAGAGAGTTACCCTCTCCCCCCGCCCAGTTCCAAACATGCACCCCCTGGTGCTTAATGCCGTATCTGAAGGAGGTCACTTCAGGCCAAATAAGGTATTCATTAATAGTAAAATTCACCATCCAGAAGATGCACGCGGAGTCTGTACACTTTCTCGTGTCATTCATTAAGTGCAGTCACTTTTGTGAAAAACTGCCTTTCTGGCCCCTTAATGCGCAGTTTTGAAACCAATCAAGTGCCCTGGAGTCATGCACTCCATTCTGTTTACCTGCAGTTTGCAGTGAATGAACACGGATTTAAAAGCTGACTACTTTGCCTTGATATCCCCTTTCTTTGCCTCTACTGATTAGCAAGCAGAGGCTTAAAGAGACATAGGGGTCAGAGCCCAGTAACTATTTTCCTCTCCACCTTTTCCCTACCTTGACACGGTTTTGTTTTGGGTATCAGAGCCCCACTGCTGGCCTGGAGCAGATGAAACTGTCTGATGTAGCCAGAGAGAAAGAGAAAGAGACAAGCTGCACTGTGTGCTGCCCAGCACTGTGGTTACAACACTGCTGACAGAAATTAAAGTGGTTTTGAAGGCAGTTTGAGATTTATTAAGGCTCCCATTTACCCTAGGAGTCAAACTGTTGTAAAGCTGATGTACAAAAGCCATCATAAAATAATCCAATGTACCACACTGAATAAAGTGGCATTTTATCATTATTATTATTATTATTTTGCCTTGTAGATAGTTCAAAATGTTAGAAGCCATTCTCGAGAGAGTAGTGCAAGGGAAGCATAGCAGCTCTTCATTAAGCTAGTGCACACACCCTGCATGCCAGCAGCTGAGAAGGCTTTGAGGCAAGTGGGTTTTTTACATTTTATTTTATATTTTTACTTTGCGTAATGAATCCCTTCCTTTCGTGCAAGCGATACCATAATTCATTTTAAGCTACTTGTGCATTTTCATGTGGCATCATTGGTGGTTCTTGCACTGGTCGGTTGCCGGCATCAGTTGAGCCCACGTTTTCGTTTCTAAAATGCACTTCCCAATCTGCTGAATCCGTTTAGTGTCTCCTAAAGTTTCCAGTGCACATAACCCTGCTCGAGGTCTCGGGCACCCCATACACCTCTCTTATGGGGGGGTTCATTGCAGTTGTTGTATTTTAACCTTAGAAGCCTTTGTGCAGCTCTCAGCTGTAATGCAAGTGCACATCTGTTTTCAAAAAGCAGAATTCATTCATACCCAACATTTCCCAGTCTTAAGTCTTGCTATAGTGCTCGGGGCACGCTAAATTGTGTTATTACCCACTTACAAGTTGAAAAAATGTAAACTTTGTAAGGCCACAGTATTGAAAGGAGTGGGATTTACATGCCAGCCGTAAGAAGGCCTCCATATATGGGCCCTGCTTCTGCAGTTAATTGCAAGGAAGCAGTTTAATGCCAAAAGAGAGCATTGCTGTACTCGTCAAACATTACCAGGCTTAGGTTTTCAGAAGCAGAGAAACCGGACCACTAGGGTTTGACTGTTGGCAAACAGGAACCTGGGACTCCTTGCAATGACTTTTAAAAACTGGCTGCCCGTGTATTGAGATAGGTGCAATAATGTGACATTTTCCAAGTAAAAAGAGAAAGAAAACAAGAAACCTTGGGAGCAGCGTGCTTTACAGAACATTTCTGTCCTGACCTTGGTTGCTGTCAGAGAGATTGTGCAATGGCTGCAGCCGGGGAATGCAGATCTTGCATTCCTGGAGCGTGGTTTGATGACTGTTATTTGCCCAGCTCCAGGATGGGTGCAGATCTCCCATTTTCATCTTGCTGTGCCAACGAAGTCATAGCTGCCTGGGTTAGACCAGACAGGCAACAGAGGGCTTTCATGTTGCAGCTGCAGTCCTGGGCTGACTTGTCAGCAGCGGGATGTGATTCACTTGGGCCTAGAAGATTGGAAGAGAGGTGGGTCAGGCGGTTCAATAAAGGCCCCCCCAGTACAGGTAGCGTGTGGCCTCCCCGGAGCGCTTGAATTAACGAAGAACAGGTCTGTACTCTGACCTGCTGCCATCCCCGCAGTTTTTCTCATTTGATCTTCCCCAGCAAATTGATCTCGGTTTTTTTTTTTTTTTATGTTTTTGTTTTTACTTTCCACATTAGTCCTTTTGGGACAGAAATTAGCAGATCAACTCAAGTTGGAGAATACAGTTGTTCAGGGAAAAAAAAAAACCAACCCAAGAAATTGGGCACTAACTCTAAAAAGAAGGTTGGCAGGGGAAACAGCTTTTCTTTTTGTGGTGGTGACTGAGAGGTGATTGTTTTGTTTTTTCTTATTTGAAGAGAGCCCATGATAGATTTGGGGGGGGGGGGGCAGGGGACATGCAACTCACTTTTTATTCTTATTTTTTGCTTGCAGGGTGTTTTGGAAATCCTTGCACGTCTGTATTAAAAAAAAAAAAAAGCACTTCATAGATATATTTTTGTAACTGGCACAGCTTATAACAAAGCTTTTGCCTCCATGCTCCTGAGACGAGTTGACTTTGTTAGAAGTGATTTTGTTGATCCTCAAAGAGACTTTTCCCCCAAAGCATGTCAAATTTTGTCTGCATGCTCAGGCTGTGTTATTACGCTAGGCAACTGCAATTCTGAAGTATCCAATACCAAAGAAAAGATTAAACAATAAAAATGGCCAGTGTATTAATATTAGGGGAGCTTAAAAATGCAATCTGCTTGAAGCTCATTGGCAGAATCAAAATGCAAGGTTGTACTTGAGGTACTGTGCGCTTCTGAGTGAGCGTGTGTACAAACAGCTAAAAAAAACCTTTTCCACCTAGTGTGGATTTAATTGTCTTACTCCATTCAAGCTTCATTTGAACCCTTAACACCTCCCACGTTCCTTTCCCCCCCACATAATGTTCAGACTTCAGTGTACACAATCAGTGAAAGCACTTTTATTTTTAATGAATGAAATACAAACAGGGGGAGAGCTCTTTTTTTTTTTTTTTAAATCAGCTGCAAAACCAGTAAAGTGATCCTGAACTCAGCTCGCTCTCTCTCTCTCTCTCTCTACCTTGCAATTGATGCCCTTCAGTATAATCCACACGGCCTTGTTAGATGCAGCTTGGAAAACTGAAGTGAATGAAAACAGGAGCATGGTTTATGAACAGGAAATACTTTCTCTTCTGCTCTCTCGCTCTCTTATTGCTTTTCAAAAAAATGTCACAGGATCATTGGTGAAAGGCCTCTCTGCGGAGCTAGAGAACTTGCATCAGATCAGTCCAGGCTCTGCTAAAGCATGAAGCTTGTTTCGAAAGCAGCAAGCTCGAGGACAGGAAAAGCTGGCAAGTCTCACGCAGCTGAGTTTTGAGTTGTCTGTGTTATGTTTTTAGCCAGTGCGTTTTAGCATTCTTTAACCACAGTCATCGGCTTGCCAGCACGTCTTCTTTCAACTGTCTTGTCTAGCGTCCCTTAGCTGTGATGGCTGGCATTTTTACGTTGGCCTTTTAAAAGTCAAGCTCCAAGGCCTCAGGGTGGCAGTGCATTTTGAAATCTGGAATAACTGCAAACCCGAGCGCCATGCCCTCCTCCAGTCCCCCCTTCCTACCGCACAAACACTAATCCTTGTTGATTTCTCCACCTTTACAAAATAAACCAAATCTTTTAATTAGCCATGTCATTAGGCCATAAAAAGGACAAGGCTCTGATTCTGACTAACATAAAACCATCTCAAAACTGAGCTGACAGCGGTGCCATTCAGTGCGCCAGATGCAGTTTAAAATTTAGTTAAGCATGTTTCCAATTTTAAACCAAGGGGGTAATTTTCAAAAGGATTTCCGTGCTTAAAACGGTTTTACACATGTAAATGCACTTTACTCTCGTAAGTGGACTTTTGAAAATTGCTACAATATGTGCTACTTTTACGCGCACAACTCCTTTTGAAAATTACCCCTTCAGTGTAATTGCTGTGATAGTCCACTTTGAATGCATGGAAATAAAGGTCAACATACAAAAAAAACCAACAAAAAACAAGGCGCTACCTTTTCATTGCAGTAATGTAATACATTTCTTGACTAGCGTTGTGGTGTTAGGCTCCCTTCCTCAGGTCCAAAGAGAATGACTTAGAACTTGAATGTCAAGATGACTTTTCTGAAGTAACATGTAGCCATTTCATTTTTGGATTGGACTGAGGATTTAGTTCCTCGCTTTTCCACACCTTCGCCGAAAGTGAGCTATATAATTCAGGTCAGGCCTGTGCTCTTGTCAATGCCTGAATAGCTGGAGACCCTGATTTCCCCCCCACTCCCCCACACACACAACACCTCTGTTCCAAAAACAGGAATTTGGGCCAACTCAGAGGCTACCTCCGTCTTCGCAGAGACTGAACACCTGCACGTAATTGTTTGCCCCTCTGAATTTGGCAGCAGAGAGGCCTTCATTGTGTTTTCACAGTCTGAACCTGCATCTGTTTTTCTAATGAAGAATCTTCATTGTCACGTTGCTCCAGCTTTCCCTTCGTGCAGGCCAGGCATTAGGAGCAAGGCCGTCCAACCCAACAGTAACTGCATCCATTTTTCCAGCACCTGAAATTGCAAAGTGCCTTCTTAGGTTCCTGGTGGAGCGAAAAGTATCAAGAGAGCTGCAAATGGCTGTTTACTGTTTCTGCTTTTCTGCCTCTTTCTTATTCTCTGTTCTCCTTTAGCAAACGGCTTGGTCTGAATTAATGTGCAATGGGAATCATAGACAGGTCCTTTGTTTTGGGGGTTTCCCTTTGTTATATCTGTATCTGTGGATAATATCACTTGAAAACGAAAGGGTGCAATTCAGTGAGAGAAGCTGACAATTTGTCTTTGTTATAATTATTTTGCACAGTAGTTCTTATTGTGTTGTCGGCTAATAAGGGCTTTTATTTGTTGCTTATTAGAAGCCTCAGCTAGTGCCTTCAAGGGGTCAGCTGTAATCTAATTTAGATGGTCAAGAAAGCCTCTCTTCTCCGCCGATGTTCCTTGGTATAGCTGCAGTACCAAGCTAGAAATCCAAAGGGGCTATGTCACACTGCAGTCCACAAAGAAAATTGAAAAACCATTTGCAACTGCTGTAATGCAGCCTGTCCCACCCCTGCCGTTTTATTTTCTTTTGTGCAGTTGGTCTGTTATGTTTCTAAGCAGAAAAAAAAAATCTCCCATCTATAGAACAAGAGGTTTTCAGGTGTCTTCTGTACATCTCTCTCTCTCTCTCTCTCTCCGTCTCACTTTTAATCACAAACTTGTTGCCCCTTTACGCTTTTACTCCCTCTCTGGTTTTATTTATGTTACGTTATTTATTTATTTGATTTATGTTCCGCTTTTGATTTATCCACTTGTTAAAAAGAAATAAATAAAAAGACCCCCCCCCCCTTTTCATTCCTCCCTCCGCCTGCTTTCTCTAGAAGACATTTTCTGTTTTGCAGAAAACCTGACTGAATGTGAAGACAGCCATCAGGATTCAGATCTTAAGCAGGGAGGGGAAAGGACCAGGCCTCTGCCTTTCGGGGAAATTCTGAAGCCATGCTCAGCCCATGCGCGTGAGAAACCAACGGGCAACCCTCACTGCTGAACATTTTGCTAAACTGGGCCGATCCTACTGCTTCTTTACGCGTCACAAAAGTCCACTGCACTTTTTAACATTTCTGTCAGGTCTTCTCTTTTTTTTTTTTTGTGCGCCACGAGATGGTCAAAGAGAGGCCCTGCACATACTGTGTCTTGCTCCAGAAAGGGGTAGCCACCTTAGTCTGAGTAGGAAAAACAACTTGGAGGCTAGAGGCACCTTATAAACTATCAGATAATAAGCTTTCGAGGGCAAGAGAGTCCACTGCCAGAGTCGTCCCACGCTTGGTCCTCGAAAGCTCGTGCTTCCACGAGTCTGCTAGCCGATGAGGTGCCACCAGCCTCTGCGTCCTGCATCTTGTTGGTGAGAGGCTGCCCGGTGTGTGAGGCAGTAGCTGCTCATTTGGGTTCTAAGCCCTGCATGTTGCATTTTCAGCCCCTAATTTCTTGACATTTAATTCTGTCCATCCTGTAGGTGCCTCGCATTCGTCGCCTTTGCTGCGCAGGTGCTGCCATCAGCCGTGCGGCTTGCGCCCATCTGCTGCTACCTCTTTCCCTGTGCTGGACTGGGGTCCAGTGACAGAGCGCATAAAATCTTCCCTCCCTTTCTTATCGTGACCTTACATTTTGTCATCGTGCACGGTGCTGAAATTCCTTTTCAGTGTCCTTTATTTTTTCTTCTTCTTCTTCTTTCCTTTTGAAGCCAGAAAACGTATCCAGACACAAAAGCCTCAGTGTACAGCAAGCTGTTTTAAATATTGCGGCTCGGCTGTGCGCTGGCCCTTTCTCCGCTTGAGAGCCAAGGGTTTCCGCTCCCTGTCTGTGGATTGCCAACCCCTCCCCCCCCCCATTCCTTTATTGTAACTCTTGTCAGCTATGCCTATTCATTTAACCTTTCATTAGCGTTTCTGCGCAGCTTCACTGTCTGGGCATGCCAGGAGAAACCCAAAGGGCTAATGTCACATTTATTAGATTTCTCCGTTACATCCCCGGCAACCGTCAAAGGAGTGCAAGTCGACACTATTGTGTCGTGCTTATTGCTGTCCTGGGGACCACCTCCTCTCTGTGTGTCCAGGACATGTGCCACATGGTGGTAAATGCATTTTAGGCAATACATGCGCAACATGCGGTGGGGGAGGGGCGGGGATAGGCCGAGGCTGGCAGGGATGACCTCTGTAGGAGTTTATTGCAGAGTCAAGCAGCTTGCAGGAATTTAGCTGGAGGGGCCAGGGAGATAGGACTGCCACTGAGTATAGAGAAGGCCGGCCTTGGAGGGGGTTGTCCATTAGTTTTCTTACAAGTTTGGTCCGAGGGGGAAAAACAACTTATTGCATTTTTTTTTTTTTTTTGCCTCCTCCCCTCGGCATAGGCGAAACGGAATTAACGGGAAGCTCTTTTCTCTCTTGGAAAGAAAAGTATTGTCAGGCGTGTGAATGAAACCTGTCGGTTTCATGGCTGTTATCCATTCGGGACTGTACCTTATTTTCAGTTTAAACCAATTTTCACCCTAATTTTAGGACGATTAAAGAGCAGCTCCAGAGCCGTGTAGGCAGTGTTTCAAGGCCTCCCACCACTGCTTGAAGCCAGTGTGGGCCAAAGCAACGTAACTGCATTGCAAATCCCGTTTTCTGCTCCCCCCCCCCCCCCCCCCCGAGCGAAGGCACTCGCTCTCCAGTACCTCAAATGCAGCGTTTCAGGTTCCTTCCTCCCACTCCCCCCCCCCCCCCCCCCAATGAACCAGCCTGCTGTCTGGTGCTGCTGAATTTCAAGTCCCACCTCCCTCCCCCAAGCAGCCTTAGTGCCTGCTGTCCGGTGCCCCCGATGTGGTGTTTGAAGCTGGTCCCCCTTCATCGGAGCCACTTCCCAGCTGGCTCCCTGGGCCCCACACAGAAACAGGGCTGGAGAGCGCGGGAACCACAGCAAGCAAGCTGCCCAAGGAGAAAGGGAGGAGGAGGAGGAATCTGGAGCCACCAGTGGAGCGGTGGGGGGAGTGGGGGGGGGGGGGGTAGAGGGAGATTGCTGGTGGGGACGGGGAGGGAGGAGGGACATACTAGGCTGGGGATGGAGGTAGAGAGGATGCTGCTTCTGGATGGGTATCTGTGGGTGGGTGTTATATCTTATGAGCATGTAGATGGCTCTGTGAGGTCTGTGCAAAGGGGTGTGCGATGGAAGCTGAACTAGGAGCGGACATATAGTACTGGAATGTAATTTTCGTTGTCATACATGGCAGTGATATCCTGACGCTGCTCCAAATACATTTTTTTTGGGGTGGGTTGTTTTGTTTTTTTTTAGTTTGGTGCGTAATTGCTTTGAAGAAGGCAAATTGTGACCGGTTACAAACAGACACGGATGCTAGTGGTGAAAGTGCAAACCTTACACCCTTCGGCAGCTCCTTGTCCTCTGCTGATGTCAGGAGTTTCTTCCAGGTGTGCAGAGCTATTGCACCCCCCCCCCCAAAAAAAAAAAAGTTTTTCACCACTCAACATTCTTCCAGATGCTAGAAGAGTTTTCATTTTGCTCTTGACTTACGTTGTGAAAAAACTTGACAGGGAAAGAGAGAGAAAAGTGTCTGCGGGCCGCTGGAGTAACTTTTTTTTTTTCAAAAGGGAAGCGCATTTGAGATGAAGGAGTCGAAACACACTGAAACAAGTCTGCTTTTTCTCCCCCCTACACAGCACTGTCACGTTTATTAAATGGAGAAGAACGGAGAAGTGATGGGTGGCATTTTCTTTGTTCGGGAGTAGATGGAGGGGAAAAAAAAAAAGTCAGGTAGAGAAAAGCTAAAATGCAAATGAGGAAGAGTATCTAGCGTTATACCTCCTCCCTCACATCAATCCCAACTGGGTATTAACCTTGATTTCTCTCTAAAACGTACAGGCACAGAATGGAAAAGGGGTGAGTAATGGAAATAGCAAATATCTTTTCATACAGCGCAAAAGGATTTAATGAAGCTGAAGAGCCCAATTTGCTTTCCTTCTTGTCCTTTGATTTATCTTGTGCCGTTAACCCCTTCCTTCTCCCCTAGAAAGGGAGGTATTCAGTTCTTGCAAGGCAACTGAACGGCAAAAGCGGCTTGCAGGGCCCTCCTTGAGTTTCATCGTGGAGTTAAAGGAAATATTTGTGTCCCATGGAGCTCTGAAATGGCCCCCCCCCCTATGATACATGTGAATACAGGCCTGTATTTATTGCTGTCTAAGTAATTACTTTTTGTATTTTGTTTGATAGACTGTTATTGCCTGAACTACCCCGACTATCCGGCAACTTGCCAGTTTCAATAGACAAAAGTTTCATTCTTCCACCTGACGTAAACACAAGCATTACCCTGCCAGTTCTGACTAAATGTGGCTGCAGAAGCCCGTGCCGCGGATGTTTGCATTTGCACAGGTCCGTAGATGTGCTCGGACACTGGCGCTTCACGGACGCAAGACGGTTGAGAGCCCGTGCAGTTGTCGTGTGATGTCACCACCACCCCTGGGTTTGCGCAGTGCTCCCAAGACAGATGTTTTCTGGCACTGCCCGTCTGAAACGCTTGTCAGCATCGTACCAGATCGACTGAGGGAGGGATAATGTTCTCCGCTATTGTAATAATAATGACGACGACCTAGGGCTTTTGCAGAACTCTTGAGCTGCGTAAATATTTGGCCTATGGCAGGTTTTCTAGATTAAAAAAAAAAAAATTGAAAGAAAAAGAAAATGTAATTGGAATATTTGGCTCTGCACTAGAGAGGTTTACTATGCCCAAAAAAGGTGGAAGGGTATGGGTGGAGGGTGGGGAGGACTTCCTACTGACCAGATTAGAAAACATTTGTAAGATTTTGATATTATTGGAAAATAGATTGGAAACGCGCTGTAGCATCTTGCAGAGTTTTAGGATAGAAATATTTGTATTCTAAAGTGAATCTTATTCTTTGGGTTTTGTGTTGTGATAGCTATTGGTATTCGGTTCTCTGTTTCCTGACTGATGTATGCACTAATCCTCAATCATATTTAATGAAATTTGAAATATAATAGCGCTCCAAAAATTATGACAAGATCCTTGTTTTGTTTTTTTTTTATAACTCTTTATTTTAGCATTTTAAGTATAAAATACAAACAATTACTATTCTAAATACAGAACAACAATATATACCAATCCCACCCCCTCCCCAACTATAACATGCCCAAAACCTAAGGACTTCCAACCCTAATGACTACTCTAATTGAATTTTTGTACTTTCATAATGATAATTTTAATATGCTCTTAATAATAATAATGGTTTTTGTAATTTGAAGATTTTATTGTATTTTCCTGATGTGCAATTTATTGTTAATTCTTAAATTTAAAATTTATTTTTGGAATATTATATATTTTCTATTTTAACTTTAATGTTTGCAATCCGATTGATGCACTATTTTGTTAACCATTATGATGGCATTGTCAAAAGACGGTATAAAAAAAATCTAATAAATAAAATAAGAGAGCACAGTACAATAGCAAAAAGAGAGCCTAAGCAGAAAAACAGAAAGCAGAGTTGCTTACCTGTAACATGTGTTCTCACAGGACAGCAGGATGTTAGTTCTCACATATGGGTGACATCATCAGGATGGAGCCCAATCATGGAACACTTTTGTCAAAGTTTCTAGAACTTTGGCTGGCACCTACTGGGCATGCCCAGCATAGCACCAACCCTGCATCCAGCAGGGGTCCCCCTTCAGTCTCATCTTATAGTAAAAAGTACATGCGAAAATAAAATAAGAAAACGTAAACTAACCCAACACTGCGGGGTGGCGGGCAGGTTTTGTGAGGACTAACATCCTGCTGTCCTGTGAGAACACCTGTTACAGGTAAGCAACTCTGCTTTCTCACAGGACAAGCAGGATGCTAGTCCACACATATGGGAGAGTACCGAGTTGAGGATGCCTGAGCAATGCACCAAATGTACCCAAAGACATGCAACAGGCACAAGAACTGGGGTTGAATTTGGTAGAGGGCATCCTGAAACCCTAACGGGTTGGTGGAAGAATGTTGGTAACTCAGTTCGCAAATACGTTGCTTAGCACAGACTGACCGAAGATGGAATCTTGTATGCCAGCCTTGTCTAAACAATGATGGGCTGCGAAGGTGTGGAGAGAGCTCCAGGTAGTAGCCTTACAGATGTCAGCAAGCGGCACTAAGCATAGGTGCGCTACTGATGTTGCCATGGCCCTGATAGAGTGTGTTTTAACACGGTCTTGAAGCGGAATGCCTGCCTGCTGGTAGCAGAAGGAAATACAGTCCGCTAACCAGGAGGAGAGAGTCTGCTTACCCACAGGTTTACCCAATTTGATGGAATAGAAGGAAACAAACAATTGAATGGATTTCCTGTGGGCAGCTGTATGGTCTAGATAGAATGCTATCGCATGTTTACAGTCAAGGGTATGCAGAGCCCGTTCTCCTGGATTTGAATGGGGCCTGGGAAAGAAGGTGGGCAGTATAATGGATTGATTGATATGAAACTCTGATACTACCATAGGCAGAACTTTAGGGTGAGTGCGGAGTACTACCCTATCATGCACAAGTTTAGTGTAAGGCGGATAGGTGACTAAGGCCTGTAACTCACTAACTGCAAACGGATGTGATCGTCAAAAGAAAAAATCACTTTCCAGGTGAGATAGCAAAGATCACAGGATTGGAGAGGCTCAAACGGCGGTTTCATGAGCCACCCCAAAACCATGTTGAGGTCCCAGGAAGGGGCCGGAGGGCGCAGTGGAGGTTTAAGGTGGAGCAAGCCCTTCAAAAAGCGTGTTACAAGGGGTTGTACTGAAATAGGTACATCCCCAACACCTTTATGGAAGGCAGATACCGCACTGACATGTACCCTGATAGAAGAAGTTTTGAGGCCTGACTCTGACAGGTGCCAGAATAGTCCAGAAACTTCGGTGTGGAACAAGTGAAGGGATCGATGGACATGGATGTACACCATACCCCAAACTTGTTCCATTTGTAACGATAAGACTGCCTTGTGGAAGGCTTTCGTGAAGCTACTAGGACACGGGAAACCGGCTCTGAAAGATTAAGAGGTTGAAGTATTAACCTTTCAACATCCAGGCAGTCAGGGAGAGGGCCTGGAGGTTGGGGTGACGAAGGCAGCCGTTGTTCTGAGTGATCAGAAGCGGGTCCTTCCCCAGAGGAATGTGCAAGTGTACCGATAGGTCGTGGAGAATTGGAAACCAGACCTGTCGTGGCCAGTGAGGGGCTATCAGAATCATTAGCCCCTTGTCCCTTCGCAACTTCACGAGAGTCTTTGAAATGAGTGGAAGTGGAGGGTATGCATAAAGAAGACCGCTGGCCCACAAGAGGGAGAAAACGTCTCTTGGTTGTGGGGGTTGGCTGTGAGTGAGAGAGCAGAAGTTCCCTACTTTGCGATTGTGAATTGACGCAAAGAGGTCTATGTGAGGGTAACCCCAACGTTGGAATATTGAGTCCACTACAGTTGGGTTGAGGGACCTCTCATGTGGTTGAAAAGTGCGACTCAGCTTGTCTGCCAACACATTGTCCACTCCCGGCAAGTAGGTGGCCCTGAGATACATCGAGTGAGAAAGGGCTTCCGCCCATATCTGTGCAGCTTCCTGACACAGAAGGTAGGAGCCCGTCCCCCCTTGCTTGTTGATGTACCACATGGCCACCTGGTTGTCTGTTTGAATCAGGATGACCTGGTTGGAAAGGTGATCCTGAAAAGCCCTGAGAGCATATCTGATTGCACGAAGCTCCAGGAAATTTATTTGGTGTTTGGCTTCCTCTGGAGACCAAATGCCCTGAGTTTGCAGGTTTCCAACATGTGCACCCCAGCCGAGGCTGGAAGCATCTGTTATCAAGGTTATTTGAGGTTCTGGAACCTGAAATGGAAGGCCTTGTATCAGATTGAATTGGTCTGCTCACCAGGCCAGCGATAAGCAGAGCTGTTTGGCAATATGGACAATGGTGGACATTGGCTGAGAAGACTGAATCCACTGCGATTTTAGAGTCCACTGCATTACTCTCATGGCAAGGTGAGCCATGGGAGTGACAAGCACAGAGGAGGCCATATGACCCAGTAAGAGCAGAAAATGACATGCATTTGAATGTTGTCGAGACTGTAGTCGATGGGCCAGAGAAGTGAGAGTGAGAGCTCGATCCCGAGGTAGGAAGGCTTTCACTTTTGTAGTGTCCAAGTCGGCCCCTATGAACGACTTGAGATAGGGGTAGACGTGGACACTTTGACTCCTGAGAAAAGCAGTTACCACTACGAGGCACTTGGTGAAGTCTCGTGGGGCAGATGCTAGGCCGAATGGTAACACTCGATGTTGGAAGTGTTTTGGACGTACTAGGAACCACAGGAATCTGCGATGTGATGGAGTAATTGAAATGTGTGTGTAGACATCCTGGAGGTCTTGAGAGCAGAGCCAGTCTTCCCTTTGGAGAAGAGGAAGAAGAGAACCCAAGGTCACCATCTTGAACTTTTCTCTTTGTAGGTATTTGTTTAAGGTGCGAAGATCCAGTATTGGGCGAACACCACCTGACTTTTTTGGTATCAGGAAATACCAGGAATAGAACCCATGCCCCTGTTGGGAGAGGGGCACTGGCTGTATTGCTCGGGACCGGAGGAGGAGGGAGACCTCCTGCTCCAGGAGTGATGAGTGGTCGGATGTTCCCCACGTCAGACGAGGTAGGGAATCCGATGGAACAGAGAGAAAGTTGAGGTGGTAACCTTGAGTTACTACAGCGAGTACCCACTGATCTGTGGTGACTATGTGCCAAGGTTTGGAGAAGTGGCACAACCAGCCTCTGACGGGAATAGCCAGAATTGGAGGCTGGGTACTGCTCTCTAGGAAGGAGTCAAAAGCCAGACGCTGGACCTGGCTGGGGGGCTGGCTGTGACTTCTGTATTCGAGATTGCCTGGATTGGCCTTTTTGGTAAGGCTTAGAAGGCTGACCCCTGGACGCCGGGGGATAGTATCTCCTTTGCCGGCAGACTTTTCTCTTGGAGCCTCTCCTAAAAGATCTTTTGGAAGAGGAAGAGAGATCAGAAGACAGTAAGGAGAGCTGGTGCAGAGTCTCTTGGTGGTCCTTGAGCTGCGCCACTGCTTCTTGAATCTTTTCTCCAAAAAGATTATCCCCAGCACAGAGCAAGTCAGCTAACCTGTCCTGTACGTCTGGTCTGAGGTCTGAAGACTTTAGCCAGGCCCATCTCCTTGCACTGATTCCTGCCGCCAAAACTCTGGAGGCGGTGTCGAAGATGTCATATGCAGACCGTACTTCATGTCTGCCAGCATCTAGGCCTTTTTGTGTTAAGGCATGAAGCTGGTCCTGGAATTGCAGAGGTAAGACTTCAGGAAATTCCTGAATCTTCGTGAACAGGGCCCTGTTGTATTGGGTCATGTACAATTGGTAGGAAGCAATGCGAGAGATCAGCATTGAGCCATGGAATACACATCTTCCAAGAATTTTTGTTCCTTTCCTAGAGGAATGGAAGAATAAGGTTTGGAGCGTCGTGCCCTCTTCTGTGCTGACTCCACAACCACTGGAAGCCAGGGGCTGACTGAACTAGGTAGGTGGCATCTGCTTTACGGTTGACAGTTGCCACAGAGCCAGGGTGCTCCCAATTTCTCTTTAAAAGGTCCAGAAGGATTTCATGAATAGGGATAGACATGATTTCCTTTGGAGCATTGAGAAATTGGAGAAGCTCCAGCATCTGATACCTAGAGTCCTCTTCAGTCTGAAGCTGGAATGGAACCATTTCAGACATTTCCTTTACAAAGCTGATAAAGGACAAGTCCTCTGGAGGAGAACGCTTCCTTTCATCAGGAGGAGAGGGCTGTGAAGGCAGATCATCAGTACCCTGGGACGAACCATCGGTCCAGAGATCGTAAGGCTCATTCCCAGCTCCCATATGTTCATCAGAAGGGAGTAACGGTGTTATCCCAGAAGGCCCGAGCCTAGGCATCGATGGCCTCAGAGGCGGAATCGAAGGCATCGATGGAGGCACCGATGGAATCAGCGACATTGATGGTTGTGTCGGTGGCAGCACTCCGGAGAGCGGAATGGAGATCGGTATTTCCTCTTCCAATGACAAAGGTATCGGTGATGAAGGAATCAGGGCCATCGGTTCCCTCGGATCCACGGTGGAAGGGCACCGATTAACGCATCCATTCTTGCCAATAGCGGTGCAAACGCCATGGATATTGGATTAGTGGCCGGCTTGGGAACCGGCACCAGGATTGATGGAGGCTTGAACCCCTGGAGTGCTTTACCGATGGCCTCTTGGATCATCCGATCCAATTCCTCACGGAAACCTGGGGCATGGATACCCGGTTCTGGAGTAGGAGGCAGCACTGGTGTAGCCGGAGGGTCCACCGGTGAAAATGGAGTCGCGGTTCCTGGCACCTGTCCAGGTGGAGAACGCCTCGGTGACCCAGAAACAGAAGAGGATGGGGCCTTTTCTGTACAGGACTTCTTTGTCAGTGGCTCAGACAACGTCGATGCCGAGGGCTTGCCTGTATCAGTGGCCTGAGCTTTCCAATGGCGGTGTTGATGTTTTTCTCGATCTTCTCCTCGGTCTTTTTCCTGAGGAGGAACATAGAGGGTCGACACCCGCGGAGTCGTTGAAGCCGGTCGAGCAGCAGTGGGATCCTGGTGCTGGCGCGAAGTCGACGGTACTGGTTCGGATGACGTCGAAGCTATCGATGGAGTCGGGGTTTTTGACCAAAAGAGAAGTTCCATCTTCTCCAGCCTAGCCTTGCGACCCTTTGGTGTCATTTGGGCACATTTGGTGCAAGTAAGGACATCATGGCTAGACCCCAAACACATTACATAGACCGTGTGAGGGTCAGTGATGGACATTGTTCGAGTGCAGTCAGGGCACCGACGGAAACCCAACGCCATAGCCTCGACAAAATTTAGTCGCGGTGCGGTCGATGGCCGGTAGGCCTTGAGGGAAAAACTCGATGAAAATTGACCGCAAGCAGGTAAAAAGCTTATCATTCGACCGCGGAGCAAAGGTATCGATAAGGGACCCTTGTGGGGTATAATTTTTTGAAATTTTTTGATAAAGTTCCGTGAGGAAAAATTCCTGTCAGGATTCTCTGAAGAACTCCTTAACCCGCATGGCTACTGCTGCGTGGAAAAAAGAAGATTGAAGGGGGACCCCTGCGGGATGCAGGGTTCGTGTTATGCAGGGCATGCCCAGTAGGTGACAGTCAAAGTTCTAGAAACTTTGACAAAAGTGTTCCGTGATTGGGCTCCATCCTGATGATGTCACCCATTTGTGAGGACTACCATCCTGCTTGTCCTGTGAAAAAAAAGGATAAACAATAATATGCGAGTAAATCAGTAAGAGAATCACACGCCCATCCTTTAGGACTGGTCAAAAAGAATGAGTATTATGATAATTCCAGTAAGGAGACCAGACTTTGTCATACAACGGTAGTTTGCATTTCAACATAAATGTAAGCTTCTCCACTTGAGTAGTTTCATGGACCTGACTCTTCCAGCAGCCAA
This sequence comes from Rhinatrema bivittatum, assembly GCF_901001135.1. Classification (NCBI taxonomy): domain Eukaryota; kingdom Metazoa; phylum Chordata; class Amphibia; order Gymnophiona; family Rhinatrematidae; genus Rhinatrema; species Rhinatrema bivittatum. Next base: position 492,419,033 of record NC_042615.1, on the reverse strand, counting down.
GGGTAGGAGCCTATTTCCACATGAGAGCAATAGTGAAACGCCCAGCATGCAATAAATGATCAGCAAGTTGTCTTTGTGCACTGGGAAGAGTATGAGCCCTCCATAACCCCAAGAAACAAAGCTCTGGTTTCAGTGCAAACTCTTTAACCAGAATCAGGCGGCAAGAAGCTAGAACAGATTGCCAAAAAGCTATAACAAAGTCACAGGTCCACCAAACATGAATGTAGGAGCCAGGGCAACCACAGCCTCGCCAGCATAAGCCCTGAAGGAGTGGGAGAGAATTTGTTATAGAACAGGAGGTATCGGTATGTCCGGTGGAGAAGCTTAACCATTGTTTCAACCCATCGAGTACATAAGGAAATCTTGTGTGCTTTTTCCCAAAGCCCCTTCCATTGGTAGGTCATCAAGATCAGCTGGAGTTCAGTGTTCCACTGTTGAATTAATCGTAAAGGAGGATCTTGTGTAACTTGTATTTGTAACAAAGCTTTATAAAAAAAAAAAAAGGGAAATACCCCAGTGAGGCATATCTTTCTGAATAAGGATGCGTGTGACCGGATCTGCATTCCCTTGTTTGATGGCAGGCTACAACTGTAAAACTGATAGAATGTAAACCACAAACAAATTAGACTGATCAAAACTAATTCCTAGGTTTCAGCATTCTTAGCCATATGTTGCAGGATTGGGGTCTGCTTGTGCTTGATCAGGATTCCATAATGTCGGGCTACAAGAGTCACCCATGCACTGGCCCTTTAGATATAGGGCTCTCCTGCAGTGGGCGCATCAATTATGGAAATGCATAGTCCAGACTATATTGAATGGCTTTGGTTCTGCAGCTACAGTGTGTGCATGCATATGCTTGCTTAGAGTTGCGCTGCATTTTTTGTAAGGTTTTCATCGGGTGCTGTAGCTGGAACCTGCATTGTTCTCCCTTCAGAGTTGCACAGAATCTGTTCCTCAACCCTTCACTGAAGTGGGTTAAAAAGTTAAAAGGTATGATGTTGTGAGGATCTTCTCACAATTAAGTTATTCAAGGAAGACAATGTTGGTTTTTGTTTAATTCTAGTGGTATATTAAAGACTTTGTAATTTATTTATTGGATTTCTATTTTACTTTAGTTAAAAGCACTCAAAGCAGCGAACAAACATATAAATAATACACAGAACTGGTAACATAAAATCAGTCACATATTAAACGATGGTATATACATTTTTTTTTATAAATAAAATTAGTAAATACAAAATTTAAATGTCCCAACAGTGCCATAGAATTAAGTTAACAGATTAACAGTAAAAAAAATCCAAACATTACTAAGCACCAGCCCTAACAGTGAAACAGGAAGACAAAAACGCCTCTTCCAATTAATCGCAATTAGATACAGTAGTGAGCCATCTTTGAAAGTTTAAGCAAGACTATTTCTGCTGGGCATTGCAAGTAGGTCCAACAGTAGCCCTTTTTCTGGTGATGATTGCATTAGAAGTCAGGCCCTTTGCTAGGTTACTATGTCATATGAATGAAACTGCAGAAATGCACATACGTGAGCATTAAGACGGTAAGTTTCAAACCGGCACGCGGGCACATCGGCACACGCCCAGGGATGCGGATATTTAATAACATACGTGCGTATATGCGTGCATGCGATAAAATTGCTTCGCATGTATATGTGCGCTCAATTTTAAAAGGACACGCACATGTGCTCGCAAATCCTGCCTCTACCACGTAAGTGGGGAAATTTTACAAGGGACGCGCGCCGACCCCATTGCTAGTTTTCCCAGGTTCGTTCCCAGTTCACCCAGTTAAGAGATGTGACTTCCAAACCCCCCCTAGTTTAATAGCCTCCCCCCCCGCCCCCGTTAGCCACGACCATTAAAGCCCCGCTGATCTGTCAGTTTTTGTTTTGTTTTATTATTTGCACGTCATCCATAGCAGAAGTAAAGTTACGCGGCAGGGCATTTTGGTGTGCGCCAGTGCGCGTACGTAGGTGCGCGCAAATTTCAAGTGTGAATCCCAGAACGCCCATGGCGCGCCCAGAACATGCCCCCACCCTGCCCCTTTTGGGATACTTTTCCGCTCGACGCACGTGAGCCCAACTTGTACACGTATCTCCTGGTTTTGGCGCACACCGGGCTTTTAAAATTCACCTTCAATATGAAAAATAAATGAGTTGGTTGGACTGCAGAACAGACTGGCGGACATCAACCCCGGCGAATCCTACAGACTATGGAAGCGCTTTTGCAGGCAGATGACGTGGACTGGTGCTAGATTTGGTCTTCTGGCTTTCAAAAAGAGACTCAAAACTTGGCTGTTCGGCCAAGCCTTTCATCTATGCATGGGATCTTCTTAGTACGTTTTACCTTCATACCAACAGTCTAGCGCTTAGTTATCACAGTTTGCAGTAATACCTATGCGAAGCGCTAAGATAGTGCTTAGGTCAGCACCCCAACCTTGCAGATGATCTAACCTATTGTGTTCCTTATCCCTTACCCTAAGTTATTTCTATATGCTCTCAGATCTTCTGCCAGCTAATCTCTGGCATCATGAAAGACCCTACCATTTAAATGTTGCTTTGATCCCTGTTCCATTGCTCCAAGTTATTTATTCCTTGTTAAATATAAAAGCATTCTTACATGCTAGTTATTGTTATATTGTAAACCGAAGTGATATGTAATTTCTTACATGAATATCGGTATATAAAAGTGTTAAATAAATAAATAAACTCTTTGGTTACCCAGGTAGAAAGTCCATCAAGCTAGGTTGAGAGAACATTGCAGAAATCTCATCTTTGGGTGAGTTTCCTCACTCTGAAGGTCATCAAATCTTCACAAGAGAGCACTGTTCTGTTCGTATGTCGCACTCTGAATGTCAAAGTGGCCCCTAACCCCTACACTAATACGTAAACCTCACCTCGAGATACCTACATAGTATGAGGGCCTTATAGCTAGTCTCTCTCTCTCTCTCTCTCTCTCTCTCTTGGAGTTATTATAACAATTCTGGCACTTAATGCAAAGTGCAAAAAAGTTATCACAGTTTGCAGTAATACCTATGTGAAGCGCTAAGATAGTGCACTTTGTGATAAACAGCCTATTACCATAAAACACATCCCTTTTCCTATTGCATGCAATATTTAGTGCATTTTGATAAATCCAGGCCTTAGCCAGCTAAGTTTTATCCTCCTAACTTATTAGGTAGCTAGAATTTAGCCGGATATGTGCCCCAATATTAATTTAGTTGGCTAACTTGTGAGTTATCTCTTCATCAAAGAACAAATACAACTGTTCAATCACTGTGATCTTCTAATTCTTTAATGTTCTTTATATCAGCTATTTCTCATATTAAACTTAATGACGGTTTATAAAAATATTCTTAAGCCTACACCAATGATTGGAGTGTCCTGTATGTCCCATATAAAGCATATATTAAAAAACTGTTTATTTAAAGAATAATTTTTTGGAGTTGGTTGAAAGTTTCATATACTCATGTAGGTGTCCCTGCACCATTCATGCATTATAATCATTAACTTCCAACCGCCTCCATTTTTTTTATTTTTTTGTTGTACTTTTTTTACTTTAAAGCCCCAAAAGTGATCTATGCCATCCTATGAAACACCTTTTTTTTTATTACGTATTGCCTGTGTTTCCTTTCTTACTTGTATCTTCTTGTTATAATTCTATAGTCTCTCAAAAAACTTATTGGAAAAATGTTCCTTCCTTTTTTCTCAGTTCGTTCAAATCTACCGTGGTGCTCAGTAATTTTAAGTATGAATACCTTGAACCCTCCTGTGCGTTGCTGATCTTTCACAAAAATCCCGACATGTTCGTGTTTTAGACTATCCGTCTTTCCTCAGAGGAATCTTTCTCTATAAAGCAAAGCTCCAACAAATGGGTTATACCACACTTGCGGGCGGATTTTAAATGCCCTGCTTGCGTAAATCCGCCTGGATTTACGCGAGCAGGGCCCTCGTGCGCCGGCGCGCCTATTTTGCATAGGCCGCTGGCGCGCGCAGAGCCCCAGAACGCGCGTAAGTCCTGGGTTTTTTTTAAGGGGGCGTGTCGGGGCGGGGCCGAATGACGCGGCGTTTCGGAAGCGGGATGCGGCGGGACCGGGGGCGGGACCGGGGGCGTGGCGCCGGCCCGGGGGCATGGTCGAGGCCTCCGGACCAGCCCCCGGGTTGGATGACGGTCGGATAGTCTAGCAGGCGTAAATCGAGGGACAAAGGTAAGGGGGGGTTTAGATAGGGCCGGGGGGGGGGGGGTGGGTTAGGTAGGGGAAGGGAGGGGAAAGTGAGGGGAGGGCGAAAGAAAGTTCCCTCCGAGGCCGCTCCGATTTCGGAGCGGCCTCGGAGGGAACGGAGGCAGGCTGCTCGGCTCGGCGCACGCAGGCTGCCCAAAATCGGCAGCCTTGCGCGCGCCGATCCAGGATTTTATAAGATACGCGCGGCTATGCGCGTATCTTATAAAATCCAGCGTACTTTTGTTTGCGCCTGCTGTGCGAACAAAAGTACGCGATCGCGCTCTTTTTTAAAATCTACCCCTAATTGTATTTTCAGAGACCACATTTTAATATAAGTTCTCCACTCTCTCCGATACTCAAAGAGATGCCATTGATACTCTTTTTGAGTATCGGAGAGAGTGGAGAACTTATGATTGTATGAGAGAGAGCATGTGACAGTGAGAGCCTGTGCTTGAGCAAGACGGCATGTGGGAGAGAGAGAGAGCCTGGGTGTGTGAGAGTCAGACAGCATGTGCCAGTGAGAGACTGTGTGTATGAATGATTATATGAGAGAGAGCATGTGAGAATGAGAGCCTGTGTGTGTGTGTGAGAGAGAGAAAGCATGTGAGAATGAGAACCTGACTGTATGTTTGAGGGAAGAAGATAGATGGAGAGAAAAGAAATAGAAAAAAAGACAATATGAAAGGAATTGGCAAAAAAATAAGAAAGGGGAGGTGGAACAAAAAAGCCTGAGACCAACCGATTAGAAAACTAAGATCAGACAGCAAAGGTAAAAAAAATAAATTACTTTTTACTGATTGGCACATGTAATCTTTGGTAATGTGCAAGAGTAGCACTTTCTCTATGCGGATTTCACAATGTACGAGATCAACATGGAGGAAGTAGAAACCCACGGGGCCTGCACAGAGGAGGCAGCAGAATGGGCTTCAGTGCCAGTAGCAGCAATCAGCACCTCCCCAATAGCCATGCGGCAGCAGTGACAGTGGCAGTAGAGGAATGAGAGAGGCTCCGAAGTTGCTGGCAAAAGAAAGAGAAGGGGTCTGCTTTTAGTGTGTGCATGTATATGAATGGGAGTCTGCCTGGGGGTGCATGTGTGTGAATGCATGGGTGCCTGCCTGAGGGTGTGTCTGTGAATGAGAATGTATGGGTGTCTTCCTGGGGTTTGTATGTGTGAAAATAGGTGCCTGCTTGTGTGTGGTGTATGTGTGTGTGTGAGAATGAATTGGTGCCTGCCTGGGGGTCTGTGTGTGTGAGAATGAATGTGTGCATGCCTCGGGGATGGTGAGGGAGTGGTGTGAAAATGAATGGGAGCCTGCCTGGGGGTCAGTTTCAGTGTGTGAGAATGACTGGGAACTTGCCTGGGTGTGTATGTTTGTGTGTATGAGAGGGAGCCAGAGAGAGTGAGAGCATGAGTGTGTATGAGAAAATCCAAGGGAGTAAGAGTTTGTGTGGGGTGTGTGTGTGTGTGAGGGGGAGAGAGTGTCTTAGAGCCTGAGAGTGTGTCAGTGTCTGTGAGAGCGAGAGGTTATGGTGGGTATAAGAGCATGAATGTGTATGTATGTGACAGTGTATGTGTGAGAGAGAATGGACATGTGAGTATGTGTGTGAGAGAGAGGATAACCTCCTAATCCTTGACAATATCAGGGTGACTGGAAATCAAGAGCTCCCATGTATGGACAGCAGGGGCTTTTTAAAATCCTTATTAGTTTTAATTATTGGGTGTTATTTGATATATGTGCTGTTTTGAAATATTTTATTGGTGTTTGGGAAATTGTAAAAAATGTATATGATTTTAATTAATAGAAATTCTATTTATCAGTAGTTTTAAAATATTCTTTTATTATGGTTTTACTATTATAACTGATGCTATATGTTTCTTGATTTTATTTGTTTTATGAGGAATGGTGGTTCTGTTTTTCTATTGTTAATACACGGAGTCTGGCTTTTTGGGGTTTCCATTTCTGTTTTTGTCTAATTTGTGCTCTTTATTTTGTATTCTGTATTTGGTGAGGGTCTGTCTCTGCTCTGTGTGTGTGACCGTGATGAGAGATTCTGCTAGCATGTAGTGTCTGTATAGGGATCTATAGCAATCGGGTTTGTTTTGTTTCCTCAGTAGGTGGTGTATTGGTATTCTAAGACCCAGTGTAATATTTACCCTTGCTTTTTCACAGGGAGGGTTATTGTTGTTTGAGTCCTTGGTGTTATTACTGTTATGTTACAATGGGATTGCAGTATAGATTTTGAGTGTCTTTTTTTGCGGGGTTTTGTGTTACTTCACAATGTGCCTGGCAGTGGAAGGTGTTTGTGCTGCTGTTACTGTGAGGTGACACCAGAATTTGAAAATATCTTTTAGTATGATGAGCTGTAAGGGAAACATCCAAGCTCCATTGTTTGGGGGAATTTCAGTGGATGCACAGAGTTACAGAACTGGAGGTGCAGGATTTATCTGACATTCTGTCCCTTCCTATAAATTCCAGACTTCACTCTCATAGCCATATAGAATTAGTTGAATGAGGCTATCAAATAATTTTATAGTGTGAAACTGGCCAGCTTTTTAAAATTACTTTTTTATTAACACCAAATATTCAAAAGTTGTGTTCATCCCATCAAGCTCATATATCTCATTAGAGATAAATTGAATAACACAAAAACTTTGGTTTTTTATTGTTACTCATAAATTATAACAATAACATTAATCTTGGAATATTATATATTTTTAATATAAATGAAAGGTTTTCACAAGATAGGTTATGTCGTGAAACATTTTATTATGTATATATTTAAGGAAACATACATAAATTGTTGAAATACATTTCGTTCGTTTAACCTTTAACTTCTGGTTTGCTAGTAAACTGAATTACCGTGTCACGAAATTATGTTTGTCTAAAAAGTGTGTCACCAACATGAAAATTTTAGAAAGCTCTGCTTTAGGCTATTAACGTGAAGTCTTCTCAGGCCGAAAATAACCAAAGGTCTAAAAGTTTTGTTTTATGATAGGCATGTCCAACTGCGATTCTCCAGGGTCCTACATCTTGTCATTTTTTTCAGGATATCCCTAATGAATCTGCATAAAATTGATTTTTATACAGTGCAAGTAATGCATGCAAATATATATCGTGAAGATCTGACCGGTTTGTGATTCTCGAGGATCTCAATTGGACATTCTTGTTTTATGACTTACATGAACTGGCATTGTGGTCTTTGGGGTCCACATTAGGCAGGTGTCAATATTACTAAAAACAGTACAATACAAATGGCAGTAGTGTTGGTATGCATGTGATTATGGGGAGGGATGGGAGGTGGAGGTGAGAGGAGGATGAGTTTGGAGAGGATTACATTCTGTTTTCTTACTGCAGGATGAATTTTCAAATGTTGCATGTGTAAAAATTAGCACTTGCATGCATAAAATAGCACACATGCGAATACATGCTATTTTCAAAACTGCAACTTGCACATGTACGTGAGTAACTTTGCATGTATAAGAAAGGGACATTCTGTGGTGGGGACAACATTTACATAAATAAGTTGTTGTTTTCAAACCTGCCAAGGTGACACCCGAACTTCTTTTGCTTGTGCATATTTACTTCTGCTCAGCATCTGGTGTAAGCCATCGTAAACACTGTTAAAGTGAAGAAATGACTGGGTGGAGGGTCTGCTTCCAATAGGGGGACTTAAGGCTGAAGGGTCAGGAGGGTCTGCATGAATTGCAGAGGGGATTAGGTGAACTGGTAGACTAATGGTAAAACTGGCTATTTCATTGCTGCGCGCATGTTTTAAAATCCCCTTACGCGTGTAAAAACTGACTTATGGGGGTGGTAAAAGCATCAATGCAATTAATCTATGCGTGAATCTTTGTAAAATTGTAAGTACAAATATGCGGGTCTATGAGTTGCAAACCCTTATCTAGCTAATTTCCAACGTATCCAGCTAAGTAATGCCTGTCCCACCATATAGAGAAGTTTGGACTTATTTGGATGTACTCATATTTTATAACCTGGAATATCCTTTCCGCGCAGGTTATAAAATACAGCAGCTGTTTTGTGTGTGACCATATACACGCATAAATGGCCAGACGCGATCAGTTTTCAAAGTTATCCTCCCTGTATGTTTCTTGTCTTCAAGATAATGTTGGTATTTGGCCTACATGTTTTGGATTTCTGTTACAGAGATCTGTGGCCTGAAATGTTTATTCCAAATAGTTAATTGGTGTAATTCCATACAGATGGCACTGATTGGCACCCTAATTGTGAGACTTAGCTGAGAGACAGCAGAATTATCCGGCTAAGCTGGTGGGCAAGTCAGGGGTAGCGCTGCTCTTGCTTTCTATGCCGCACCTTTTTAGGTGGGTGAATGGAGGAAGTAAATGGAAGCTGAAAAAAAAATGACCTAAGTGTTTCAAACAAATGATAAAATAAGGTTTTTTTGCAACCAAGGCCTTATGATAATTCACAAAGCCACGCACAATCTAATACCTCTTGATCTTATCTTACCTCTTCGTTTCCACAAATCCTCCAGACCTGTAAGATCTGCCTACAAAGGCTTTCTCTACGCCCCCCCCCCAATTAAGACCACCCTAAGGAAACGTGCCCTATCTACTGCTGGTCCCTCTCAATGGAACACTCTTCCCCCAGATCTCCGGCTAGAATCATGCCCACTAACTTTAAAAAAAACAACAACTTAAAACTTGGCTTTTCAAACAAGCCTTTCCTCATCCAGATGATCCCCCCTGGAAATCAGGAAGATCCATCCCGATACTGATTCACACTCACAAGGAATTACGTGTTCCCTCTCTTCCAGGTCATTCGTGCTCCATTCTCGCCCGGAATGGACTCTGCCATCTGGCTTGGTCTAGACTGAACATACTTTCTGACTTCCTGAATGCCTTATTATCATCGTATATTTATTCTCATTGCTTTAGTATATAATTTGATCTTACTATTTGTTTATCTTATAGGCTTTTTATCATTGCGTCTTTATTATCATATGTTTTTCTCTTGATTTGATATTAAGAGTCATTCTAATCCTCACGTGGCTCACACTTTTTCAGTTGTCATTATTTACCTTTGTATTTGATCCCTTATTCCCAGTTCCATGTCACCCTGTTCTATGTAATGCTATTTGCAACTTTTGTGTTTTCACTGTAAACCGATATGATATGTAAATTTTCTTCATGAATATCAGTATATAAAAGTCCAAAATAAATAAGTAAAATAAAGATTATGACTATTAGGTGAAAACTTAATAGAAGAACAGATTAGAATAAGGAAGTTGGGGATGCGCTTAAGTTTCTTTAGCAATTCAGTTTTGCGCATTCGGGGTTATTCTGGAACACACGTTCCCAGGGACCCGGTAGTCTTGGGTCATTTGCTAGAGCTGTTCATACATCGCAAGAGCCTCGGCTTACGAGCGACTGGCTAGCAGGGAAGCCGAGCACAGAATCATTATGGAAATTCCACTTCTTTCTTGCCCTCTACCCTTCCATAGCAGGGCTCTCCAGAGCTAGCCTTGCTGCCTACCTACAGCTCTGTTTTTCCAGGTTCCCAAAATAACCAGATCGATCATATTGTTACATCCTAAAGTGTTTTTGATAACTGATAGAGCGTTCCTCTCCTGTTCCCACTGTACTTAATTTTCTTTTGGTTTTTTTTTCCCCAGGGTTTCTTTCTTTCTTTCGTATACATTCAAAGTTTTTCCTTCCCCCAGTCAGGCCTGCCAAGGTTGTAGCTTTACCATGCATCTTCCTGTGTTAATGCTCAGTGAATCTGCAGTTTCCCTTTAGCCTTTTCCTGTTCTCCCTTTTTACCAAGTAGGAATTCACATGCCGTAGCACAAAAGGAGATGTGGGAATTTCAGCTGGAAGTATTGCACCACTCCGCCTGTGTCTGTATGTAAAGGGATGCGGTGAGGGTTAATTAGGTGGAATGACTTGACATTCCTATACCACTATGGTACAAGCAGCAGGGATCTGCAAACCCTGGCAGCCGACACTCAGCAGCAGTTCTGCAGGGCCTAATCGAGTAGGTAGACTGATAAATCGCACTAAAGAAACTGAGCACTCTATAATACCAAGAATACGTGTCTTGCATAATTCAGCAAGGAACAAGGATTAGAATTTAATCATCTAGGGCATTCTGTTGTGGGGTTTTTTTTTTTGCCCTTGAAATTAAAAAAGTTACACGTCTCATGTGTAATAAGCGTAGGCATGTTTTGAAGTTACGGAAATTCTGTGAATGATTGACGGCATGCATGTGTACATGTGAAGGTATGTATCCTTCATACATGCATGTCTTACGGTGTAGGCTTAAAATGCCTAATATGTGCTTTCTCTAATGATTCATCGTTAAATCCTAAGGAATGCCATTTTCTTTTGTGGCGGGGCGGGGGCGGGATTTTTACCTTTAGCATAATTAATATATGTTTGCTGATGAGTTTTATAGTCCTGTGTGTGACACAGTAGCCACAGAGACATTCATGGAGCGGGATGCCAGTGGTTGGTGTTCCACCTTCACGGAGCGGAAGGATAGAGGGCTGCCATCTCCAAAAAACCCAAAAAAAACAGGGGTGGGTAAGAGTATGGGGCAGGGGTGTGGCCTGCTTATTGCAGCGGTTGCTACCCCTAATTGAGCTGGATGTTCACTTGGATGCAGATCTGGCGGTGCTCTCTACATTGGTGGTGGGGTGGAGGGGAATTAGGGCTGGAGGGTACTGGAAGCCAATAGTAACAGGTGAGAGAGAGTAAAAGATTAAAAAAAAAAAAAAAAAAAAAGGATAAAGTGCGTAGCTTGCTGGGCAGACTGGATGGGCCGTTCGGTCTTCTTCTGCCGTCATTTCTATGTTTCTATGTTACATCTTTGAGTTCTTGTTTTGCCCCACCATAAATTTGTTTTTTGAGGATTCAGAAAAGGAGATAATGGGCCTCATTTTCAAAGGGAGTTACCGCGTGCGATAAATTCGCAAATCGCGCTAACAGCCGTTAACGCGATTTGCGAATGCAAATTTGGTATTCAGGGGGCGGAGTTGGGGCGGAGCATATGTAAAGTGAGAAACAGTTATCGTGTGCGGTGAAACAGCCACAGTACTATGTTGAGAGAGAGAGATAGATAGATATACACTTATTTTATAATCTGCAGGTACCTGATTTGCACAGGTTATAAAATACTGTGGTAGATCTCCACACAGCCATATATGTGCCTATATCCGGCCGTGCAAAGTTCTATGAAAGATATCCTCCAAGAATATAAATTCATGTGAAGCTGTTCAGTTGAGTATACTTAACCCTCTTGGACTAAACGGTATGTCTGATTTATCATCTTTTCTCTAATCAGATTTTGAAGTATTGCCTAATATTGAGCAACAGGGCCAGACTATGACATTCTGAGTCTCGTAAGGTAGACCAAATATAAGAGAATCCTTACCATAAAAAAAATGAATTTATCATTTTACAGAAAAGATATAGGAAAACTGATTTTCAAAACTGATTGACAACCGTTGCTCCCCTTCAGTATGGGCGAAAGTATGCACACTGTTCACTGTTGCGCCAGGAGGTGGACCCTTGGCCTAGTGCAGGATTGGTAGGCTCCCTGGTCGGACCCAGAGAGCGCCTGCCACCAGGAGGCGGAGCACAAGAGGAGACAGAGGCTAGCTGGAGCTTCGCCACTAGCAACCCTAGGTACCCCCGGGTTGAGCTCATGGGTACCCGGGCCTCCTGGTCTTAGGTGGGCCTCTCAGGATCTCCTTGATAGGAAGTTCAGGGGTGTGCCCACCACGATCAAGGGTGCGCGGTCGATACTTGGGCCGGAAGTCCTGGGTGCCTGAGAAGGCTGGAAGAGAGTCTCTGAATGTATAGCAAGGAAGCGAGGTCAGCCAATGCAAGGGTCAGAGCCAATAATCAGTCCGTGGGTAGTCAGCCAAAGCAGGAGGCAGTCAGATGTGGTCGAGTTCAGGCAGAGGCAGCGTGCAGATGTGGTCAGTAATCAGGCAGAGGTCAGTTCCAGGCAGCGTGCAGACGTGGTCGAAGAAACAGACAGAAGGTCAGAGGCAGGCAGCGATCAAATGTAGTCGAGGGAAGCCGAGACAGTCTGAAAGGTACTACCTGGGAAGACGAGGAGAATAAAGGACGCTGGAACAGGAGGAACGAGACTGGAACAAAGGCTGGAATGCAGAGGCAAACTAGAAATCACAAGGATCAACTCGATTGCCAAGGCAAGGAAGTCAGGGCAGGAGTTTCCTGATATAGGTCCCTCAATCAGAGCGCGCCGCGGAGCTGGGACCCGCCCCTGGCCCTATGAGGTGCCGGGCGGTCCGCACGCATGTGCCTAGGGGCAGGGCCGACGCCACGGAGGACGCTGAGCCCCGCCGTGAGGTCTGGCTGGAGGATGAAGGCCTGGTGACCACTGCCGCAGGACACTGAGGCCTAGCCGTGCTTGCCACCGCTGCAGGGGAGGACGACCCGGGACCCTCAGAAGAGCTGGAGAGGTGAGCTGGCCCGTGTGCGGGCCGAGCGTGGATGGGACGCACAAAAGTTCACAGCCCACAGTTTTATTGGCAGGGAAAAATGGGCAGGGTTAGGTCAGGAATTTACCTTTTTTTTTTTAGCTTTACTTTTATTTATTATCATATGATGGAATATGAAAACATATTTGAAAGAAAAGAAAGCAATTACTTACAAAACTTGTAAGTGCCAAATTAGCCCATTATACCAACCGGGGGGGGGGAAGAAAAAAGGCTGGAGGAATAAGAGCCAAATACAAGAACATTATATCAAAGACAAAACAAACGCAGCAGATTGGAAAAAGCCTCACACCATAATGTCACTCTTCCAAGACCGGCTGGGGTGATGAATAGCACAAGTTGCCCTCAAAGACAAAACCTCAGGTCTCATCACCACTTTTTTGCCTTCCCCTGTAGCCTTGGCTTAAATCAGGAAATATCCACAACTTCTGACTTTTAAACAAAGATTCACGATTACTAAAAAGAGGAGACAAAGAATATTGCCACAGACTTGTGGAAAAAGAAAAGTTACTAATAAAGTAGCTCTGGAAGAGATAATGTCTTGGGTATTTTCCAGAAAATCTGTCAAGTCTATGGAAGCTTGTTCTGTCCCAATCAAAGATTTCCTGGAGGCAGGCAAGTAATAAATCTTTGAAAAAGGTGGTATTGCTCCTTCAGGGATTAACAATGTCTCTTTCAAGTAAGATTTGAACAATTCAGATGGAGAAATTAGCTGAATACAAGGAAAATTTAATACCCGAAGGTTTAGAGATTTGGAGAAATTCTCCAAATTTTCTGCTTGACGTGAGGAGGCAGATAAATCTCTAATAATGTTAACCTGCACTTCCTTAACGTGTTCCAAAGATCTTTCTACTTGTTCCAATGTCTTATCTGAACTTTCCAAGTACTGTTCATGCAGTTAAATCTTTAAATGAATATCCATGGTAAGCACTGCAAGAGACGATACAGTCTTTTCAGTGACTGCTAAGACAGAACAAAGATTACCCATGGAAACCAATAGAGGTTTAATTAATTTAGATCTCACCTTCAGAGTAGAATTGGCATCCTGAATTTCTGACGAACAAGGTATAACATTACCGGCAGCCAAAGTAGTGTCCCCAGATGCTGATACCCCAGCAACCATAGAGTTGGTGGGGCCTCTTGGCAACAGTGGGTGGGGCCTCTTGGCAACAGTGATCATAACAAGATCAAATTTAAACTAATAACTGGAAGGGGACAATACGTAAATCTGCAGTTCTAACACTAAACTTTCATAAGGGAAACTTTGATAAAATGAGGAAAATAGAAAAAAACTGAAAGCTGCAGCTGAAAAGGTTAAAAGTGTTCAACAGGCATGGACATTGTTTAAAAATACAATCCTAGAGGCGCAGTCCATATGTATTCCACACATTAAGAAAGGTGGAAGGAAGGCAAAACGATTACCATCATGGTTAAAAGGTGAGGTGAAAGAGGCTATTTTAGCCAAAAAAAATCCTTCAAAAATTGGAAGAAGGATCCATCTGAAGAAAATAGGATAAAACATAAGCATTGTCAAGTTAAGTGTAAAACATTGATAAGACAGGCGAAGAGAGAATTTGAAATGAAGTTGGCCATAGAGGCAAAAACTCATAATAAAAACTTTTTAAAATATATCCAAAGCAAGAAACCTGTGAGGGATTTGGTTGGACCATTAGATGGCGGAGGGGTTAAAGGGGCTCTTAGGGAAGATAAGTCCATTGCAGAAAGACTAAATGAATTCTTTGCTTCCGTGTTTACTAATGAGGATGTTGGGGAGATACCAGTTCCGGAGATGGTTTTCAGGGTTGATGAGTCAGATGAATTGAACAAAATCACTGTAAACCTGGAAGATGTAGTAGGCCAGATTAACAAACTAAAGAGTAGCAAATCACCTGGACCGGATAGTATGCATCCTAGGGTACTGAAGGAACTCAAAAATGAAATTTCTGATCTAGTAGTTAAAATGTGTAACCTATCATTAAAATCATCCATTTTACCTGTAGATTGGAGGGTGGGCAATGTAACCCCAATATTTAAAAAAGGCTCCGGGGTGATCCGGGTAACTATAGACCAGTGAGCCTGACTTCAGTGCCGGGAAAAATAGTGGAAAATATTCTCAAGATCAAAATCATAGAGCATATAGAAAGACATGGTTTAATGGAACACAGTCAACATGGATTTACCCAAGGGAAGTCTTGCCTAACAAATCTGCTTCATTTTTTTTGAAGGGGTTAATAAACATGTGGATAAAGGTGAACCGGTAGATGTAGTGTATTTGGATTTTCAGAAGGCATTTGACAAAGTCCCTCATGAGAAGCTTCTAAGAAAACTAAAAAGTGATGGGATAGGAGGCGATGTCCTTTCGTGGATTACAAACTGGTTAAGACAGGAAACAGAGAGTAGGATTAAATGGTCAATTTTCTCAGTGGAAAAGGGTAAAAAGTGGAGTGCCTCGGGGATCTGTTCTTGGACCGGTGCTTTTCAATATGGGGCGGATTTGAAAACAATACGTGCGCCAGTACTTTTGTTCGCACCACTGGCGCGAACAAAAGTACACCAGATTTTATAAGATACGCGCGTATCTTATAAAATCCGGGGTCGGCGCGCGCAAGGGGGTGCACATTTGTGCAACCTGCGCATGCCGAGCCCAGCGCGGCCTGCCTGTTCCCTCCGAGGCCGCTCCGATTTCGGAGCGGCCTCGGAGGGAATTTTTCTTCGCCCTCCCCCCCACCTTCCCCTCCCTTCCCCTACCTAACCCACCCCCCCGGCCCTATCTAAACCCCCCCCCTTACCTTTGTCGGCAAAGTTACGCCTGCTTTCAGCAGGCGTAACTTTGCGCGCGTCGCCAGCAGCCCCGCTCCGTCCTCCAGTCCCGGGGGCATGGTCCGGAGGCCTCGACCACACCCCTGGGCCGGCGCCACGCTTCCGGACCCGCCCCCGAAATGCCGTGGCACGCCCCCTCCCTCCCCGTTTCGAAAGCCCCAGGACTTATGCGCGTCCCGGGGCTTTACGCGCACCGGCGGCCTATGCAAAATAGGCGCGCCGGCGCGCAAGGGCCCTGTGCGCGTAAATCCTGCCGGATTTACGTGCGCAGGGGTTTTAAAATCCGCCCCTATATATATAAATGATCATGAAAGGAATACGACAAGTGAGGTTATCAGATTTGCGGATGATACAAAATTATTCAGAGTAGTAAAATCACAAGCGGATTGTGATACATTACAGGAGGACCTTGCAAGACTGGAAACTTGGGCATCCAAATGGCAGATGAAATTTAATGTGGACAAGTGCAAGGTGTTGCATATATGGAAAAAAAACCCTTGCTGTAGTTACACGATGTTAGGTTCCATATTAGGAGCTACCACCCAGGAAAAAGATCTAGGCATCATAGTGGATAATACTTTAAAATCGTTGGCTCAGTGTGCTGCAGCAGTCAAAAAAGTAAACAGAATGTTAGGAATTATTAGGAAGGGAATGGTTAATAAAACGGAAAATGTCATAATGCCTCTTATATGCCTCCATGGTGAGACCGCACCTTGAATACTGTGTACAATTCTGGTTGCCACATCTCAAAAAAGATATAGTTGAGATGGAGAAAGTACAGAGAAGGGCAACCAAAATGATAAAGGGGATGGAACAGCTCCCCTATGAGGAAAGGCTGAAGAGGTTAGGGCTGTTCAGCTTGGAGAAAAGACAGCTGAGGGGGAATATGATAGAGGTCTTTAAGATCATAAGAGGTCTTGAACGAGTAGATGTGAATCGGTTATTTACACTTTGAATAATAGAAGGACTAGGGGGCATTCCATGAAGTTAGCAAGTAGCACATTTAAGGCTAATCGGAGAAAATTCTTTTTCACTCAATGCACAATAAAGCTCTGGAATTTGTTGCCAGAGGATGTGGTTAATGAAGTTAGTGTAGCTGGGTTCAAAAAAGGTTTGGATAAGTTCATGGAGGAGAAGTCCATTAACGGCTATTAATCAAGTTTACTTAGGGAATAGCCACTGCTATTAATTACATCAGTAGCATGGGATCTTCTTAAGTGTTTGGGTAATTGCCAGGTTCTTGTGGCCTGGTTTGGCCTTTGTTGGAAACAGGATGCTGGGCTTGATGGACCCTTGGTCTGACCCAGCATGGCAATTTCTTATGTTCCTTCGAGTCCCCGGAGAGACAGATGAAACTCTATGCCACTAAGCTGAGGTCAACCCGCAGCATGCAGCAGTGGGACACTGTCCGATGATGCGGTTGAGGCGATGGAGCTCTCGGTCTGCTCCAGTGTTTCCTCAACCGCTGTGGCAGCGAAATCGGGAGGCCGAGGAATGACGCAGTCTTTGAGACTGAGCAATATCTCAGCAGCCAGCGGGCTAGCCATCCCTCCCAAGCCAGCCAAGTTTGCAACCGAAGCCATCTGAGATAGAATTTGAGCGTCCTCGGACATAGTCGTCTGCCGAGTACAGGAAGTGGATGAAAACCTCTTCACAATCCCTTTCCTCTTCTCCATGAGCAACAGGCTGAAGAAAAAGCAAGATCATTTTCAAGGTAATCAGGAGAAGCCAGCACCAGGAATTTAATTTGAAGTCCCTGCGTAACGTTTCTTATGCATACTTTGCACCTGATCCAAAGTCCATGCTTTTCCCCAACTGGCCAAATTTTCAAAAGGAAATTCTGCAGTGAGTTCCCCTTTGAGAATTTGCTACAGGCCTGAAGGTATAAGGTACAATGTACTTGTGGGCCTGTAAACACTGTGGGCAAGACAGAAATTGTCCCTTGCCTCCTGAATGCATAAACATGAAAGCTTTATATTTGCACTAAGTACACAACTGTAGATATGTATAGATCAAAAGAAGAAGACACATTGACAGTTAAGAAAACAAAGAAAAAACAGGCATGAAGGCTTGTAGACTCTGCGTGCTGGACCTATAACAAAAGATGGTGGCCTTAATTTCTGGATTCCGGCGATTACCAGTCAAAGGGTTTGCTGTATATTGATGGCACTCCAAGGATGAATCCCATTTTGACTATGAACCTGGCAGGATTGCTTCACGACACTGGTATCTCCAATCGTGCATGTTTCCCGATATTTTTCAGCAGTGCGATTAGATTAGTTGCAAAAGCATGGTCAGAATTTTACTATTAGTGGCTGGTACTTTATGAACTGATAGCAAACTTACTCATACAAATACACATTTTACATATTTTTTTTAGCCTTGGCCTCCCACCTGGTAAATAACAAACAACTAGTAAAAGGTGAAGGGAGCATATGGATCTTTCTGCACATTATGCA